>NC_138768.1:243812255-244412255 GCF_965119305.1 Pelophylax lessonae | reverse complement strand
TATAAACAAAAAAAGAGCATCAATTTTGCAAAAATAACAATATTTTTCACATTTTTTATATGAAATTCCCCCCCAAAAAAAATTTTTGTTTTTGTTTTATGCTACATATGTTTGGTAAAAAAAATTGAAAAAAGCGTATTTTGATTGGTTTGCGCAAAAGTTATCGCGTTTAATAACAAAGGCAAAGATTTTTGTCATTTTTGTTGTTTTTTTTAACGCTTAATGGCGGCGATCTGCGATTTTTTTTTGCGGTACTGCGACATTGGGGCGGACAGATAGGACCCTTGACTGACATTTTTGGGGTTACCAGTGACATTTCTATAGTAATCAGTGCTATATATATGCACTGTTACGGTAAAATTACACTGGCAGTGAAGGGGTTAACTTTATTTGAGAGGGAGGGGCTGTGTGTGTCCCTAGGGGCGTGATTCTAACTGTGATTGGCTGTGGCTTGAGCTGTAGGAACACTGATCAACAGTCCTTCATAGTAGAACCGTATGATCAGTGTTTCTACACAGGGGAGAATGACAGGCAGCTTGTTTACACAAGCTGCCTGCTTTTCTCCCTCTCCCCCGACGATCGCAGAGTGACCGGCGGACATCGGGTCCGCCGGTCACACGCGCGGGGGGGGGCCTGTGACCGCGCGGGAGCGCACCGGCAGCGGCGCGCTCGCTCCCCAGAGCCTCACAGGCTAGTGACGTATATATATGGCAAGCGGTTAAGGAAAATAGCATACATTCTTGGAGTGTGTGGTCAGTTGAGTGCACAATCATCCTCCTCTATATCCTCTTAATCTGCCACCAGGTGGTGCTAGGGACAACCTATGCAGTGCTGTGATGGCATCTGGAAACCACTAGTTCCCTGTCACCCCCCCTATGATGATGTTGTCCTCTGCTTTACCCTGGGATGACCTCACTGTTGGCCATCCAGAAGGAAGTGTCCATGTGTCAAAGACAATGACACATGACATGGACACCCAATAAAAGACTTCCCCTGGCAGTAAACAAACAAGGACAAGACTTGGAATTCACACATAACAAATTTACATGTTTAGCTTGATGAATAGCTATGCAAATTGTTGCATATGCATATGCAAATTGTTTTAATATAGTCTTTTGTGAATACCTTTTTTTCCTAACCTAAAATAAATTTGAGGAAGAAGTCACATTTCCATATTTGTCATAAACATTGACAGACAAAATACTATGACACAGCTATAGATAGTGTGTGCTGGTGTGAAATACAAGAGCAGTTTCATAGGAGAAATTCTAAGAAACACCAGTAATCTATTATTTACAGTAGCTTACCACTTCACAACTATGCAAGCCTGTTGTCAGGTTTTCAGTTCATTTGTCAATGTAGACTTTTTGTCATGTGAACCACAAATAGATGACTGCAATATTGTATCTGAAAATGATTTATAATATGTATACATTTGTAAAGAACAAAAATATACCACAAAACTGATGTGATATGCAGTAGCTGCTGATTTGTTACACAAGTTGCATCTACAGGTTTAGAAAAATATGTTGCCTAATTTTAAGCTAGATATAGCTGTTCAATGTATCCTTTAATATGCTGAAAACATACTTTCAACTCTACCATATAAAGATATTGAAGGTTATAGAGTTCTTCGACCATGCACAAAAATGTAAGTCTTCAGGTTGAGCTAACCTCTATAATCATGTCTATTTTTGTAACATGCAAAATATTCCCTGTTTATTCATATATTTATTTTGAATGTTGTGCAGTAAACATGAACCTCCATTTCACTACCCCCCCCCCCCCCAAAAAAAAAAAAAGATGCTCTTGAATTATCAAGGTTATATGGTAGTTTATATTTTTTGGGTTAATTTCGAAATGTGCAAAGAGAGATCACACAAACACTTGCAGGTAAAAGCAAACTGTATATAACGTTTAATTGAGTAAGTACAGATGGAGATAACATTTGTACTATTATTGAACAAATATAACTAGGAACTTAGCTGCAGTTAGATGCTTTTATCCAAGGAGTCCTGCCTGTTTTCAATGGCTTGGCAGATGATCAAACCAGAGGGGTGCTTTTAGCAGTTCTGTTGAGAGGTTAACATTTGAGTTTTAGCTGTGTCATAAACAGGAATAATTGGTAGTAATGACCAATCATAACCCTTGGAAAAACCTTTTTAAGAAAAGAGCACACATTCCTGGAAGCTTGGTCAGTTTAGGCGCAAAACAACTAGTATCATTTTTAAGGAAAATAGCATACATTCCTGTGTGTTTGGTCAGTTGAATGCAAATCCATCAACTTCTACAGCCCCTTAATCAGGCTTGGATACATTCTTATGTATTAGTGAGCCACGACAAGGAAAAATTAAGTTCTATCCAATTGGGTTTTTTATTTTTACAAAAGCATTTTGTTGAGTTCTGTATGATGTTTATTTCAACATTGTGACTTTAGACCGACAAACTAGAAAAACAAAACAAAACAAATAAACACCATCTATACATGTTAATACAGCCATTTAATTATTATTTTCCATATTTTTTTATTTTTCCTATTCATATTACCTTTCCTTTCTCTAAGTATCTTAGCCTCTTAGTTTAGCATTAATAGAAAAAGAACATGTTAATGAAAAATTTGTATTGTTGGCTAGAGTGATAACAAAAGTTTACTAATTTAGGGCACCGTCGGATCATAAGTAAAAAGTTGCCAAACACATATGGTGTGTGCTACTTCAAAATACTCAATAATTAACCAGGTACATTCATCCTAAAATTGGACACAAAAGAAAACAAGCAAACTGGAGGCACTGAGGACTTTCATGGTAGCGTGTGAACATAATGAGACAATGTTGTAAAAAATGTACAAAAGTTTATTATATACACATAATAAAAGAGCGCTCCCTAGGGTATAGCACAACAAACAATATATTTGAGTCAGAAAATAACCCACTAGATAGTCGGTCACAACACTATCCACTGCGGTATCTCCCCTAATTACGGGGTCCCCTCAAAAAAGAACCAATTATGCTCTATATGTTTTGCGGATATATCGTTTCATCAGGAGCTTGACTGAAGAGGACCATGTGATCTGTAATAAAATATAAGTCCACAGATAATATAACGAATCATCAACATATAAACAAAAAAAAAAACATTGATCACAAAATATAATGGTATATGTACCATCGAAGTGGATCCATATAGCAATCTTAAGCCTAAGATCTTGACCCATTATGTACCATCACCTAAGCACAGTTTGCAGAGCAGAGAGTTACAAAACATCTCGGCACTTTAACAATTCAAGCACAGAAGCACTTTAAGTTGATTCATTTTCACAGACTTCCACTGGATACTTGCTTGTTTGATATATGGACAATTCATGTAATATTTTTTCACTTTGAGATTTTAAATTATTTATTTGCACTGATTTTTGGTAGTAGTGCTGAAGGTCTTTGATTCAAGGGGTTTTACACTATAATTTATCAGCCGCACAGTGGTATAGTGGTTAGCGCTTTCACCTAGCGGCAAGAAGGTCGCTGGTTCGAATCCCAACCACGACACTACCTGCCTGGAGATTGCATGTTCTTCCTGTGCCTGCGTGGGTTTCCTCCTGGTACTCCGGTTTCCTCCCACACTCCAAAGACATGCTGGTAGGTTAATTGGATCCTGTATAAAATTGGCCCTACTATGTATGTATGAATGTGAGTTAGGGACCTTAGATTGTAAGCTCCTTGAGGGCAGGGACTGATGTGAATGTGCAATGTACAGTATATGTAAAGCGCTGCGTAAATTGACAGCGCTATATAAGAACCTGAAATAAATAATTTATATATATATAGGCACTTTTTATTAAACTGAGATATACTTGTCACTGATATTTGTTGTGCATATCACTAAATGGAGGCATATTTATCACTGTTATAGTTTTTATGCACATATATTTTATGGTATAACTGTTTTTGTGCTGTGGTATAGGATTTTCATGATTTCACTGTGTGATGTACAGCAGCAACAGTTTCTCTTTAATTTAAAAGTATATACATTTATTGTTGTATATATTATAACACCTACTTATGTACAGTATGTCTCAACAGAATACAAACAAACACATTTTTCCCAGCACACTTACCAACCAGCTAGCTTGTAAGTGTCTGGGGGCACATTGGATGCATTTAACTGCCATTGTGCTATTGCTGGAGGAGTGTGCTCCCCCCAGGCAAGCCTGCCCTTAATGTATCCACTGCTATTACTGTATGCTCCAACTTGGTGACATAAAACTATAGCGTAATGACCGATCGGCCGTCTTTTGTCCAGGGATGTCCTGTCCGCTGAAAAGTGCCAAAAGACTGCACACGAATTTTGTCGGCCAACAACAGCCGACTGCAGAAGTGATGTCATGTGATGGTTAACTTTCCCTGTGTTTTTTCTTCTCTGAGCATGCCCAGTCTTGCAAATCTGCTGATTGTCGGCCGAATTCTGTACTGACTGGCGAACAATCGGCTGTTCTGGTGTCGGCATACAAAAATTTTAATGCCTGCACAACAGATTCTGTTCGGCCGAAAATGTGCTGTCGGCTGTCGGAAGCATCATACTAACAAGCCTACAATCGGCCGATCGGTCGTCGGCCGAATATTTACGGCCGACAATCGGTACGTGTGTACGGGCCTTTAGGAGTATACAGAGCAGCCTTGATGTGGGCACTGCAGATTCCACATTGATTTGCCAATGTGTGCAATGAAGCTATCTGCTTTTAACATGATTCATTAGCTGCAAGTACACCATTCAAGTACAACATTTTAAGTACAGTGAAGAGATATTGCAGGAGATAGTCAGGAGGTAGGCTGGAAGGTGGAAAAAGAAAAAAAAAGTAAGATTTGTTTGACTTAAATTTACAATTTTTTTTTTCTCCTCTTTAAAATGGCAGACTTGGTTCAGTGCAGGAATTGTTGTGCATTTATTTCATGTTCCACTCTTTGGAGATTCGGATGCTGTCAGATCTGTAGGCAATTCTCCTTACTGCAGCAGGAAATTGCATTTTTGAAATCAGGGATATTTAAATTATCTGTTAAACAAACTCCAGCAGGGACTGCTGCAATGCCACTGCCACAGAGGACCCCCAGAAATGGCAGATGGATTACTGTAGGTTCTGGAAGACTTAGAGTGGTGGATAGAAGACAAGTCCCACAGTCGGTGGTTCTCCAAAATTCATTTGCAGCACTCTCAGAATGTAAGGACAACATGGATATGGACTCAAGCACAGAGGGTGAGAAACCATCGACTCCTATGTCTAATGTATGCAAGACTGCAGCCAAGGACAAAAAAGATAAAGTGAAGTCTCAAAGGAAGCAGCTGTTGCTGGGTGATTCAATCATAAGAAGTGTGGAGCTTAAAGAAAATGGTTTTGTGAGATGTCTCCCTGGTGCTACTGCTAGGCGAGATAGAAGACGTATTATTAATATTGTTAAGCAAGCAAAGCAGGAAGGGGACGTTCTTGTCCATCTAGGGACAAATGACCTGGCTTGCAATGAAGTGTCAGAGGTGAAAAAATCTTTTATCACACTTGGAAATGACATACAGGATTTTGCATCCACCATTTCATTTTCTGAAGTTCTGCCTGTGCATAATGTTCAGAATGATAGGCAGAGGCGCATAAAGGAGTTCAACATATTGCTTAGTAAATGGTGTCAAGAGCAAGGATTTGGCTTTGTTTCTCATGATAGCTCTACTTGGAATAGAAAGGAACTGTACAAAAAAGATGGTTTGCATCTTTCTCTCAAAGGAACAAATGTACTTAGTGAACAACTCCAAGAGTTTGCAAAAGAGTATTTAAGCTAGGAAGGGGGGGCAAAAGAGTGAAAATACAAGAGTCCAATTGCCCCCCGAAACAATGCCAGAACAGGTCAGAAGCACAGAGGTTAAGAAATGATAAGCTCAGAGTCCTGTCTACAAATGCTCGCAGTTTAGGTAAAAAATCAATGAACTTGGGTCAATAATGGCATCTGAGAATGTAGATTTAGTGGCTGTTACGGAGACATGGTTTAATGAAAGAAATGACTGGGACATAACCATACCAGGGTACTCTTTATACAGAAGAGACAGAGAAGGCAAGCAAGGAGGAGGAGTGGCCCTGTATGTGAAAGATAGCATTAAATCTAACCTAATACAAGTTGGTGAGGCCAACATAGAGTCAGTTTGGGTTACGTTGCAGTTTGCTAATCATGCAGTAACTCGTGTAGGTGTGATATATAGACCACCTGGTCAAGTTAAAGAACTAGATGATCTACTAGTTGAAGAAATAGCTAAAATGACAATGAAAGGAGAAGTTATCATTATGGGAGATTTCAATCTTCCAGATATAAACTGGAAAACCAAAATAGCAAGTTCTACCAGGAGTACAGATATTCTAAATTCCCTACTGGGGTTGTCTCTGCAACAAGTGGTTGAGGAGCCAACCCGGAGGGAGGCCATTTTGGATTTGGTATTCACAAATGGGGATTCGGTATATGATGTCATTGTAGGCGAAACCTTGGGATCTAGTGATCACCAGTCAGTGTGGTTTAATATAAGAACTGTGAAAGAGTCACACCACACAAAAACAAAAGTTTTAGATTTTAGAAAAACAGACTTTTCAAAAATGAAATTAGTCATAAATGAGTCCTTATCAGACTGGAACGGATTACATGGAGTCCAGGAGAAATGGGACTACTTAAAAGGTGCATTATTGAAGGCAACAGAAAATTGCATTAGACTTGTCAGTAAAAGCAAAAAAAGGAAGAGACCACTGTGGTACTCAGCAGAAGTGGCCCAAATCATTAAAAATAAAAAGCTAGCATTTTGTAATTATAAAAAAACCCAGAGCAATGAAGCTAAGGAAATCTACAAGATTAGGCAGAAAGAGGCCAAGCAAGTTCTAAGAACTTCTAAAGCGCAGGCAGAAGAAAAACTAGCTCAGTCTATGAAAAAGGGGGATAAGACATTCTTCAGATATATAAATGAAAAAAGCAAATTAAAACAAGGAATAACTAAATTAAAAACAAAGGACGGAAGGTATGTAGAAGAGAATAAAGGGCTAGCCGACTGCCTTAATGAATACTTCTGTTCAGTTTTTACAGAAGAAAAAGAAGGAAAAGGACCTCCACTTGAAAGGATGACTAATGAATCGTTTGATGCATGTGTCTTTACAGAGGAAGACGTTCTAAGATTGCTGTCTAAAGTGAAGACAAATAAGTCACAGGGTCCTGATGAGATACACCCAAAATTATTAAAAGAGCTTAGTGGTGAGCTGGCAAAACCATTAACAGATTTATTTAACCAATCATTAGTAACAGGAGTCGTCCCGGAAGATTGGAAATCGGCAAATGTCGTGCCCATTCACAAGAAAGGTAGTAGGGAGGAATCGAGCAACTATAGACCAGTAAATCTGACATCAATAGTAGGCAAATTAATGGAAACCCTATTAAAGGATAGAATTGTGGAACATCTTAAATCCCATGGATTGCAAGATGAAAAACAACATGGGTTTACTTCAGGGAGATCATGTCAAACAAATCTTATAGATTTTTTTGACTGGGTGACTAAAATAATAGACGATGGAGGTGCAGTAGACATTGCATATCTAGATTTTAGTAAGGCTTTTGACACTGTCCCACATAGAAGACTTATCAATAAACTGCAGTCATTGAGCATGGACTCCCATATTGTTGAGTGGATTAGGCAGTGGCTGAATGACAGACAACAGAGGGTTGTAGTCAATGGAGAACACTCAGAACAAGGTCATGTTACCTGTGGGGTACCTCAGGGATCTGTACTGGGACCAATTTTGTTTAATATCTTCATAAGTGATATTGCAAAAGGCCTCGATGGTAAGGTTTGTCTTTTTGCTGATGACACAAAGATATGTAACAGGGTTGATGTTCCTGGAGGGAAACGCCAAATGGAAAAGGATTTAGGAAAACTAGAAGAATGGTCAGAACTCTGGCAACTGAAATTTAATGTGGATAAGTGCAAGATAATGCACCTGGGGCGTAAATACCCAAGGGCAGAATATAGAATATTTGACACAGTCCTGACCTCAGTATCTGAGGAAAGGGATTTAGGAGTAATTATTTCAGAAGACTTAAAGGTGGGAGGACAATGTAATAGAGCAGCACGAAATGCCAGCAAAATGCTTGGATGTATAGGGAGAGGTATAAGCAGTAGAAAGAGAGAAGTGCTTATGCCGCTGTACAGAACACTGGTGAGACCTCACTTGGAGTATTGTGCGCAGTACTGGAGGCCATATCTCCAGAAGGATATAGATACTCTAGAGAGAGTTCAGAGAAGAGCTACTAAACTAGTACATGGATTGCAGGAAAAAACTTACCAGGAAAAGTTAAAGGACCTTAACATGTATAGCTTGGAAGAAAGAAGAGACAGAGGGGATATGATAGAAACTTTTAAATACATAAAGGGAATCAACTCGGTAAAGGAGGAGAGCATATTTAAAAGAAGAAAAACTACCACAAGAGGACACCGTTTTAAACTAGAGGGGCAAAGGTTTAAAAGTAATATGAGGAAGTATTACTTTACTGAGAGAGTAGTGGATGCATGGAATAACCTTCCTGCAGAAGTGGTAGCTGCAAATACAGTGAAGGAGTTTAAGCATGCATGGGATAGGCATAAGGCTATCCTTCATATAAGATAGGGCCAGGGACTATTCATAGGATTCAGATATATTGGGCAGACTAGATGGGCCAAATGGTTCTTATCTGCCGACACATTCTATGTTTCTATGTTTCTATGATTTGAAAGACGGGGTCAATTTGGTGTGTTTGCAGGCTACCTTTAAGTGTGCTGGGGATTTTTTGTTTGTTTGTGATGTGCACCTTTCAATGTGTTCATTACTGCTCAGGCTAATTATACATTGGGATGGTTCCCATTTTTTTTGGTCTGTCTCAACATATGTCTACTACATCTAGTAGTTAAATATTTCTCAGTGCTGAGCACTGTAAGCCTCTGTATACAGCCTTGCAAAATACTGCAAATATATGCCTCTTGTATCCCTGAATGCAACTTGGAAACTAATGAGAGGTATCTTATTGGTCTTATGATAAGCAGCCCATAGATGATTCAGTTTTTTTTTAATTAACCACTTCTGGACCGCTTACTGTATATTTACTGTGGCAGGCTGGCTTGTACAGGCAAAACCATGTAGATCTACGTCGCTCGTCGGGGGGCAGCTAGGGGGCGAGTGCACGCAGCCGGCGGCGCATTCCTACCTCCGATCGTCAGCGGGGAAGCTGATGCGGGTGTCAGGCGGCTCAGATTGCCGCCTGACACCCGTGATCATTCCCCGCTGAGAGAGAAGGACGGTCAGCCATTGTAAACACAGCTGACCGTTCTTCTCCCTGGGATGATCACAGAGCCCCTGGGATCCTTCTATATAGGATCATATGTCTCTATAGCCAGCAGCACTGATGTAGCGCCATTTAACCGACAGGCTGGTTCTACAGAAGCTGATGTGTAGATCAATTTCTGTACAACCACTGTCCCTATACATGGATTCAGGTTTTGGTTTCTAGGAAAAAGTGGCATTTCAAGATACACAAAAATTGGGCAGGCATCTAGCAATGCCTATTTTTATACACAGCTTGGTTTTGTGTGACAGGTTTAGTTTGGCTGCCTGTGAATGAGCGGACAATGAAACAAGAATGTGGCCTCGGAATTGGCTCAGTACACACATTTAGATGTAATGGGCTGATTTCATTAAAACGTAGAGGTCATTTATTTAGTAATGTGAATGTTCACTTTGGAATATGCATGTTTTCTTAGTTTAATACATAGGGTAAAGCAGTGATCATTTTGAAAAAGATGTTCAGGGCAAATGGAAAAAACAAGAATTTTGCTTGCACATGATTCACCTCATTCACTAAGCTACAGTAAGTGAACATTTATTTACAAATTATCTTTATTCTTTAAGCAATTTAACCCCAGTGTCAAAGTGACCCGTTATGCTTTCCCTTGAAGCTGTAGGGCGAACAAGCCCTGAAACTGTTTCTTTCTTATAGCTCTCTCAACAGTCACACGTCAAACAATTTTTGTGTGCCCTAAATTGTTTCTGTAAATAAAACATAACTGTAATGGAAAAATGTGATACGTTAATGGTACAGATTTGGAAAAAAAAGCCTTATAGATGACAAAGGATTGGAATTTATGCATCAATGACTGTGTCGTGACAATTCAGAGACTAAGTATTTTATGCTGAATGTAGTAAATGGTTTACATTTGTGGGTTACATTTAAGGATTTGTTCCTTCCAAGCTATTTGCATCCTCTTTGTAATCTTTTGTAGATGACATTTTTATAAAGCTAAAATGTGACTACACTGTAAATTTATATGGAAAACAAAATCACATTTTTCAGTTAAACAATTTAAACTGTCATTTAAATGCTGTTTTTTTAATGAAATAAATATGCAGAGTGAATATTTATTTATGTATGATTACTTTCCTGATGCATGTGTTCCCAGTTTATTATTATCCAAGTTATTTATGGGCCATTTGCATATTGTTTAATTACTTTTAACACTAAAACTCATCACTAGAATGCTAAGGTATATTTGTCAAGCAATTTGAGATTTGCTGCCTGATGGTTTTACATGCATCAGAAAATATTATTAATAAAAACTAACTTAGTGTGAAAAGTGTAATTTTCTGCAGCAGGGAGACACTCATGGGACTGACGTGGTTACTTACTGTGGATCACATATTGAGAATAAGACACATAAACCCAGTCAGCTAGCTAGCTAGCTTTCTGCTTGAACAATTCAACAATTCATTGTAATAGAGTTAAAGTAATTCTAAAGGCAAAACATTTTTTTTTTTTACCTTAATGCATTAACTGCATTATGTTAAAAAAATGGTTTACGGCCTGCTGTCCTTCCCCACCTTCCTAAATACTTACCTGAATCCTCTATTGAACCAGTGCTGTGCATAGCTGGATCTCTTCTCTCTTCTCTTCCTCTTCCCACGGGGACTTGGGTAGCAGCAGGAGCCCTTGCTGCTGTCAATCAAATGTTGTTAGGAAAAAGCAAGGGGTGAAGCCAAGCTGCTCTATATGTGTCTATGGAGCATAGCTCCATAGACACACACAGTTCCGGAGTGAGCATGCAAGTTTGCCCCCATAGAAAGTACCTAATAAGGAAGCCCAATCACAAGGCGCAACGCATAAAGTTGGGAGGAGCCAAGACTGTGATTTCATTCTCCAGGAACTCTCCAGGAAGCACTTAATTTATAAAATAAGGTCTGCAGGTATCGACCACAGGGTTTGCTCTTGGATACAGAACTGGCTAAAAGGGCATGTCCAAAGGGTGGTAATAAACAGCGCATACTCAAACTGGTCTAAGGTGGTAAGCGGGGTCCCCCAAGGCTCAGTCCTGGGACCAACCTTGTTCAATTTATTCATAAACAGCATTGAGGATGGGATCAGTAGTTCGATATCAGTTTTTGCAGATGACACAAAATTGGGCAGGGTAATAACTGCACAGCATGAAGCAGATATCCTACAGAATGACCTGGACAAAATAACAGAGTGGGCAACGACATGGCAAATGAGGTTTAATGTGGAGAAGTGTAAGGTTTTGCACTTGGGGACTAAAAACATAAAAGCACAATACACGTTAGGAGGGGAACCCTTGGGGGAATCAAAAATGGAGAAAGATCTGGGAGTCTTGGTAGATGATAGACTAGGCAATAGCATGCAATGTCAAGCGGCAGCTGCCAAAGCCAGCAGAATATTAGCATGCATAAAGAAAGGGATGTATTCCAGAGATACAACTATAATATTTCCACTTTATAAAACTCTGGTCCAACCACATCTGGAGTATTCTGTCCAGTTCTGGTCGCCAGTCCTCAGGAGGGATGTGTTGGAGCTAGAGAGAGTCCAGAGAAGGGCAACTAAACTGATTAGGGGATTGGAGGACCTTAATTATGAAGAGCGTCTGCAATCGCTTGATTTATTCTCCCTGGAGAAGAGACGCATGAGAGGGGACATGATAGCAATTTATAAATATCTCAATGGTGATCTCGGCATAGAAAAACAGCTATTCAGTCGAAGGGATTGCATGAGGACTCGAGGGCATACCATGCGATTAGAGGAGAAGCGTTTTAACCTCAGGCAACGTGGGGGGCTCTTTACTGTTAGGGCTACAAGATTGTGGAATTCTTTACCACAAGAGGTGGTTTCTGCAGGAAGTATGGTGGCTTTCAAAAGATTTTTAGACGTACATCTCAAGGATCAGAACATTAAGGGGTATGAGAGATGATTACGGCCACACACACCTACACAGGTTGAACTGGATGGACTATTGTCTTTATTCAACCTCACCTACTATGTAACTATGTAACTATGAACTAGTGTACCATTGCATGCATTTCTCAAGAAATTTGTAAGTTTTTATACCTGCTTTTATATCCAAGACAGAGAGCACTATGGGTCTCTTTCTTGTGTTTTCTAATATACGGATGTGCTGACCATGGTGTATCTATCGGGAGAGGATATAGAAGAGAAGCTTTGCTGTCCCAGGCACAGAAAGGAGGATTATCCCTGAAAATTTTCCCTGAATTCCCTGGAAGATTATCCCTGAATTGTGGAGCTGTGGCTCCATCCTCTTACTCCAATGTCACTGCTGTATCCTAGAAGCCAGACATGCTTGGCAGAAGTATATTGCAAAATGAAATGCCCTGTATGGTCAACTCAACTCTGCGACTAAGCCTTAGTAGGGCTAAAATACGAAAGGGAGAAATATGTAGAGGGTCTCAGCTGCTGATTGTTTAATACAGTTTCAAATGGAGAACTGGAAGCATCATGTGGCTCTACTAATAGAATTTTTTTATTAGTCAGCCATGCTAAAAATGCACAAAAATATATGTATATATATATATATATATATATATATATATATATATATATATATATATATATATATATATGTATATTGCATTTATATGTGTTTAATATTGTTTTACTTGGCTGGCCTACCATTTGTTATTGCGCTAACATTCTATAAGTCCTGCAACGAGATGAACTAGCCATGTAAACAAAAGAGAAAAAGTGGGTTACTATACCTATATAAGGTGTAGATTTCCCACTAACAAAGGGACTTTACGTGTACCTAACAATGGGAGATATAAAAAAGCAACAGATATTTATAAAATACTGTGTATTTATTGTTTCATCCGATTAAAAAAGAGCCATCTCTTTATAAAAACATATAACAAGAAAGTCTGGTTGTATCATACAATTGTCATGGATTACAATAGCATTTAACACACGTGTAGAATCAACCCGTTTCTTAATATTTGCTTCCTCAGGATCCACGCCTGGAAATGGACAGCTGAAATTAACAAAACACACAAAATAATATACAGCAACATATAAATATATATACTGTACACATGCTAATTTACATTACAGATAGCAAAGATGACCTGGGATAGAAAAAAACAACTTGCTATGTAGTTATGAATAAGATATCTATGTGAAATACGTTTTTATGCAGTACCAAGCATACATTTTACTGCAAATAACAGATAATATAAAGATAGATTCCAAACAATTACATTAGCAATAGCTTATTTTTAAAACACTTCTTACATTTTTGAAAAAATAATATGTAAAATTTGATCTTATTTAGTATAGCACATGCGATAATAATGATATAGAAACTCGCTTGTTTTTCACTGCTAGCTAATCAGGGACCCTTATTCAATAACTGCAGTATAGCAATATAAAAAGCGCAGATATATAACCTCAACATCAGTAAAGCTTGCAGTAAACATCAGTTATGCATGGCACCTATATATGTGTAATGATATGCACTAACTATAGTTTGAGGCACAGGTATCTGTAATGCAACCTTAGAAAAACTTTAAACAGGTGTAGTCTTCAGATGCAACAAATTGCTGCAATTTAGAATTCTGATATACAGCATAAATGTACTGTACTTTATGTACTAGCTGTACATGACATAGCTAAATAACCTTGTAATGTCAGTTTATCTTTTCTTTTTCAAGAAAATAATTTGTCATAGTGATAGAATTTTAAATATATATATATATATATATATATATATATAGAGAGAGAGAGAGAGAGAGAGTCTATTAAAAAAATGATCATATGCTAATTGGGTACTCAATAGTTGTACTGTGTAATGCTGGTAAAATATTTCAAGGGAAATGTCTTGTAATGAGATGCATTACACACTGCGGTTTCATGGCACATTGCTCATGCCATGCTGCTAGTGGATTTTACCTGCACATCCTCAACTGCCATTCTTGTATTTAAACTTTGCCCATTACAGCATAAATGAAAACATTATTTTATTTAAGCACATTCAGATAATGTGCTAGGTTTAATCATGCATCTAATATGTGTAGTTATTTGATTTCAATTATGCAGCCCAATGGTTATGATTACTCTACTCCATTGCAGGTGTTCCTTTTGATATATGAAGCACCCTTATTGCCACTTTGTTTCTACAGGTGGAAATGACGTAGGAAACAATAGATTATGGTGCCAAAAATTTGGTATCAGAATCTTTCTGCAGGATAGGTTGATCTTTGGTGCAGGTATGCATACAAAAGGTCAGTGTAGGAATGTGTTCCCTAAAGCTCGTACACTTACAGTAACTTTTTTTTTTTTTTTTTGCAAAAAACTATTTCTCTTTAAATAAATATATATAATCAGTGCTACACCAAGAAAATAGCTGCTTGCAATAAAGGAAATACACAATCCTCAAAAAAACACAAAAAGGAAAATTGCAGCACTACCAACAAATAAAACCAAATAGTCTATAAATATAAAAGTCCATATAAAGTGCGCAGCTCCTTTTAATTGTGAAAATTTAGGAGAAATGGCAACACAACAGAATGAGGTGCTGTCTTACTTAAGAGTAGTGTTGAGCGAACACGGACTGTATTATTCGTGTTCGTACCGAATAATTGGATTTTTTGTACCCGAACACGGACACGGACACTTTACTGTATGTTCGGGTAAAAATCCGTGTTCGGTCGTTTTATTTCCGGGTTTTGCATGCTTTGGCGCTCTTTTCATGGCGGGCTTTCAACAGCCAATCAACAATCGTTTAACTGGTGTGCCTTAAGCCATCCCAGCCATGCCTGCAAATGTCTCAGTAGCTGTGATTGGCCGTCTGAAGCATGTGACCAAGTCTTTATAAGTTCGAGGCAGCCGCAGCGGCGTCATTATGCTGCTTAGATTCAGGGACAGAGCACACATCAACGTGCTGGCTGCTGATTAGGGAAAGATAGGCAGGAAAAAACCATTTGTGTCCGGATAGAATTGAGGGACAGGTCGGAGTGTTTAGGCAGGGCGAGTTGTAGGCATTTTAGGGATAGAGTCTGCTGAATTATAGGGTCAGTGTCTTCTACAAACTACAATCGATATTGCTGTGTGGGGGGTGGGGTCTGCACTCAATCCTGATCTACGATCTCTTCTCAATCCTGTTAGGGACAGAGTCTGCTGAATTTTAGGGAAACTGTGTTCTACAAACTACAATCGATATTGCTGTGTGGTGTGGGATTGGAGATAGGCAGGTGTCAGTGATCCACATCCATTTTTCTGTGTGTGAGCTGCAGTGAACACAATCTTTTTGGGCTGCAGTGAACACAATCTTTTTGGGCTGCAGTGAACACAATCTTTTTGGGCTGCAGTGAACACAATCTTTTTGGGCTGCAGTGAACACAATCTTTTTGGGCTGCAGTGAACACAATCTTTTTGGGGTGCAGTGAACAAAATCTTTTTGGGGTGCAGTGAACACAATCCTTTTTGGTGTGCAGTGAACACAATCTTTGTGGGGTGCAGTGAACAAAATCCTTTGTGGGGTGCAGTGAACACAATCTTTTTGGGGTGCAGTGAACAAAATCCTTTTTGGGGTGCAGTGAACAACATCCTTTTTGGGGTGCAGTGAACACAATCTTTTTGGGGTGCAGTGAACAAAATCCTTTGTGGGGTGCAGTGAACACAATCTTTTTGGGGTGCAGTGAACACAATCTTTTTGGGGTGGAGTGAACAACATCCTTTTTGGGGTGCAGTGAACAAAATCCTTTTTGGGGTGCAGTGAACAAAATCATTTTTGGGGTGCAGTGAACACAATCTTTTTGGGGTGCAGTGAACACAATCTTTGTGGGGTGCAGTGAACACAATCTTTTTGGGGTGGAGTGAACAACATCCTTTTTGGGGTGCAGTGAACAACATCCTTTTTGGGGTGCAGTGAACACAATCTTTTTGGGGTGCAGTGAACACAATCTTTGTGGGGTACAGTGAACAGAATCTTTGTGGGGTGCAGTGAACACAATCTTTGGGGGGTACAGTGAACACAATCTTTGTGAGGTGCAGTGAACACAATCTTTGTGGGGTGCAGTGAACACAATCATTGTGGGGTGCAGTGAACTCAATCTTTGTGGGGTACAGTGAACACAATCTCATACTTCTGAAGGTTTGAGGGTGCTGCCTGTTCCATACTCCCCCTACTCCTCATCTAGCCTTTTAGGGGTACAAACAATAGTAATTGGGGCCTAGTGTGGTTGTGTACGTGTGATATACATACACTTTTTTGGGATCATATTTTCTATTCCGCTATTTAATCAAAAACCTTTGGGGATCAGTTAAATTGGGGGATAGTCTGTGTTGGTACGTGTGAGAGAGATCCACCTTTCCAAGTTGTTGGGGTTCATCTCATACTTCTGAAGGTTTGAGGGTGCTGCCTGTTCCATACTCCCCCTACTCCTAGCCTTTTAGGGGTACAAACAATAGTAATTGGGGCCTAGTGTGGTTGTGTACGTGTGATATACATACACTTTTTTGGGATCATATTTTCTATTCCGCTATTTAATCAAAAACCTTTGGGGATCAGTTAAATTGGGGGATAGTCTGTGTTGGTACGTGTGAGAGAGATCCACCTTTCCAAGTTGTTGGGGTTCATCTCATACTTCTGAAGGTTTGAGGGTGCTGCCTGTTCCATACTCCCCCTACTCCTAGCCTTTTAGGGGTACAAACAATAGTAATTGGGGCCTAGTGTGGTTGTGTACGTGTGATATACATACACTTTTTTGGGATCATATTTTCTATTCCGCTATTTAATCAAAAACCTTTGGGGATCAGTTAAATTGGGGGATAGTCTGTGTTGGTACGTGTGAGAGAGATCCACCTTTCCAAGTTGTTGGGGTTCATCTCATACTTCTGAAGGTTTGAGGGTGCTGCCTGTTCCATACTCCCCCTACTCCTAGCCTTTTAGGGGTACAAACAATAGTAATTGGGGCCTAGTGTGGTTGTGTACGTGTGATATACATACACTTTTTTGGGATCATATTTTCTATTCCGCTATTTATTCAAAAACCTTTGGGGATCAGTTAAATTGGGGGATAGTCTGTGTTGGTACGTGTGAGAGAGATCCACCTTTCCAAGTTGTTGGGGTTCATCTCATACTTCTGAAGGTTTGAGGGTGCTGCCTGTTCCATACTCCCCCTACTCCTAGCCTTTTAGGGGTACAAACAATAGTAATTGGGGCCTAGTGTGGTTGTGTACGTGTGATATACATACACTTTTTTGGGATCATATTTTCTATTCCGCTATTTAATCAAAAACCTTTGGGGATCAGTTAAATTGGGGGATAGTCTGTGTTGGTACGTGTGAGAGAGATCCACCTTTCCAAGTTGTTGGGGTTCATCTCATACTTCTGAAGGTTTGAGGGTGCTGCCTGTTCCATACCCCCCCTACTCCTCATCTAGCCTTTTAGGGGTACAAACAATAGTAATTGGGGCCTAGTGTGGTTGTGTACGTGTGATATACATACACTTTTTTTGGATCATATTTTCTATTCCGCTATTTAATCAAAAACCTTTGGGGATCAGTTAAATTGGGGGATAGTCTGTGTCGGTACGTGTGAGAGAGATCCACCTTTCCAAGTTGTTGGGGTTCATCTCATACTTCTGAAGGTTTGAGGGTGCTGCCTGTTCCATACCCCCCCTACTCCTCATCTAGCCTTTTAGGGGTACAAACAATAGTAATTGGGGCCTAGTGTGGTTGTGTACGTGCGAGATACATACACTTTTTTTGATCATATTTCCTATTCCGCTATTCAATAAAAACCTTTGAGGATCAATTGAATTGCGGGATAGTCTGTGTCGGTACGTGTGAGAGAGATCCACCTTTCCAAGTTGTTGGGGTTCATCTCATACTTCTGAAGGTTTGAGGGTGCTGCCTGTTCCATACTCCCCCTACTCCTCATCTAGCCTTTTAGGGGTACAAACAATAGTAATTGGGGCCTAGTGTGGTTGTGTACGTGTGATATACATACACTTTTTTTGGATCATATTTTCTATTCCGCTATTTAATCAAAAACCTTTGGGGATCAGTTAAATTGGGGGATAGTCTGTGTTGGTACGTGTGAGAGAGATCCACCTTTCCAAGTTGTTGGGGTTCATCTCATACTTCTGAAGGTTTGAGGGGGCTGCCTGTTCCATACTCCCCCTACTCCTCATCTAGCCTTTTAGGGGTACAAACAATAGTAATTGGGGCCCAGTGTGGTTGTGTACGTGTGATATACATACACTTTTTTGGGATCATATTTTCTATTCCGCTATTTAATCAAAAACCTTTGGGGATCAGTTAAATTGGGGGATAGTCTGTGTCGGTACGTGTGAGAGAGATCCACCTTTCCAAGTTGTTGGGGTTCATCTCATACTTCTGAAGGTTTGAGGGTGCTGCCTGTTCCATACCCCCCCTACTCCTCATCTAGCCTTTTAGGGGTACAAACAATAGTAATTGGGGCCTAGTGTGGTTGTGTACGTGCGAGATACATACACTTTTTTTGATCATATTTCCTATTCCGCTATTCAATAAAAACCTTTGAGGATCAATTGAATTGCGGGATAGTCTGTGTCGGTACGTGTGAGAGAGATCCACCTTTCCAAGTTGTTGGGGTTCATCTCATACTTCTGAAGGTTTGAGGGTGCTGCCTGTTCCATACTCCCCCTACTCCTCATCTAGCCTTTTAGGGGTACAAACAATAGTAATTGGGGCCTAGTGTGGTTGTGTACGTGTGATATACATACACTTTTTTTGGATCATATTTTCTATTCCGCTATTTAATCAAAAACCTTTGGGGATCAGTTAAATTGGGGGATAGTCTGTGTTGGTACGTGTGAGAGAGATCCACCTTTCCAAGTTGTTGGGGTTCATCTCATACTTCTGAAGGTTTGAGGGTGCTGCCTGTTCCATACTCCCCCTACTCCTCATCTAGCCTTTTAGGGGTACAAACAATAGTAATTGGGGCCCAGTGTGGTTGTGTACGTGTGATATACATACACTTTTTTGGGATCATATTTTCTATTCCGCTATTTAATCAAAAACCTTTGGGGATCAGTTAAATTGGGGGATAGTCTGTGTCGGTACGTGTGAGAGAGATCCACCTTTCCAAGTTGTTGGGGTTCATCTCATACTTCTGAAGGTTTGAGGGTGCTGCCTGTTCCATACCCCCCCTACTCCTCATCTAGCCTTTTAGGGGTACAAACAATAGTAATTGGGGCCTAGTGTGGTTGTGTACGTGTGATATACATACACTTTTTTTGGATCATATTTTCTATTCCGCTATTTAATCAAAAACCTTTGGGGATCAGTTAAATTGGGGGATAGTCTGTGTCGGTACGTGTGAGAGAGATCCACCTTTCCAAGTTGTTGGGGTTCATCTCATACTTCTGAAGGTTTGAGGGTGCTGCCTGTTCCATACCCCCCCTACTCCTCATCTAGCCTTTTAGGGGTACAAACAATAGTAATTGGGGCCTAGTGTGGTTGTGTACGTGCGAGATACATACACTTTTTTTGATCATATTTCCTATTCCGCTATTCAATAAAAACCTTTGAGGATCAATTGAATTGCGGGATAGTCTGTGTCGGTACGTGTGAGAGAGATCCACCTTTCCAAGTTGTTGGGGTTCATCTCATACTTCTGAAGGTTTGAGGGTGCTGCCTGTTCCATACTCCCCCTACTCCTCATCTAGCCTTTTAGGGGTACAAACAATAGTAATTGGGGCCCAGTGTGGTTGTGTACGTGTGATATACATACACTTTTTTTGGATCATATTTTCTATTCCGCTATTTAATTTAACTGGGCCTCCATGCGAGACCTGTGTGCCTTGTTGCGCTGTTTTGAGTACTCCACCAACATGGCCAGTGGCAATGACGCCGTTCTCAGCTTAACTATCCCACTTCTATGCCTCCTTGAAAAAACAATTCGGGCGATGATGGAAGAGGATGTGGCACAGGATGAGGAGGAGGAGGAGGATGAAGAGGTAACATTTCCAAGGCTTTCAGGGCAGTCATTCGCAAGGGGCTCCGAGGGTGGGTTCCTGCACACGCAAACGCCAGGGACGCAATTGTCCAGCAGGGGCACAGTTCTGGAGGATGAGGAGGATGAGGAGGAGGAGGAGCTGGAGGAGGAGATGGAACCATGTTCACAGCAGGGTGGCACCCAGGCCAGCTCATGGCCATCACTGGTGCGTGGCTGGGGGGATACAGAGGACACGGACGATACACCTCCCACAGAGGACAGCCTTTCGTTGCCTCTGGGCAGCCTGGCACACATGAGCGATTACATGCTGTAGTGTCTCCACAACGACCGCCGAGTTGCCCACATTCTAACTTGTGCTGATTACTGGGTGGCCACGCTGCTGGATCCCCGTTACAAGGACAACGTACCGTCCTTAATTCACTCACTGGAGCGCGATCGCAAGATGCGCGAGTACAAGCGCACGCTGGTAGACGCCATGCTGCTGGCATTCCCATCTGACAGCGGGGCCACAGTGGAAGCACAAGGCAGAGGAGGAGGAGGAGGAGGTCGCCAACGCAACCAGGGCACCGCCAGCACCTCAGAAGGCAGGGTTAGCATGGCCGAAATGTGGAAAAGCTTTGTCAGCACGCCACAACAAACAGCAGCACCAGCAGCTCAGATGGAACGTCTTAGCAGGAGGCAGCATTTTACCAACATGGTGGAGCAGTATGTGTGCACACGCCTACATGTAGTGAATGACGGGTCTGCCCCCTTCAACTTCTGGGTCTCCAAATTGGGCACATGGCTTGAGCTTGCCCTTTACGCCTTGGAGGTGCTGGCGTGCCCTGCAGCCAGTGTATTATCTGAACGGGTATTTAGCACGGCTGGGGGCGTTATAACAGACAAGCGCAGCCGCCTGTCCAGAGACAATGTGGACAAGCTCACGTTCATTAAAATGAACCAGGCATGGATCCCACGGGACTTTTCCGTACCTTATGCAGAATAGCAATGGATACCGACCTTACCCACCCATTGTTCCATTTTTGCTCTTTCTCACTCTTTTGGGGTGTACCCTCATTTAAAATTTTTGAAAAGAAGCAGTGTTGGCTACCTCGTCCTCCTCCTCAGGGCCAGATTAATGTAGGGGCTATTGGAGCTGCAGCTCCAGGCCCCTACCTTTTATATAGGCCCCGGGTTGGCCATATTCACTGTTACCGCTCTTCTGTCACTTGTAAACACAGAAGTCTGGCTTCTATGCTCGCTTCCCCAGGCAGCACCCTCAGAACCTCCCCACACAGCGTGAAGGCCGGACAAGGAGGGACAGTTGGCGATGCATGGATGTGTTTATGGGCTTCAGAGACAGCATCCCATGTTGAATTAGGCATGCATGGCTGCACCCTTCCTCCTCTGGGTGCATGGCAAGGCACGGCCCTTAAGGCCCTTCAAAATCCTCAGCACCAAGCCCATGATGCTGTTAATCCGGCCCTGGTCCTCCTCCACCGCCGCTTCCACCTACACCGCCCATAGGTGTGCGCAGCCTATTGCATTAAGGTGTGCACCCCAAAGTTGAAATACACATGCATGTGTTTGCCAGCAGGGAGAGTAATGTATCGGGGCCATGTACCTGTAGGCAAGGAGAAATAGAGCAGAGCAGGTCCCAGGGAGATCTTTCCCATCTCCTCACTGGCAATGCTATGTGCCCTAGGTGATTAGGGTGTGCCCAGGCACACCCAGCACACCCTGTGCGCACGCCTATGTCACCGCCACATCCACCACCACCTCAACCTCCCTCCTACTCCATATGGGCCTCGTCCTTCAGAGATGAAGAAGAACATTGTTTTATTTTTCTGTTTTTTTTTTGTTGTTTTAAGTTATTTCCCTATCCACATTTGTTTGCAGAGCACTTGCCATGCTCTTAATTACGTTTTGCTGCCATTTGCAGCACTCTAGCCCTTTCCTTTGGTGTTTTAGAGCCATTTTAGTGCCTTAAAGTTCGGGTCCCCATTGACTTCAATGGGGTTCGGTGTCCGGGAAAAGTTCGGTAAAAGTCCGGGACACGGACCCGGACTTTTTTTTAAAGTTCGGCCGAACCCGTCGAACACGGACATCTAGGTGTTCGCTCAACCCTACTTAAGAGAACTGCCCACACATTTTATACAATACAATGCAGGTAATCCACAGCTGGTATCAAATGTTGCCATCTCCTAAAATGTGCAAATGTGTCATATACAGCCATACAAACAGGAAAAAATCTTATAGTATAGTAATTAGTAACTATTCAGTAGAATAGTAAGATTAACCACTTAAGCCCCAGCCCTATTTTGGACACTTTTTGTTTACAAGTTAAAACCAGTATTTTTTCCTAGAAAACTACTTAGAACCCCCAAACATTATACATATTATTTTAGCAAAGACTCTGGAGAATAAAATGTCGGTCATTGCAAAATTTTTTGTCACGCGGTATTTGCGCAGCGGTCTTTAAAACGCCATTTTTTTGGAAAAAATTTGAAAAATCACATTTCACTGCATTTAAAAAATACTAAACAGTAAAGTTAGCCCATTTTTTTTGTATATTGTGAAAGAGGATGTCACGCCGAGTAAATAGATACCCAACATGTTACTGTTTAAAATTGTGCCCCCCTGTGGGATGGCGACAAACTACGGTCAATAGAGATCTCAATCTGCGACGCTTTAAATTTATTTAACGGTTACTAGTTTTGAGGTAGAGTGTAGCTCTTTTTTTTAAATTATTGCCCACGCTCTGGCGATCGCGGCGATACCTCACATGTGGGGTTTGAACAGCGATTTCATTCGCGGCTCGACTTGCGTATACGTTTTTTTTGTGTGCGAGCTAACGGTGACGGGGGCGGCTAAATTTATTTTTTATTTTTTTTCAACTTTATTACAGGTTTTTAAAAAAAAAAAAATCTGATCACTTTTATTGCTGTCACAAGCAATGTAAACATCCCTTGTGACACCAATATGTAGTGACAGGTACACTTTATGGAGGGATCGAGGGTCTAAAAGACCCTAGACCCCTCCACTACACTTCCCTGTATGCAAAACGCCGAAAACGGCATTTTTGCATACAGCCGTTTTTTAAAACTGCCGCCTTTTGCAGCACAGTAACCCGGAATTGACGTCATGGACGCCGCCTCCGGGTTACGTCATCGGAGCCCCGATCGATGCCGTTTCTGGCATTCATCGGCACTCCATCCAGCCGGCGGATGTGCCGGCTGGGTGCCCGGGGCTCCCGGTGGGACGGGAGCCCGGGCAAAGCCACGGAAGGCGGCGGGAGGGGGGGGACGTCCCCTCCCGCCCCCCGGGTAACGATCGAGCGGCTTCAAAACCACGGTACCGGGATGATGTCTCTAGCTAGAGGCATCATCCCGGTATAAGCCCGCAAAGTTTACCGACGTAGCCCTACGTCGATATGCGGTAAGTGGTTAATAATCCGTGATAGTGACAAATACTGTTGAATCCAAGCATTACTCAGCCTTCCCCACATGCCATAAGAGAGTATATTGCCATACAATATACAGCCCATTTGATCAACAGGGATGGATGGATCCGGACAGTTCCACTTGTATCCTCTAATTCAGGGCTCTCATTCAGATATTTTTAGGGGACATATAGCCGCTAACACCACCAAATGATACTATTAAGCAAAAGAAATAAGGTATCATAGTGTAAAAGTTTTTATTGACGCAGCTTTAAAATCAAAACACCAGCCAGACAAAACGCTAGTATAAGACCCCGTTCACACTGGGGCGACCTGACTTTGCCGGGCGACCTGTGAAGTCGCGGTGCGCAGCTCGCACCGCGACCTCGGAGCGGCCGGCACGGACTTCATATCATTAAAGTCAATGCAGGTCGCTCCAGGTCGCCTCAAAGAAGCTCCGGACCCCTTTTCTAAGTCGGAGCGACTTGTGTTGCTCCTATTAGAACGGGTCCTGTGCTGCTCTATGGCAGGCGACTTGCCAGGCGACCAGGTCGCCTGACAGGTCGCCCCAGTGTGAACGGTCTAAGACAGTAAAGTTACAAAATAATGTCACTTGTAACTCACATTAAAACACTGTCACAGCTAGCGATGGCACAGTGGCATGATGTCACGTGGACAGCTCCCCCTAATACGTTTCCCTCCAAATGTGTGTCCTCAGGGGCCTCTAGTGTCCATAATTTGCAGCCATCTATATGTAGCCCATAGCCAGAGCAATATACTGTATCAGATTGGTTTGGGGTTTTCATGTTGCATCATCTGTCAGACTCTGTTGAGATAGCCATAGAAACATAGAAGAAAGATGGCAGAAAAAAGAACAAGTAGTCAATCGAGTCTGCTCCATTTTATATATATATACAGTGTATATATATATATATATATATATATATATATATATATAAAATATATACACACACACACACACACACACACACATTTATTTATTTATTTATTTATATATTTTTCTTTTACATTTTTTATTGTCATACTATACTGTATATTTATGTGTCTCCCAAGAATGTTTGAATCCACTTACTGTTGAATGACTCACTACCTCTACTGGAAGCCCATTTAAAGCATCAACTACTCTTTCGGTATTACTTTATAAGATTTGTTTTGAACTTTTCTCCTGCTAGTTTGAGGTCATGTTCCTGTGCTCTTGATCTTGGCTTCATATTGAAAATACTGCCATCCTGAACCTTATTCATCCCCGTGATTTATTTAATTATCATGTCATGTCTCCCTTTCCTCTTCAAAGGGCTGTGTCAGAGAAGCTGAGAGGGGTTACCCTGGGTGTTTGTTAACAGCCATTTCCTAAAGAGTCTGTCAAAAGTGTGTTAAACCAGGCTTTGCCACGTATGCGGAGCAAGCTTCTGCAAGGGTATTTTCCTGAGTAAGAGATCCTTAGCATTCCTCCAGGCTGGGAAGACTCACCCCTTTAAGTTTGAGAAATATCTAACAAGCTTAAGGATCTAGCCCATGCTAATTGTGGTGTAAAAAAAGAAATTGGGGGCAATGGATCAGCTCAGTAACATCTGTTTTTTTTTTGTTTTTGGGGGGGGGGGGGATCTAAGATGTGTGTCTGTATCAGTGTGGCAAATCTAAGTACCTGCCTAGGGATTGCCTTCCTAAGTGCTTGGTAATCACAGCATAAAACAGGAATAAAAGTCAATTCACAAAAAAAAATATAAATAATAAAATAAATTAACCACTTTAGCCACTTTAGAAGATTTTGCTGCTCAATGACCAGGCCACTTTTTTCAACCTGGCACTGCGTGATTATAACTGACAATTGTGCAGTCATGCAATGCTGTACCCAAACAAAATTTACATCCTTTTTTTTCCCACAAACAAAGCTTTCTTTTGCGAAAAATTGACATTTTCTACTTTGATTGTTAAAAAATATCCAATATATTCAATTTTTGTCATATTTTTAGGCCAAAATGTATTTAGCTACATGTCTTTGACAAAAAAATTCTCAATGAGAATATTTTTATCCACTTTAAGACCAGAAGATTTTACCCACTTCCTGACCAAGCCATATTTTGTGATTCGGCACTGCGTTATTTTAACAGACAATTGCGCAATCGTGCGATGCTGTACCCAAACAAAATTTACGTCCTTTTTTTTCCCCACAAATAGAGATTTCTTTTGGGGATATTTGATCACCTGTGTGATTTTTAATTTTTGCGCTATAAACAAAAAAGCGACAATTTTAAAAAATAATTTTGAAAAAAAAAATAACATTCCCAAAAAAAAAAAATTGCAATAAGCGTATTTTGATTGGTTTGCGCAAAAGTTATCGTGTTTACTAACTTCGGGAAATTTATGTAGTTTTTATAGTTTTTTTTTTTTACTAGTAATGACGGCGATCTGCGATTTTTTGCGGGACTGCGACATTGCGACAGACAGATTGGACCACTAACTGACATTTTTGACACTTTTGGGGCTACTAGTGACATTAATATAGTAATCAATGCTAAAAATATGCACTGTTACTGTAATAACGACACTGGCAGGGAAGGGGTTAACACTGTTTGTGATCAAGGGGTTAAATGTATGCCTCATGCTTACTGACGTGTGTGGGGAGAGGGGGTACTGTGATACAGACAGAGATCGCTATGCTGAATCCTGTGATCTCTCCCTGTCTGTCACAGTTAAGATCCGCCTGCTTTGTTTACATAAGCAGGTGGATCTTCTCACACTTTCCCCTGACGATCGGGGAAGAGAGACGGCAATCACCACCTCTCCTCCTCCGGCCTGACTCCCGCTGTGTCTAAACACAAGGGGCCCGTCCTGCTGCAGTAGTATTACTGTGAGCGGTCGGCAAGTGGTTAAAAAAAAAAAGAAAAGTAAATATGCCCCTTTGGGTCTGGTCTGGATTTTGAAAAATGGCATTTGGCCCCCCCAAAATGCATACCATACCCTTATAGGAGCACGCAGTCTGGCAGGTCAGGAAAGGGAAGGGACAAGCGATTGCCCCCACTTCTAAACCATACCAGTTCACATGTCCGCAACATGAAGGGTGCTTTGGGGCACCCGTAGACCCCCACAACTGCTGGCTAGACTTTTGAGGAAGAGGCCTTTGTCCCCATCAACAAGAGGACAAGCACCTCCCCATGTTTAGGGCATGTTGCCTGGTATGGTTCAGGAGGGAGGAGGGCGCTCTTTCGTCCTCTCCCTATCCTGACATGACAGGCTGCATGATCGGCTATGGATCTGATATAGATTTTGAGGGGGCCCCACACCATTGTTAAAAAACATTTTAGCATGGGGGTTCACTTCAAAATCCATACAAAAAAATTAAATAAATAAATAATAAAAATAAATAATAAATAAAGATTTAAAAAAATAAATAAACAATGATACATGAAAATCCAAAAAAAGCAGGAAAAAACTAAAGACAAGACAAATCAAAAGAAAAAAATACACAGAGGAAAACCAAAAATAAATAAAAGAAGAAAGAAAAAACAAAAGAGAGAAATTAAAAAAATAAATAAACAGTAAAAGAAGTGACAATTGCAAAATACAGAGGAAACAAAGGAGAAAAAGAAGAAAAGGAAAAGCAAGAGAAAAAAAGGAAGAGAACAAAAAAGGGCAGAATAAGAACAGAACAGGGAAAAAAGGAGCAAGAAGAGGAGGGGGAGAGGGGAGAAGTATTGGGAAAACAGAAAAGAATGAAAGGGAAATTGAAAAGATGAACTGTGAAAAGCAAGTAAAAAAAATAAAAAAAGGAACACTATGTACAAAGTTCAGTCCTGAACACACCAAATACCATAATCATCTCTCATCAAGGAAGCAAAAAGGTAAGTTAAAGTTAAGGCCCCTGAGCTGTACCGTGTTTCATTTATAAATCCAGTTTGCCTCCCTGCATATGAGGAGACAGTCACGGTCATCACCTCTCACTGGACGATCGACATGCTATGTTACTATGCCCCGAAGTTCATGTGCCTGATGTTTCTTTGTAACAACGTGTACAGCCACGGGCTTGGTGAGGTCAATAGAAACATCCTTTTCTGTTTTCGCCAAGGCTGTCCTAATGTCACTCCCGTGTCCCTGAAATCTCTTTTCAAGGACTCTTGCACACACTACTCCTGTTTAAACATCTACTTTTTCCAGCTGTTTTTTTATGTATTTACTCATACTTTTTCCTGCGTTCTTGTTCTGCACAATATGTAAACAGGCATTTGCGCACATTTGTGCACAATCACGCGTGTTTGCACGCATTTGCACATATTTGCGCGCATTTGCACGCATGAGGCGTAAATTACTGACCAAAAATGCAGATTCTTCTTCTATTTTTTTTTTTTTACTGAAAAATGCAGGGTGCTCGTTTACGCGCCTGTGTGCATAGGCGTATTTCAATTATTTCCAAAAGGAGCAAGTGAAACGGACACAAGTGGGGACTAAAATTACTTACTCAACCGGCGCTATTACCAAGTACCTATACTTGATGATGAGGTATCAACTAAGGAATGGTTAGATTTTTTCAACAAAGCAGGTACTGACTTACAACAATTAGTACTGAAAAGGAAAAAACGTAAAATGGCTCTACTTGAAAAGAGGATTGCCGAATTACAATTAATCCTGGAGCCGGATAAAGATCTAGCTCAGGTTATTAAGTTTAATACAGATGTAAAGAAGAAATTAGATAAAATAGATAAGGACACACATAAAAAGAAAATTAAGAAATATAAGAGGGACACGTTAGACTTCAGGACCAGCAATATATATGCTTGGCAAAATCCGCCAGGACAGTCTATTGCACGGCCCATGGAGTCGGTTCCCAATACCCCGCTCCCATCCACCTCCAGTGGTATGGGTGCTAATTACTATGTCAATTCGGCACCACCGATGCCAAATAAAAAGGGAAAGAAAAAGGGAAAGACTAAATCCAATGACAATAACTATCCATCCAACCACGACCAATGGCAACATGTTCCTTTTAGGAATAGTGGGCAAGATGGATCTATATATAGAGGAGGTCTTAATTCACCTAAACCCCTCCCAACCTCTAACAGGTATGATTCATTGGGTGACGCGAATGCGCCATCCACGCCTGTACCCCCACCTCGCCCTTTTTTATGGAGGGGCGGTCGGGGCAGGGGAGGGAGACGGGGTGGCAGACCCTGGAGGGGGAGACCCATGGAATGGGGTCCCCCGAGTTATCCACCGAGGGCCGGCCCATCCTCCCAATATCCTATCCAAGCACAACACGTAGGCGAGGATGTCGAGCAGGGAGGAAGTACCAACAAAAAAAGAAGGCTAGTGGATTAACGGGTGTGTACAATTTGGCTGGCATTGTTCTCACGCAAAAAGAGACTAACATTTTAAATGCTGGTTTAAAATGTGCCAAGCATAGACCCCTCAATAAATTTGATGTGTACGTAGATGTGCACAAGTATGTGAGAAAAATTAATTTAAAGAGACATTTTCTTAATCCAAATCGAGCTAGTAACAACAGTCGATCTTACAGTGTGGCTACCACTGTGGGGGTGGATAGTGGTTTAAAAAACCGCTCCCTGTTTAATCCTCCACAGTCCTCCAACCACTGTGTGGATGTGTTTAAAAATCTGGTGCTGCAGGATGTGGCAGCTCTGCAGCCCAGAAAAGGGGTGAACCCTAGACACATCCAACAGGGTTTGGAGGCCTTGGAGGAAAGAAAAAATGTCATAATTAGACCTGCTGATAAGGGGGGAGGGGTAGTGATCCTAAAGAAAGATTTCTATCTGAACCAACTCAGCAGTATGCTTTCAGATACAGAGACCTATGAGGAGCTGAGAAGGGATCCAACCCTAGAGTATAGGAGGATCTTGAAAGACCTGATACAGTCGGGCTATTATCATCGGGTTCTTTCGGATAAAGAGCAGAGATACCTTATGCCCAGTTTTAATAGAGTACCAACGATATATACTCTGCCTAAAATACATAAGGACGCACATAATCCTCCAGCCAGACCCATCGTCAATGGGATCAATTCAGTTACCGCTAGACTGGGTGAATACCTGGACTTCTTTTTACAGGCCAGTGTGATAAATCTGAGGTCGTACCTTAAGGACACCAAAGATTTCCTCCGGGCCTTGAAGGAAGTCCAGATATCCCCAGATAAAGAAGTTTTTCTAGTAACAGCGGATGTGTCCTCGCTATATACTATAATTCAGCATGAGGATGCATTACTAGCTCTGAATTGGGCCTTCTGTAGTCGTACTGACCTCCCGGACCCCCAAAAGAGATTCTTGAAATGCGCACTGGAGTTCTGCTTAGCGCACAACTATTTCTGGTTTAATGGAACATTCTATAACCAGAAACGTGGCGTGGTAATGGGAGCTAAATTTGCTCCCAGCCTCGCCAATCTCTTTATGGGGGAGTGGGAGGATCGGTATATTTATGCACTTGCTAAGAACGAGCTGAAGATCTACAGAAGGTATATCGATGACCTGTTTTTCATATGGGAAGGTCCAGAAAGTACTCTGCGAGAATTTGCTGACTCGCTCAACTCCAATAATAACGGTGTTAAATTGGAGTTTAGTTGGAGTCAGGAGTCCATCCATTTTTTGGATGTAGAAGTGATGGTAAAAAATCACACACTGGAGACTCGTGTGTACTTTAAACCCACTGACCGTAATGGGTATTTACCCATTTATAGTGGTCACCACCCACGTCGGTTACAAAATATCCCTAAGGGGCAGTTCCTCCGGGTGAGGAGGAACTGCTCCTCAGATACGGACTTTCTGACACAGGCTCAGGTTCTCCGACATCGTTTCTGTGAGAAGGGTTATGATGAACGGAAGCTTGATAGTACCATCATGGAAGTCCTAGGCATTTCTCAGCAGGAATGCCTGGTGGATACTGTTAGACCAACTGACAACAAACAGGAGTGGAGTTTTCTCACACAATACAATTCCCAATATAGAGAGGTAGAGGACATTATTAGAAAACATTGGGGTGTATTGAGTGTAGATAGGATTTTGGGGAGCCTTATTCCATCTACACCCTCCTTTGTATATAAAAAAGCACGCACTTTTGGGGATCAATTGGTGTGCAAGGTCCTTGACCCCCCCACCAAGCCCTCTATGTTTTGGGACGACAGGACGGGTTTTTATGCCTGTCGTCGTTGCAAGACATGTAGACAGGTGCGGACTCATTTGCGGGGGTTTTCCTCTTTTAGTTCTTCCGCGAATGGTGAGACCTTCGACATTAAGGATCTCATCACTTGCCACACCACTCATGTGGTATACGGCTTGGAGTGCCCTTGTGGCTTAATTTATATTGGAAGAACGAAGAGAACTATTGCAATACGTGTTTCAGAGCACATTGCAAATATTCGAAATGGTTATAAGGACCATAATGTCTCTTTACATTTTAAAAAGTATCACAATCAAGATCCGAGTGAGTTGAAATTTTGGGGAATTGAAAATGTCAAACAGGTCTGGAGGGGCTTAAACAGAGTAAGAGAGCTGTCCAAGCGTGAAACGTATTGGATATTTTTGACCAACTCTCTACATCCCAAAGGGCTAAACGTGATGCTTTTGTCCTTTTGGATTTGGTCGTTTAACCCTTGTTTCTTGCTTTAATATGGTTAATTTTAAATATAGAATGATGTCTTTTATGTATTATCTTAAGATAATTTTATCTAATTTTTACAATGTGCATGTGATTATCGTTATGTTTATTGAATGGTAATCACCTTTTTATTTGGATATTTTTGTTGTAATAAGTCGCTATTTATTGTAACATATCGATTATGTATATATAGGCTATATGATCTGCCTGTGATCCGACGAGTGCCAGTTCCCTTTCGTCCCTAGGGGCGCTGTGGAAAATGGATAGTCTTGATCGGAGATGGCAGTGACTCGCTGTGTGGGCGGAAGCCAATGTTACATGATATGACTTCCGGTAAGGGCGGAAGTGATGACGAGCGGGAAGGTCCTGCGTCATCCGGCTGATTGGTGCCTCCGCCCCGTCGGTATAGTCAAATAGCGGTGACCGTACACGCGTGACCACGCCCTCAGTTGAAGTTACTTGCTAACGAAACGCGTCAGGGCATGGTCACGCGGTCACGAGGTAGGACCTAGCGTCTGATGCTGAACCCGAGGCTCGCTACAGCCTGGTACCGGCGGCGAACTGGCACTACGGGGATCGGCCTCTACACGCAGGTTTATGCCTCATCCTTTATATGACAAGCTTGCTTTGTTTTACATGTTGTAAGTGCATCAGCTACTGGGGATCCTTTTGTGGGTAATAAAGTCTGATTTTAGCCATGCAATATTGCCCTATGTGAGCTATTATTTTCACATGTACTACCCCTGATGTAATTGGAATCTCCTGTGGGTCTGCCACAAGAATTGATCCGATTGAGACTGATCGAGGGCCGTTTGTCCTGGGAAATTCCTATGGATATCGTTTTCTGAGCCTGAGATAGGCTGGCATTACAAGTCCTTGTATGACCAGATTTCTGGTGAGTGTCTCTCATTAGGGGGAGCACGTTGGTGCGGTGGAGGGTCCAGTGCAATATATCCATTCACGGTCTCTGGGCACATTGCATGATTATATGAGCATATGGACATTATCCCAGTGGACTGCACTTCATTTATCATTTATGAATTTTAGCGCTGCTAGTGTGTTTTAGTATTTCCTTTTTGATTGTCACTATCATGCACCTTCATTTTTTGTATTTCAATTATTGGGTTGTATTTTAGCTCAGTTAAAAAAAAAAAGCTATACTGAGGTTATACTAGTGAATGTGGGAATTTTAGGAAGTATACACAAATATTTAGTGTTGCAGTTCACATAATTATGTATCCGATAAGACTTGCCGCTATGCGAATGCGCAAAGATTTCACCACATTTTAAGGAGTTGCAGATGTAACAATTCTAAAACCTGTAACAGCCCTATTTTTGTGACTGTCTGATGACTGATTTGGCATATTTTGGTCTAGGATCCATCTGAACAAGTAAGTTCATTAGAGACATTCCCATTTGTGAAACAAAATAGGGAGTTTTTTTATCATCAGCTTTAAGAATGTTGAGGTTCTGTGCGGCTGCACGTTCGTTCTAATTGGTTTCACAGTTGAACCTTTGCATGAACAGCGGCCTATCCCTAGTTTTTGAGGTCATACAGCTATTTGTAGTGGCTCTAAACAGGGCATGGTCAAGTACAGGAGTGCGATATCCACAATTTTTCATACATAGTTTCAAGCAATAGGGTTTTTTTATCCTCTCTGAAGCAGATGCATAGGACTCTCTTAAATTGGGAGATAGGTAGGCTGTTTAAAAGGTGCTTATGGTGTTGTACACTCCTTTCCTGATTTTTTTGGATTTTTTATGATTGTTTTTTTTTATTAAGTTTTATAATTTTTTTATCAATTTTTCTCATTTTATTTTCATTTCATTTTATTTTATTCCATTTTTCTCTATTTTTTACATGCTTTAAAATGTAACTTTCCTTTCCCCTTCTCTCTGGTTGTTCTTTTTTCTCTATTTCTTTTTTTTTTTCCAAAAAGATTATTTTTTTAACCTTTAATTTTTTCTTTTCCTCTCCTCCTACTTCTTTGTCTTTACTTTCTCTGTGTTTTTGCTTTTTTGTACTCTGTAACACATTGCACATGCACTTGTTCTCTTTACACACTAGAGGGCTTTGACCTTCCCAGACTGTTGTCACGATGCCTGCCCATCTGGCGGCCGCTGCAATGTCTTGTGTTGCCATGGCAACGTTGTGCAGCCCGCCTGAGTATAGTGTGTATGCGCCTCCGCATGCACAGTATTGGAGGATAAACTACACACCTTCATGCTGCTAGGCAACCATGATATAAAATGCCCGAGGACTGTGTGGCCTGCTGTTCATTACAGATAGCAAGCTCCATTTATGTTTCAGGTTTAACTTCAACTTTTGACAATGACCAGCACCCTTCTTTATTTGTTCAATGCCTGATAGAAGGTCTGATTGCTATTACTTTGCTGATTACTAGTGTGTGTGTTTGGCAGTTATGTTATACATTTAAACTAAAGCCCCGTACACACGTACCAATTGTCGGCCGAACGATTGGCCGTCTTTTGTCCAGGGCTGTCGTGTCTGTTGAAAACTGCAAAAGACTGCACACAAATTTTGTCTGCCGATTTTGAACAGCCGACTGCAGAAGTGATGTCATGTGATGGTTAACTTTCCGTGTGTTTTTTCTTTTCTGAGCATGCCCAGTCTTGCAAATCTGCTGATTGTCGGCCGAATTCTGTACTGACTGTCGAACAATCGGCCGTTCTGGTGTTGGCCAACAAAAATTTTAATGCCTACATGACAGATTCTTTTCGGCCGAAAGTGCGCTGTCGGCTGTCGGAAGCATCATACTAACAAGCCTACAATCGGCCGATCGGTCGTCGGCCAAATATATTTACGGCCGACAATCGGTGCGTGTGTACGGGGCATTAGTATATTGGCGGGCTTATGGTGCCATTATGACGTCAGGGGGTGAAGCTGGGCTGTAATTGTTTGCATTAACTGGTGGATTTTCTGTTAAATATGTATTGACTTGTACTGCACTTTGTCACTTGTCTGACGAAGGGTCCCTGCGTGGCCCAGAAATGTGCCTTATGTTTACCATGTGACCACAAAAATAAAGCTTTGGACCCCTTTTGAGGAATCCTTGGTGTACTGATGAAATTTCTTCACTTTACAACAACTAGGACACAAGAAAAAGAAAATGGAACCAAACAGTAAGAAAAGAAAGGCAAATTAGGGGACTAGGGATTGAAAAAATACAGAAAGGATCATTTAGGGTATAGGTGTCCTTGTAGCCCATGTTCAGTGATAATACATTATCTATAAATAGATAGATATATAGCTATATATATCATATTTCACAAGGAGCAGAAGTATTTTCCCTGAAGGGGTTTTACATTTGTCTTTGTCTTGTATCTTTCATAGTTGTTTGACAATTTTTTTCTGCAATCTGTTGTTGAGTTTTCAAACCCACAAAGCTACTAAGCATTGCCTCTGTATTTCCTTTTTTCATATAAAAAAATAGATTTCAATATTATAGAGAAGATGGTACTCTCTAGACATGTGCAGAATGGAAAAAATGTGTTTTGTTTCAGATAGATTTGTTATGTTACTAATTTTGATTTGTTATGGAATTTGTTAAGTTTGGTTTTGGAATGCATTTAGTTTCATCTTTATTAAAATAATTTATTTTTTTTGTTAAAATTCCTTTCATTAATAACTTTTGTAATGAATTCCTACTTTTCAGAACAATTAAAGTTCAGATTGTTCAAAAAACGATTGAATGATTTGAATTCTGTGTGAAAAATAGCTGGTTGTTAAGCAGTGGGCCAGGAAGCTGGCCACCTGCATCCTTAACAACCATAACTCATCATCTGTCAGGTGGCTTCCCTACTAACAGATAAACATAAAGAAAAGAATGCCGGCAATTGCCCGGCAATAGAAAATAATAAAACTTTTGTCCCCCCCCAAGGGCCTGGTATGGATTTGAAGGGGTCCCCCCTAAATCCATAACAGACCTTTATCTGCAAATGCAGCCTGGCAGGTCAGGTCAGAAAAGGGTGGGGGACAAGCGAGCGCCCCCCTCCTGAACCATACCAGGCCACACCCCCCCTCCGCCCCAAGCACCTTGTCCCCATGTTGATGCGGACAAGGGCCTCGTCCCATCAACCGTGGCCAGTGATTGTGGGTATCTGTGAGAAGGGGGCTTATCAGAATCTGGAAACCCCCTTTAACAAAGGGGCCCCCAGATGCCCCCCCATGTGAATGACTCTGTGGTACATAGTACCCCTACCCATTCACCAAAAAGTAATAAAACACAAAGAGTTTTTCACAAATTCTTTATTGAAAAATAAAAAAATAAAAAACAGTGTCCCCTGATATAGATCCATTGTCAATCACGGCACGTGACACACCTGGAAAATAAAACAAATTAAAAAGATGCTTTTGCCCACACGGAGGCCATCTGCCTACTGCAGGCTCCTCCGTTTGACATTTTTTATATAGGTAAGGGGCAGGGCCACCTGTCTACGTTACCTGGTGACACCACCCCCCCCCCCTCCCCATCTGTCATTTTAGGCATCCTAGCAGACTACAAAAGGAGGTACAAAAAACCTGCTCAAAGATCTTCCTCAGCTGCATATTCCTTTTAGGAATTGTTTGAAGAAAGGTAAATTGGCCAATTGACTGTTCCTGCAAGAAAAAGCTTGACATTGGCAGAGTAGATAATCCTTGCACAGGGAGAGTTGTAATAGACTCCTTTAAAGTCTTGACTACCCATGGCAACCTAGAAGGTCGCTGCCATCTTGCAACTGGGATGCCGGAACAAGGCAGGAAATTCATATAGGGTTTTACCAGCCAAGGCATGAACAGCAAAGGTCCAGTTTACGGTGTGCATAATACATGTAGATCTGGAGTCGCTTAATAGCAAGTGTCCATTAGTCAGCTTTTCATACACCAGCTTTAGGAGACCCGCAGAAGGGCTGCTAATCCATGAACAGTATCAGTAGGGAGACACTGCCCCCCCCCCTCCAGCTATAACCTGCATAGAGCAGACAGGCATAAAGGTATAAGGTTCCCGAGGATTTGTTGCATTTGCATAAATAAACAAATCTCAGTAAGTTTTAGGGAGAACTCCACATTGTTAAGAAAAGAAATATAATAACATGTACAATTGCTACTCAAGCCATGCAGTAATTTAATAAATAACCTTCCTAATACAAACTGCAGCTGCTGCAGTTTAAGCTGCTCAGAGAGGCAAAGTAACAGTTGTTTGCTGGGTGAGATAAAACCCCTAAGGCCCCTTTCACACAGGCGAACCGTTGAGATCCGCCTGTCCGTTTTTTTGGCGGATCTGAACGGTCCCCCCCATGCATTCCTATGGGGCATTGGACGGCAGCGGAGACATGTCCGCTGACATCTGACCCGATCCGATCCGTCAAATCTGGATGGATGGAAACCCTATTTTCCATCCGTCCAGCGGATCGGATCGGATCGGATGAGAACGGACCGACGGTCCGTTCCCATCCGATTTCCCCCATAGAGATGCATGGGGAACTGACAGCTGTGTCTCCGCACACAGCGCAGAGACACAACTGTCCTCCTGCTGCTCAGCGGGGGATCAGCGGCTCGATCCCCCGCTGAGAAAAACGGAATCCATCCCACGGACGAATAGTGTGAAAGGGGCCTAAGGGGTTAACCACTGCTAAAGAAAAGCTACCACAGGAGACTTCTCTACACAGGTGATTTCATTAGAGCATTTAACACAGAAAGAAAAACCTTGCTAAAACAAACAGATATCTGTTCAGGACAGAAAGCAACTGCACCAAACTTTGATAAAAAATGCTACAACACACATCACAGCATAGACATCCCCATATGTTTGCATTTTGGTTATTTATTTATTTTTATTTTCTAACACAAGTGGGGTTACTCCCTAGCAGCCCGCATGGCATCTGGTCCCTTCTGCTGACCTCAAGCCAAACATACTCATGTATCCTGGACCTCGTCCACAGAGCAATCAATGCATCCGCAGGGTGACCCGGATCTCAGGAATAGCAAAACACACCATCATGCTAGGCAGTAGGCACACTTTAGAGGTCACCCGCTTTTAACAGGGCATCTGACCTAGGGCAACTGCTCACCATTGGCAGAGCTTCTGTTATTATAGGTGTCAATCTTCTGTGCATGTGTGCCATTCACCACCCTGCTGTTAGCTGGGCATTTGGTGACTACTGGAGCCATCCTGGAACTTCTGGACACCACAGGCAGCTTCAAATATCCGCACGGCTGTCCCTTGAGAGACCCCTGTCGCCACATCTTCCAAAAAGTAGGAAACTTCATACAAAATGGTCCTTTCGAGTGAGGAGGACAAAAAAGGAAAGTGGCCTCTGGCTCAGCCTGAAAATTTATGGGAGTGGGGTCCTATGGGGTAGGAGAGAGGGCGGGGCTACCCAAACGTATGCTGCTATGGAAGTCTGTCTGAAAAAGGTTTTATTGAGTAAAAACCCACATGTACATCATAAAAATTCCATACCAATATAATCATCAAACAATATTAGGATATCAGCAGTAGTAGAATTATACAGTGCATCATATTGTATATTGGAAACCGGAAAAAAAAAAAAAAACATAATAGAAAAAAAAACAGAAAGAAAAAATAGCAGACTAGCCACTGACTGATCAGCTGTCTTCCCCAATGAACCTCAAACCACAAGTAGTCTATTCATTACCAATTGGTGTGGAGCAAGTTCTGGGACATTCAACCAGAGTTGCCACAATTAATAACATTTTTTGGAAACATTTCTGTGTCGTTACGTTAACTTCTCATGGATAAGCATTTTGTTCACTTGTTCAATCCATTGTTTCTTAGCTGGGATTCGAGGAGACATCCAGTAACGTGCAATCAGTTTGTGTGCAATTTACAATAGGCGTGTGCCTACATTTTTAGCTGTAAGATGTTGTGACGTATGCTGTTAGACATCCATCATCTCTACTTGTTTCTAATGCCCATATAATTCTATTCACACTCAATCCCTGACTCCTATGCAACTGCTGCCATGGTATTATTGGAATTAAAATAGAGTGCTTGTGTCGCTCCTTGAAGCTTGCAGTCACTCCAATTCCTTGTGGAATTCCTTCCCATGTCTTACTAGGCTTACCTGAGAACAGCTTTCATCAGTTGACAGCATGTTTCCGGCATTCATCGGGACTCTATCCAGCCGGCGGACGTGCCGGCTGGGTGCTCGGGGCTCCCGGTGGGACGGGAGTCCCAAGCAAAGCCACGGAAGGGGGCGGGAGGGGGGGACGTCCCATCCCGCCCCCGGGTAACGATCGAGCGGCTCCCGAGCCGCATCGGTCATTACCGACGCAAACCACGGTACCGGGATGATGCCTCTAAATAGAGGCATCATCCCGGTATAACCCCGCAAAGTGTACCGACGTACCGGTACGTTAGTATGCGGTAAGTGGTTAAGTTCCTTTTTGAAAATATTTGTCTGTAATATTTTAATGTTAAAAATACAAAAAATCAAGTTTCTATTAACCAGCAAAGCATGTAATCATTACAAATTATTCCATATAATGTATTATTTACTGTGTTACTATCATCGCTAATGTGACAGTAAACTTCTGCAGCTAGTTTATTTTAACATCTCAGATAATCAATATTAGAGGCAATCACTTTTATCAGCTTGACAAGTTAGCAGGAACAGATAAAAGCTATACACATTTTCTAATTTGAAACCATAAATGTTGCGTGTTAAGTTCAGTTGAAGTCTATTTAACACAATGAGATAAAATACTGTATGTGTCGGATTAAGTAAATTACAGTTTCCCATATTACAATGGAATTAACAATAAAAAGATCACAGGGAATTCAAAAACACTTACAAAGAAAAGCCTGATCACATTATGTAGTTTAATTTAATAAAAGGGATCTTAGATATGGTGATCTAGTTGGATGAGCAATTATAAAATCTCATATATGCATTAACATGTTAATGTTTTTTTCAGAAAGTTATTTTCAATATTTTTATATCTGTAGTTGTCATTGAGGCCAAATCTGGCTTAAGGGTCTCGGCATTACTTAGTCCTCACCCTGCTATGATCAGGGGTCAGGCTCGAAGACCAGTTGCAATAGCAGTAGCAGAACTACCACTGACCAGCAGGATAGGTATGCAGACAGTCACCCTGGCAGTGACATGGGTTTTGCTGCATGTTAGTACCAGGTCGTGGTTTTCAGGATCGCCCTACCAGAAGGTGAGCAAGCCAGGTTCCAGTAGCAGATAAGCAGGTAAGGATCAAACAGAAGCGTAGTCAGTAAACAAGCCAAAAGGCCAGTAATGCGTAGTTGCTGGTTGGGATTAGGCAGAAGCATAGTCCAGGAATAAGCCAAGGGTTGATAACGAGTGGTAGAAAAATATGGATGGCAGCAGGGAAGGGAGGAGTGAGATACTGGCTGGAGAGAGCACAATAATCTGGCAAACAGGAAGTGCAGAGACATGGCTTAAATAAGGAGGTTCATGGGAGGAGCAAAGAGTTTAGTGTTCAAGACAAGCAAGGTTCAAGACAGGACCATTCAAGGAATTGTTCTGGGAACTGTTCAGCATTCCAGGTAGCTCAGCAAGAAGAGACATTGCCTGACACAGCAGAGGTTTTGGGTTCAAATTCAGGCCCTGACATGCCCATTGGAGCACCCTCAAACCTTTAGTAAAATGATATTGTTCTGGTTCTCATGTGATGCCTTGGACCCACAGAATCTGGGTTAAATGACATTTGGCATCATTCAACCTGAAAGAGGAGCTGCGCCACATTGCTGGATTGATGAATCTGTAGGGGGCATCTTGGAGATCACATAAGTATATCAGCAGCTTATTTTATTTTTAGCTAGTGTATTTTGCAATTTTTTGGGTTTTAAAATAATATCTGGTAATCGTGCCGTAAAGGTGCTTGTCAAAGCACATCCTGTTAAAAGATGACAAGGCTCTATTGCTTTTCATCTTCCCAATTCCTTCCTGTCTGTTTCAATTTTGTAAGTTGCATGTGCTGCCACATGCAGCCAATTTTATTGTACTTTATTGCTATGTTTTATACCTTGGTACATTCTCCCTTCTTTTTATCCACCAGTTAGTTGACACTCCCTGCTCCTGCTTCTCCATGCTCTCTATTACTTTTGTTTTTGTCTTCATAGAGTAAAGAGCACTCCCTTTTCTTGATAGAGTTAGAAGGCCTATTTTCCTATAATGCCCATTCCTCCATAAATGCTTTGCTGTGGTAGACTGTCTAATTGTTGCCTTGTACAAAAAGCTATCATTCTGCTTAATCTCCAACTGCATACAGATACAGCTACACTGTTCACATTTGCAGCATCATGTCTCAGCAAAGATCTATACAATCTCAACAGTTAAGCCTTGAACGCACAGGCCAAATGTGGGGCGATGTCGGCCGGTTCAATAAAAATTGGCCAACATTCGGTTTGTGTGTATGGCAGCCGGTCTGACAGAAGCTGGCCTTTAGGCCAGTTTCTGTCAGACGTGCATGCTGGAAAACCAGTGGCTGTCCAGCTCCCGATCAGCCCCCTCAGTCAGAGCGCTGACCTGGAGTGTTCTGGGGGAGTCCCCCTATCACAACACAACAGCTCAGCGGGGGAGATCCAGTGTGTACTGGGTTTTAGAAAGTGAACAACCTTCTCTTCTTCAAGATGAACCTGATTTTCAACAGGTAAAGAGATCTGCAAGATCCAAATGAACAGTTAAGTCTTCCTTGAAATGAAAAGAAAGTTATGAAGCAAACAAGGCAGGAATTACATGGCTGAAAACCAGTTCATGGAATAGAACTATGCACATTATGGAAAAAAAAAAAGAACTATGCAATAACTGTTACTGATGAAATCTAAAAAGGGACTATAAATGCAGTAAGAGAGTATCAGAATCTATGCAAAACCTAACTAGCTTTGCAGCCCTTAAAGTGGTAGTATACTGCATCATAAAAAAAATACCCTGCAAAGCAAGGGCATAATGTGCTAGCATGCATTTCATAATAGCACATTATGAAATACTTACCTTAGAATGAAGCCCTCCAGCGGTGCGCTGTCATCGCTGACAGTGCTTTTATCTTCACCCGGTCTTTCTTCTGTGTTCACGGGCTCTGGCAGCTTTAAAGGACGAGCCGCGATGATGTCATTTTTGCACAAGCACAGGGGAATCACAGCCACAGGGCAGCAATGGCGAGTGCATGCGCTGGTGACATCGCTGGCTGCCAAAAGAGTGAATATCTCCTAAACAGTGCACATTTAGGAGATATTAATTTTACCTACAGGTAAGCTTTATTAAGACTTTTCCTGTAGGTAAAAATCACAAAACAGACTTTACTATTAGCCACATAAGTGGCTAAGTGGTAGTAACATAGCCACATAACATAGCCACATAGCCACATCAGATTTCTGAAAGCCAAGTTACAAATAGAGGACAGGATATTTCAATTGTATGAAACATAATAAATAAAATAGTGTATCACAACTTTATATAATGCAAATGCAAGCAAATTAATCAAATAACTTAAGCTAATAACGAAACGTCTAATGTCCCAAATGTGACTTCAGAGCACCAAGAAGAAATTAAATAAGCTTTCCCTTAAATCTTCTATGCATCAGAATCACTGTGACACCCATGCTCTCCACTATGTGAAATTTCCATCCGCGCACTCTATTTATTGACCATTTACCACAACTGAGGTCAGATAATTCTTTAATAGCCCTTTTTCAGGCTGATATCAAGATATGAAATATGTTTCCATTAACCACGTGCCGACCGGTCACGTTGACCCTACTGCGGCAAAGTGGCTCGATATCGTCCAGCGACGTAGACCTACGTCGATGGACTCCTCCCCTTGTGGGCGGCACGCGCGTCGCTCCCGCTGTATTCAGTCACAGCGGGAGTCGGGCCAGGGGAGGAGCGGCGGTGATCACCACCGCTCTTCCCCGATCGTCGGGGATCGAGTGTAGAGATCCGCCCGCTTGTGTAAACAAAGCGGGCGGATCTCCTAAGTGACAAACAGTGACAGATTGCAGGATTCAGCATAGCTGAACCTGCGATCTGTGCCTGTGTCACACAGTCCCCTACCCCCACACACGTTAGTAAGCACCAGGCATACATTAACCCCTCCCTCTCCAATAAAGTTAACCCCTTCCCTGCCAGTGTCATTTTTACAGTAACAGTGCATATTTATAGCACTGATTACTGTAGTAATGTCACTGGTACCCCCAAAAGTGTCAAAAATGTCAGTCAAGGGTCCGATCTGTCCGCCGCAATGTCGCAGTCCTGCAAAAAAAATCGCAGATCGCTTCCAGATCGCCGCCATTACTAGTTAAAAAAAAACAATAAAAATGACATAAATTTCCTGTAGTTAGTAGCTGCGATAACTATTGCGCAAACCAATCAAAACACGCTTATTGCGATTTTTTTTACCAAAAATATGTAGCAAAAAACAAATTGGCCTAAAATGTTAAAAAATTTAGATTTTTACACTTTTTTGAGGAGGAATTTCATATAAAAAAATGTGAAAAATATTGTTATTTTTTCAAAATTGGCGCTCTTTTTTTGTTTATAGCGCAAAAAGTAAAAATTGCACAGGGGATCAAATACCACCAAAAGAAAGCTCTCTTTGTGGGGAAAAAAGGACATCAATTTAATTTGGGTACAGCATTGCATGACCGCGCAATTGTCCGTTAAAGTAACGCAGTGCCGAATTGCAACATATGGCCTGGTCAGGAATGGGGTAAAATCTTCCGGTCTTAAAACGGTTAAAAAGGCGCTCATTGAGAATTTTTTTGTCAAAGACATGTAGTTAAATACATTTTGGCCTAAATATATGACAAAATTTGAATATATTGGATATTTTTTAACTGTCAAAGTAAAAAAATATTGTTATTTTTTTAAAATTGTCAATTTTTTTATCAATATGGCAAAAAATGAAAATCACAGAGATGATCAAATACCACCAAAAGAAAGCTCTGTTTGTGGTAAAAAAAAAGACGTAAATTTTGTTTGGGTACGGCGTTGCATTAACCGCGCAATTGTCAGTTAAATTCGCACAGTGCCGAATCGCAAAAAGTGGCCTGGTCGTAGGACAGCAAAATCCTCCGGTGGTAAAGTGGTTAAATTTCAAGCCTCACATGCCGTTCACAACATGTCTCCCATCTAGCATTTCCTCATGGCTCACCACACAATATACATAAAATAAAAGACCTAATAGTGCTCACTGTTTTATTAGTAAAAAAAAATATACAAGCTAAAATCACACTTACAAAGATTGCAGCACAGAACTATGCTTAAAAAAAAAAGCTTCACAGTGTCCCCAATGATTCAAAGTACTGGTCTCCCAGACTCAATCTGAAAGCATGATGATGTCATCGACTGTTGGCCATGTCCCATACACGTTACGTTCAGTGGGCTGGACTTCTTCAGTAGGAAGGGAAGGGCAATTAAAATATAATACAAAAAACACACATTACAGCAAAAATAAATTCAAACACTTTTTCAAATGTATTAACTATTTTTTTAATGTAGTGTTTACAGATGAAAAAGACTGTCTTTTATTTGATTGTAACTATAATACTAATGAAGTTTAATCGAGGGCACCTCTGTGACTGATAGAAAACTGGGTACAAAAGAGACTAGAAAAACCTAATGTGAAAAAATCACCAATTCCAAATGGCTTGCATCCATGAGTCCTAAGGGAACTTATTGGCATGGAATAAATGTGGTACCAATCAAGACTACCAGGGAACTACAGACCAGTCAGCCAAAATCAATAGTATGTAAGTATTTTAGGGAAAGGTATATGACTCTATACAGAAATGAGTCTGTGATAAAGCTATCTTAATTGACAATCATCAGGAATCTACTGCAGGGCTTTCGTAAACGATCCATTAAAGACAACCAGAAGTTCTTTTTTTTTCTTTTTGTATATATACTTTTTATTAATGTTATGAATTATTATTAATTAATTAGTAATTATTATTATCATTATTATTATTATCATTATTTTAAAAAACAAGACCAATACACACATTTGGTAATCCAGTTCAAAACATTTCATATACAACTTCTGCTATCCCTCTCCCTCCCTCTGAAAAAAAGAAGAAAGAAAGAAAAAATAAACACCATCCACATCCCATTTTATCCTATTCCATTCTCCCTCCTTGACTCCCCATTCCCCCCCCCCCATATTCCGTTGTCCTAAACCCTCCTCCCTCCTCCTCTTGCATCTTGAACTGCATCTGTCAATAGTCTCAGGCACCAAGCATACTCATATATCCATGGATTATTTAAACTTCAGCCATTACCCCCAGATTTCAAAGTATTTCTCCAAGGGAATCCTCTGCTGAAAACATAATTACTTCAATAGATCTCACCCATTCCACCTTAAAAACCCATCCGCTCATGTTCGGGACTTCTGGTGATCTCCAGAGTCTCAGTATCAAGCTTTTAGCCGCATTTAGTAAATGTGGCACTAACATATTCTTGTATTCAGTCATCTTTTTCTCTGTGATGTGAAACAAACAACTCCATGGTTCTACCTGAATGTGTTCTCCTGTGATCTGATAAATTGCCTTAGTGATCCCCTCCCAGTAGGATTGTATCTTCGTACATTCCCACCACAGATACGCAAAGGTCCCAGGGCGTTCACATCCCCTCCAGCAAGTTGGGGGGCACATCCGCCTGAACCTTTTCGCCCTCTGCGGGGTAAATTACCATCTGACAAAAAGCTTATAGCACATCTCTGTTGTCCCTGCATCAACTGATGAACAACAAGCTAGTCTCAAGACTTTCCTCCTCTTTTACTCATCTCGATGTGGTCCTGATTCCTGTTCCCATTTCCCTAAATACAGCGGGTACACAGGTTCTGCTTTGTTTGTCAATATCTTATATATTTTAGATAGGCTTTGCTTTATACATGAAGGGGGAGCAAAAGAGTTTCTCTATTGGCCTCATGTTATCCTTTCCCCACAGCGGCTGTGGCAGTGAATGCAAAAACTGCTGCAGTTGTGTGTATCTCCATCTATCTAGTGGCATGCTCCCCTATTTATGTGTTACTTAAAAAAAAAATGTGCACATTCCGTTTCCCTCCATTACGTCCTGTAGCTGAATCACCTCTTTTTTTGCCCATCTAACAAAATATAAGTAATCCTCTTTTTCTGTTTTAAAATAATTTGTGTCTATTAACCACTTAAGCCCCGGAAGATTTTACCCCCATTCGGACCAGGGGGTATTTTGCGATTCGGCACTGCGTGACTTTAACGGACAATTGCGCGGTCGTGCGATGCTGTATCTAAACGAATTTGGCGTCCTTTTTTTCCCACAAACAGAGCTTTCTTTTGGTGGTATTTGATCATCTGTGCGATTTTTTGATCACGCGCTATAAACAAAAAAAGAGCGTCAATTTTGCAAAAATAGCAATATTTTTCTCATTTTTTTTATATGAAATCCCCCCCAAAAAAAAATGTAAAAATCAAAATTTAACATTTTCGGCCAATTTGTTTTATGCTACCTATGTTTGGTAAAAAAAAAATCGCAAAACGCGTATTTTGATTGGTTTGCGCAAAAGTTATCGCGTTTACTAATAAAGGGAAAGATTTTTGTCATTTTTGTTGTTTTTTTTTTAACGCGTAATGGCGGCGATCTGCGATTTTTTTTGTGGTACTGCGACATTGCGGCGGACAGATCGGACCCTTGACTGACATTTTTGACACTTTTGGGGTTACCAGTGACATTACTACAGTAATCAGTGCTATACATATGCACTGTTACTGTAAAAATACACTGGTAGTGAAGGGGTTAACTTTATTTGAGAGGGAGGGGCTGTGTGTGTCCCTAGGGGCGTGCTTTCTACTGTGATTGGCTGTGGCTTCAGATGTATGAAGAGTGATCAACGGTTCTACATAGTAGAACCGTATGATCATCCTTCATACACCGGGGAGAATGACAGGCAGCTTGTTTACACAAGCCGCCTGACTTTCTCCCTCTCCCCCGACGATCGCAGAGTGACCGGCGGACATCGAGTCCGCCGGTCACACGCGCGGGGGGGTGCGTGACCGCGCGGTAGCGCGCCTCCGGGGGCGCGCGCTCGCTCCCTAGACCCTCACAGGCTAGCGAAGTAGACCTACGTCGATTTGCCTGTGAGGGGCTGACTGCCGACGTAGATCTGCGTTAGGCAGTCGGCAAGTGGTTAATGAAATTAAAGGTGCAATATAATCCCAGTGGTATTGTCTACAAAGATTGTCTACAATCTCATATCCTAAAAGTGTTCCTAGTCAGTTGATAGGTGCTATTAGCCAATTCTCAATGTACCTGTGGAACCCAGACCATTTTACCTAAATCAACCTTACTTTGTGACTGTTCAATCTCCACCCAGATCTTAACTTCCTTATTGTGCATCCAGTCCGCTATTCGTGCAATAGTGATTGCCTGATAATACTTTTTAAAAGCAGTCACTGCTAGCTCCCCTGCTTTTTTTTCCTTTACCAATACTGCATAAGAAATCCTGGGTCATTGATATACCCATATATATTTTAGTACCTAAGCCTGGGGTAAGGTAGTTGAAATCATTTGGAATAAATATATGAACTTGGGCAGGATGCTTATTTTTAATGTGTTTATTCTGCCCAGCCATGAGGGAGGCCTATGTCTCAGAATGTTCAATTGATCCTTAACCCTATTGAGCATTGGGATGAAGTTGGCCTTGTACAGAGACGTTAAAGGATAACTCCACTTTCGGGGGGGAAAAAATCAGCAAATAAAGAAAAAACAATATAGCCTATACAATTGCGACACAAATCATATTGTAACTGAATATTATTAAAATTAACTTTCCTTTTCAATCTGCAGCTGTTGTAATTTTCTGAAAATGCAATGCAATGTGGCTAACTGGAGCTGTTCTGTACATAGAATGTGTACTGACCACACCCCAGAAATATAATTTCCTGCTTGTGTGACTGGCTCACCGATTTTCCCAGAAGCCTGCCTAAGATACAAGTCAGATTTCTGGCATCCCCTGCAACAAAAATGTCATTTTTGGTGAGATACTCCCAATAGTAACACGTCTAAAGGGATGCAGGCCCAGCAGCTTTCCTCATTAGAGCCCTGCAGCTGCCACAGCTGGTAAACAATTATGAAATCTCTCCCATTTGACCCACTCAGCACAGAGGCACAGAGGAACAAACAATGATTTCTTCAGAATAACAAAAGGTCAGAATCTGCAACAAAGTTTGTTAAAATCCCTGCAATGTACAGAGATTACCCAGAGGATGTTTTTTTCTCAAAAAAAGTTGAGTTATGCTTTAAAGATGCAGTTACTTTTATTCCCAAATATCCCAATTCCTTTCTACACCATACAAAGGTGAATTTAGGCTGTATTGCACGCTGTTCTCTCTTTGGGGTTGATATATTCAAGATTTCCAATTTAGCTATAATTATTTTAAAGTTTGACATCTTCCTTTATCTGCCCAGTTCCTCCAGCACAATCGTAATAATAACCTGGGGTTGGCGATGTAGGATAGCACGTCATCTGCAAAGGAGAGGGTATCCTTGCCTAGTCCCATTGAATACTTCGAAGGAGGGGGACAAACTGCCATTCACTCTGATTCTTGCGATTGGATTCCGTTGTATGGTAGTAAAAGGCAGAAATCCATCGTACTATCCTATCACCAATACCTAGATGTCTCAAAGTTTCTAACATGAAGCCCCAGCACGAAGCCCCCATGTCTTCCTTTCCTCTTTTCCTACCCTCTTCTTTCTGTCTAACATTATTAAGGTTATTATAATATGAGTGGAATACCCCAGCAATTTCTGGGGATGAGTACACCCTTTCCCCTCTGCCCTCTGTCATTTTTAATTTTTGGGATGAAAGATGCGTTTTTTTCCCCTGCTTAACTCTCGCTTCTCTGGGATACCTTTGGGCCCGGTCTGTTGTTCTAACTCCTGAATCTCCCTTAGGAGGGAATTCATCCTCTCCTTTTTTTTTTTTTCTTTTTTTTTTTTTTCTACACCTATTAATATCCCCCTTATGTAGGCCTTTTGTGACTCCCACAAAGTGGCCCACAAGATTTCTGGTGTGTCAATAAAAGAAAATAAACTCTCCAACTCCTGTTCAACTTTCCTGACTACCTTGGGGTCCTAAATGAGCGAGTAATTCAGTTTCCAAACCATTTCCCTGGATGCCGCTGGCACCACTTCTAACTGGATCACTACTAGGGCATGATCAGAAAGCGTAATGGTCTTGATAGTCGCAAACCAAAAGTTCCTGAAACTGAGTAATACTCTTCTTAAACTAGGAATTGCAATGAATGACCAACCCTTACTAGGCTTTTAAGTGGAAAAATTGGTGTTACTCACCAAAAAAACCTGCGCTAAAGGATAATAAATTAAAATGTAAATATAATAGTAATAGTAATTATTAAATTATTAGTGCATTTGAACAATAATAATAAATATGTGGAACAAAAGAGTTTCCAACAGTGAGCAGCAACTTAAAACGTAAAAAACGTGAATGAGACTTATAAGGGGGGTACGGCGCTCAACCCAATCACATACATAAATTAAATAAATATGCGGTATAAGTGCTGATTTAAATTAACCATACAAAGTGAAATCCGTGCAGAAAATGAAATGGTGCTTGGATATTAAACAAATAAAGTCTCTAGTGCAAAAGGACCAGCGAGAGATATCTCAATCTCAAGGCAGCTGGTGAGTATCCTGAAGCTTGATAGTAGAGATACACTTCACCTTCACCTTCACTCCTTCACCCAGTGAGTGCAAAAATAACTGCTTACCAGATATATCGGACCCCTTGAATATAGGGGGTCACATAAGCGGTGATCTCTCTCCACCGATCAAATTGGGATGATAATCCATAAATATCCTTCCTTATTTAGATATACACAGTGGATTAAATGGGTCACTCTCCCTTTTTATATGATGGGTTACGTCAGCACGTCACCAACGTTGAGATGACGTTGGTGATGTGCTGGCGAAACTCGTCAGGAAGTGAGATCGTAACAGCGGAGGTTCTGGTTTGAGGTGGAACGCAGATGGAACGCGGAAGTGGTGTCTCCATTGCCTGAAAACTGCGATCTCCTTGCAAATGGCTTATTGTAACATGACTGTAGTCCCAATGTTTTAAAAAACGGGAAATATACCTCATATAAAAAGGGAGAGTGACCCATTATAATCCACTGTGTATATCTAAATAAGGAAGGCTATTTATGGATTATCGTCCCAATTTGATCGGTGGAGAGAGATGACCGCTTATGTGACCCCCTATATTCAAGGGGTCCGATATATCTGGTAAGCAGTTATTTTTGCACTCACTGGGTGAAGGAGTGAAAGTGAAGGTGAAGTGTATCTCTACTATCAAGCTTCAGGATACTCACCAGCTGCCTTGAGATTGAGATATCTCTCGCTGGTCCTTTTGCACTAGAGACTTTATTTGTTTAATATACATCCACCATTTGACTTTCTGCATGGATTTCACTTTGTATTGTTAATTTAAATCAGCACTTATACCGCATATTTATTTAAATTATGTATGTTATTGGGTTGAGTGCCGTACCCCCCTTATAAGTCCCTTACTAGGCTTTAGCTACCTAGACACTGCACATACTGTGCAGTGGTGGCAAAATTGCCTACTATCTTTAAGGAAAGTAGACAACAGCAGTTTCTGGGTTCTAGTTATAAAAGAGGAACATCCAGTGTCTTTTCCACCCATCTTTTTGTTCTTGGAGTTCACAGGAAAATAACAAAGCCAAGAATGACGCAAACTTCTCTGTTGACATAAATGCTTCTTACTTTACCACTGCAAAGTGAAAGAACAAAGTCTTTAGAGATGCCATCTTTGCCAAAAGGATGAGATGCACCCACTGCCATTATACCAGTTATGATGGGTATGAAAAAGAGAAGGATCCAAATGAATACTATTCCAGCAACAACAAACCACATCCTCACAAAAAAAGTTCCCAAAAGTGGAACTTCCGCTTTAATGCTCCTGACACCCTCACATGCCAGATTTGCTAGTTTTGACAGGTACTGGTTCCCACTTCCGCTTGGGCCACCTAGGCAGCTTGAGTGGAAGTTCTCCTCTCCCCCTCCCTGCAATCCTCTGGGACACGTCACGGGTCCCAGAAGATTTCCCAGTTGCTACGGAAGCGCAGCGCAACTTACGCATATGCAGTGCGCATCCAGCTGTGAAACCGCAAGCTGTCACAGCCGGGTTCCAACACTTGTGATGCTGGCACCGCAGGGATAAGAGGAAGAGAACCGAGGCTCCCACCAGCCGCATTGCTGGATCGTGGGACAGGTGAGTGTGTGTGTTTATTAAAAGTCAGCAGCTACACTTTTTGTAGCTGCTGACTTTTAATAAACATAAAATGGCTGGAACTCCGCTTTAAGTCTGGGGAGTAAAGCATGAAGTTCCTAAAAAGTCATGACATTTGCTTCTGATAGTGTGAATCATTAGAGCACTTTGCTAAAGACTGCAAGGTTACAGTTAATTACTCAGAGAACGACAGCAGCATTCATGTATCAGTCTTACACCCAAACTCCTTTAAAGAGTACTCTGTAGCTACTAATTACTTCTCACCCACATTGAATCATGGTTGGAAGAGCCATGAAAGTCATCTGCAACAATTACCTCAAAATGTAGCAAGCTTCTCAACAAATGATTTTTAAGACAAAATCCCTTTCATATGTTTAAGTTGTTTCTCCTGAGAACAACCCAGGAACACAGTTGAGATGTACACTGTGCTGGATGAACAAAGCAATCATTCCCGTGCAACTTCAGAATTCTTGACTTGTTTGGCATAAAGGCAAATGCTTTATCTTATATGCTGCGCACATGTGCTGGCTCAGTGGAAATGTCAGGAAGAACAACTTATACTTCTGATATCATTATTGCTCCTAGAGGAGGAACCTATTTTGATTTCTCTTTGTATACTCTGTGAATGCAATCAATTGCCTAATGGTAAGAAAGAAATCCCTACAACAGTAGGCACACAGATCAGGTACATTTGATCTACCGTATTTTTTGCCGTATAAGACGCTCCGGAATATAAGACGCACCCAATTTTAAAGGAGGAAAATCTAGAAAAAAAATATTCTGAACCAAATACTGTAGTATTAAGTACTATCTTTAATCTCATTAACAGTCAGTAAAGTCAGTAAACAGTGAAAGTAACACGGGCATCAAATCAAGTAGGAGCGGGGCGGAGCAGAGCACGGACAGCACACAGTAAACATTGGCCGGAGGAGGCGGAACATATGGAGCAGGAGGGGCAGACGTGCAGACATTTCAGGGCAGCATAGATTGATACAGTGCCCGGGAGATATGCACAGAAGCGGCGCGATTGTGCCCACACTGCCCAGCAAGGAGTGAGACTGCCCGGGGAGACATGAGGAGGCACAGCCTGCACTGATGGAGGAAAAGGTACCGGTAAGCTCAGCAGAGCGTGGACATGGTGCCCGGGCAGCAGGTGGTTAGACTGTCGGGAGGGGGGGGACAAGGCGTGCTATAGGAGGTAGGGGGAAGCCCGAACACACACAGCCTGGCCGTGCAGGGAGGGTCAGAGAAGTCTTCACAGCCCCCTTACATGCGAGCAAGCACCACACAAAGTTAGGGGCAATTTTAATGCAGGCAAAATGTGTATTTGTCGTATAAGAGGCACCAACTTTTCCCCCCCAGTTTTGGGGAAGAAAAAGTGCGTCTTATACGGCGAAAAATACGATACTTCAATGACGCTCAAATTCTCTGCTTGATTTACAGGAGATGCTAAGGTACCTATCCCTGCCTATGCCATATATTTGGGAGTTACCTACACCTGTACTTATCTCCCAAAAATTGCATCAAACTGTTTATTCCCATTATGTCATTTAAATGAGGATTGTATGGGGGAGCATACTCTGATAAGACTTTCAAAAGTATCTCGCTACAGGGGGCAACAGCAGTTTCTGGGAGTAGCAAGATGGTTGCAGCTCCAAACAGTATCGTTTTATTGTATCGTTATAGAGCCCACAGTTGGCTCTCTTGAAAAAGCAATGCTTGTGGCTAACTAGCCACTGGATTGCTTTTACAAGCAGCGGGTGGGGACGTCTCCCTCTTCCACCACCTTCTGTGGCTTCATTGGGCTGCCCTGTCCCGCTGGGACATCCAATCACCTAGCTGGTGCTTCTGCCAGCTGATCAAAGAGACAAAGACTGTAACTGCTTTGTTTGCCTCTATAATATAGGGAACTGGAAGCGATGACTTTACATCAGTTCCAGTTTACCTGTATGTAAATGGCGCCATTTTTAAAAATGAAAAGCATTTGATGACACCAATCTTGGTGTCATCAAATGCTTTTAAATGCAGAGGAGATCTCTCCATAAGGGTACCAGTCATATACCTATTGCTGTCACAAGGGATATTTACATTCCATGTGACAGCAAGAAACGTGATAAAAAAAAAAAAAATGAAAGCAACAGTGTAAAAATAAAAAAATAAATAAATAAAAATGATAAAAAAAATGTAAAGCGCCTCTGCCCCCCCCCCCCATGCTTGTGTGCAAAGGCGAACGCACGTGTCAGTTCCGCGCGCGCACAAACAGCGATCACAGCACACTGATTGGATATACTTATGTAAATTATGAAATGTGTTACTATTACTACTTTTAATACATTTGTACTTTATTAGGTGACCTGCCTCATTTAACCACTTGCCGACCGCTCACTGGAGCTCTACTGCGGCAAAGTGGTTAGTTCCCGTCAGGCGACGTAGACCTACGTCGCTGGACTCCTCCCCTTGCGGGCGGCGCACGCGCGCCGCCGGAGGCTCGCTCCCGCTGTATTCAATCACAGTGGGAGTCGGGCCAGGGGAGGAGCGGCGGTGATCCCCGCCGCTCTTCCCTGATCGTCGGGGAATCGAGTTTGGAGATCCGCCCGCTTGTGTAAACAAAGCGGGCGGATCTCCTAAGTGACAGACAGTGACAGATTGCAGGGTTCAGCATAGCTGAACCTGTGATCTGTCCCTGTGTCACTCAGTCACCTCTCCCCACACACGTTAGTAAGCACCAGGCATACATTAACCCCTCCCTCTCCAATAAAATTAACCCCTTCCCTGCCAGTGTCATTTTTACAGTAACAGTGCATATTTATAGCACTGATTACTGTAGTAATGTCACTGGTACCCCCAAAAGTGTCAAAAATGTCAGTCAAGGGTCCGATCTGTCCGCTGAAATGTCGCAGTCCCACAAAAAAAATCGCAGATCGCCGCCATTACTCGTTAAAAAAAAAAACACCAAAAATGACAGAAATCTTTCCCTTAGTTAGTAAACGCAATAACTTTTGCACAAACCAATCAAAATACGCTTATTGTGATTTTTTTTACCAAACATAGGTAGCAGAAAACAAATTGGCCAAAAATGTTAAAAAATTTTGATTTTTAGATTTTTTTGGGGGGGGGGGGATTTCATATAAAAAAATGTGAAAAATGTTATTTTTTCAAAATTTACACTATTTTTTTGTTTATAGCGCAAAAATTAAAATCGCTCAGGTGATTAAATACCACCAAAAGAAAGCTCTGTTTGTGGGGAAAAAAAGGACGTAAATTTTGTTAGGGTACGGCATCGCACGACCGCGCAATTATCAGTTAAAGTCGCACAGTGCCAAATCGCAAAAAGTGGCCTGGACATAAGACAGCTAAAATCCTTCGGTGGTAGAGTGGTTAAAGTGTCATGACCATTGCAATGTGTTCGTACCACACACATGTGAACGTCAAATCATGGGCAGTAATTCCTGAATTCTGACGCCAAGATTTATGCGAGGATCATCTCCAAAAGACTGCAACACTTCCTACCTGACTTAATTGCTAAGGATCAAATGGGCTTTACCCCTGGACGCCAGATGTCCGATGCCACCAGAAGAATGATAAATATTCTCCATTTAGCTCATAGGCACAAGACCCCCTCAGTTCTACTGACCCTTGATGCCGAAAAGGCTTTCGATAGGGTACACTGGGGATAAATTACTGCCACATTGCGTAAATTCGGATTCTCTGGCCCTATCCTTTCAGCTATCCAAGCCCTTTACTCTTCTCCATCCGCCAATGTGTACACCTCTGGTATAGTTTCCAAAATATTTCCTCATTACCAATGGCACAAGACAGGGATGTCCCCTCTCTCCCAGGATATTTAATTTACTGATAGAGCCCCTTGCATAGACTATTCGATCCCACACCCAGATTACTGGCTTTGCCTTTCCCCGCTCTCACCACAAAATTACCCTATTTGCGGATGACATCATCTTAATGCTCACACACCCATCTAAATCCCTACCTGCTGCCTATGAGGTCCTGCAGCACTTTCATCGCATTTCCTATTACAAATTGAATGCGTCCAAGTCCACGGTTCTTAACTTGGGAGTTGGTTCCATCGCCCAAGCCAAGCTCAAAACCACCATACCTATACCATGGTTTTCAGATCAAATCCACTATTTGGGCATAGACCTCCCCGCAGACCCCGCAAAATTGTTAACAGTTAACCTTGCCAGACTTCTCCCTAAATTAGATGCAGAAACTACGCGCATGAGGACCCTGCAATTAACCTGGCATGGCAGGGTGACCGCATATAAAATGTTTGTATTGCCACAAATCTTGTATTTATTCAGGGCTCTCCCTATACATTATCCTGCTACGAGCCTGGCCAAATTTTCTACACATATGAAACAATTTATCTGGGATGGCAAAAAGGCCCCATCCACTCTCACTACCAAAAGATGCTTCGGTGGAGCTGCGGTGCCTGATATTCAGGGGTATTACTGGGTCTCCATTTTAGCCCAAACGCGCAAATGTATTAATACCCTAGACGCTCCTCTCTGGGTGGATCTAGAAACAAATATGGCCCCTACCAAGAACCTCTGGGACATGCTTCTGGGGGATACATGGATCCCGTGGAATCTCGCTACCCTCTCCCCCACCATGCAAGCCTCACTTAGAGCCTGGCGTAAGATCACGGGGTCGAATAAAGATCGCAACATAACCCACACTAATCCTATTCCGTCTACGGTACTACACGACCACATACCTGACATCCCCTCATGCCTCACTACAAAGGGAAATATTACAACCCTACAGCATCTGTATGAGAATGACCTCTTACTGACACCCGCTACATTACTGGCCAAGTACCATATACCGCAATCGGGTCTTTTCCACGTCCTTCGAATACACCATTTATGCAACAACATCCCTTACACCGTACCACGGTGGATGGCAAGATATGGGACATGTATGTAACCACCTCACCGACCCCTCCGAAGCTTTCTAACTACTACCATGTGCTTTTAGGTGATGAAACATTCTTTAAAACTTTGACCATGTTTAAGTGGGACCGGGATCTCAGAGAGCTTCTCTGTATCCCAATGGCAACTGGCAATCTCAGAAGCCAATCGTCACACTCACTGCGCTAACCATTGGGAGATGACCCTTAAACTTACCCATAGATGGCATTATACCCGATACAGGTTAGCGGGATTTTCCAGCAAATATTCTCAACTTTGTTGGAGGGACTGCTCTAGTGTAGGTACATTACTCCATATCATGTGGTCCTGTCCATCCCTCACCAGTCTCTGGAACCAGGTGTTTGGCTTTATTGCGAAACACACGGGGTGTATAATTAAACCTAATCCAGCCCTAGCTATCCTGCACTTAGGCATAGAACACCTCCCCCCACAGTATAGGCCGTGGACCTCACATGTTCTGTTGGCCACTAGAACACTCATTTTAAGGAAGTGGAGAACTTCAGACACACCGAATCTGTCAGAAGTAATTTCATTATTACGTACGAACTACCAGTTTGAAAAGTCCTTGGCGATTAACAACCTACATCTTGAGAAATTTAACAAATTTTGGGACTTTTGGTCAACCAATTGACTCAGCAATGTTGTCTATGTTTCATGTTTCATTATGTATGCTGAAACCGTTAATGCATTCCTGACAATTGTGATTGCAATGTAATGTGTTGTATCGTGATGATACTCGTTTTCACTTTTTTGTTTGTTATATTTTCTAACTCAATAAAAAATATTTTCAAAAAAAAAAAAATCATGGGCAGTAATTCTAGCACTAGACCTCCTGTGTAAATCTAAAGTGGTAACCTGTAAAGGCTTTTAAAGCATTACCTATCAATTGTAAAATTTACATAGTTTGTTGGTGTTGCACGGGCATGTGCAATTTTAAAGCCAGATGTGTTTAGTATGTTTTTACTCTGCGTAACTGAGTCAAGGCCTAGCACAAAGAGGAATAGGGCTTACTCTTTAGTGTAGAGAATTTAACCACTTGCCGACTGCCAACAGTAATCCTACTGCGGCAGTGCGGCTCCCCTGGGTCCAGCAACATAGACCTACATTGCTGGACTCCTAGTGATTTCAGCAGCACGCACGTGTGTTTATACACAGCGGGAGTCGGGCCGGAGGAGGAGAGGCGGCGATTGCCGCCTCTCTTCCCCGATCATCGGGGAAAGTGTAAGAAGACCCGCCTGCTTAAACAAAGCAGGCTGATCTTCTCTGTGACAGACAGGGAGAGATCCCAGGAGTCAGCATAGCTGAACTTGCGATCTCTGTCTGTGTCACAGAACCCCCCACAAACGTTAGTAATCATGAGACTCACATTTAACCTTTTTTCCACCCATAGGGTTAACCCCTTCCCTGCCAGTGTCATTATTACAGTAACAGTGCATATTTTTAGTGTAGCAATGTCACTGGTCCCCCCAAAAGTGTCAAAAATGTCCGTTAGGGGTCCGATCTGTCTGACGCAATGTCACAGTCCTGCAAAAAATGGCAGATTGCCACCAGTACTAGTAAAAAAAAAAAAGCAATAAAATTACATAAATGGTTCCCATAGTTAGTAAAAGCGATAACTTTTGCGCAAACCAATCAAAATACGCTTATTATGATTTTTTTTACCAAAAATATGTAGCAGAAAACAAATTGGTGTAGAATGTTAAAAAATTTTGATTTTTAAATTTTTTTTGGGAATGTTATATAGCAGAATGGGAGAAATATTGTTTTTTTTTTTTTCAAAATTGTCGCTATTTTTTTGTTTATTGCGCAAAAATAAAAAATCTCACAGGTGATCAAATACAACCAATAGAAAGCTCTATTTGTGGGAAAAAAACAACATACGTTTTATTTGGGTGCAGTATCGCACGACCGCGCAATTGTCAGTTAAAGTAACGCAGTGCCAAATCACAAAATAGGGTCTGGTCAGGAAGGGGGTCAAATCTTCCTGTCTTAAAGTGGTTGAAGCTCTTTATTTTTAAATCTATAGTTCAAATAACAGACAGGACTGCTGCCTAAGGGTCTTTCTGTAGGAGTATGGTAGTGTCCGACTGTCCGTCAAAGTGTTTTTTGCTAGACATGGCTTGAGGAGGTTTTCAGACTGACCTAGCAACTGGTGGCAAGCTTCTTAGTTTACTTTTTGGCGTTTAAAAATATATATATTTTTTTTACACTTGTTCACCATTCTGAAAAAAAAATACTAAATTTATTTAGTCATTTGAAAATTAGGAATTTATTTCCAGTCAAATATCTTTCTCAACTAATGTCATAACAAATTTTATTGCATACAGCACAAAATATCTACACTATTTTCGGTTAGCAATTACAGTATAAAAACAACATAAAAACAAAATGCAAAAAGACTGGAAGTCTTCCTGTATCAGGCTTAGACTCTCTGCAGACTCTCCTGCTGATTTCTCCTGACTCTTATGTACCCAATCCTGGATGTAGATGAGCATCTTTGGCTGATTCATCCGGATCAGAGGCTGTGTGATCCTCTTTTAATCACTCAATGTGCATTAGACCATTGTGGAAATAATGGTCCCCAGAATGCGGTAAGAGTCAATGTGTTTATCAGTGATGGTGGAGGATCATGTTTACACCTTTATATGAATTATAAACTGTGGTGGAAGATTTTGGCATTAATTACTACTTTGGGAATTGTATACACCTGATGTTTCATTTCATCTAGTTTGAAGCACTGCATGTTGTTTTTATATTGTTTTTTACTATTACCAGTGTTTAGTGTTAGCTGCTGCTCTTATCCACTCATAGAAGCGCGGGTTAAGTGTGTTTTATATAGAAATTACAATATATCTTTTTTTTACATAGAAAAAATATGAATTATAGTGAACAATATGGCCTCTTTTATTTTTGAACATCTATTCAATTTCATGGAAGGAAATCATTCCTTGTTTCTTTATATAGGTGAATAGTGCTGCTAGTAAATATGCAGTATTTGTAATGTTAAACAGACATACTTTTTAGCCATCATAATCTTACTTGGTTATGGATTTCTCTACCCCAAAGAAATGCACAACAGGCTCAGACACAGCCTAATAGGTTAACTTGCTAGTAACAGCTGTAACCTTTTGTTCCCTCATTTCTTAGTGACCTTTTGTAGGTTTTAAAAAAATAAATGATTTGGACTTTATATTTCTGGCTTCCATAAAGCTAAAGCTGGCTCATAACATGAAGTGACTTCGATTTCTCAGACTGTTAGATCTCCAAAGAATAGATTTCAGCAAAGGCTTTTATCCACCAACAGGGAACGTTCATGGTGGGCTACTCATTCAGCCATGTGGAAACAGTTTGTGATATGCCTTTGTGCTCATGACATTACATGCTGCCACGGTTATCAACTTCCTTATAGTCTATGCTTGCAGCAATTAGCTCACATTAGAGATATTTCAAATACAGCCATTCATTAGTAAATCGATTGTGAAATAATTTTATCATGCACACATCTGATTGTGACATGGTGATTTTCCCATTTGATATCCAGAGGTTAAACTCTCACATTGATCATTACCAGTATCATTTTTTTTTGTGTTCTTTTAAATAAAATTCACCACATATCACCTTAGCACTTTGTAGCATATGTCACCTACTACAAATTAAGACCGCATTCACACTAGTCGGACTTGGACCGCGACTTGTCAGGCTGACAAGTCGCGGTCCGTCACGCTCCCATTGTGCGGTACAGGAGCCATTCTATTAGGAGCGACACAAGTCACTCTGGCTTAGAAAAAGGGTCCTGTACTACTTCGGGGTGACCTGTAGGCGACTTGCATAGACATTCATTTTATGAGGTCCGTGCAAGTCGCGCCGAAGTCGCGCTGCACGCGACTTCACAGGTCGCCCCCTAAGTCGGAGCGACGTAGTATGAACCAAGCCTTAGGGTGCTACGCTGCCTATACACAATGCATTTTTATGTCATCTAGGTGGCTTTCAATCAGCTCCTTCTTATCATCAACTAATAACCAAAATGTGATAAAAGTTGAACAAAACCAAAGGAGTGCCACTACAAAGGATGTTTTCTATCAAATTTTTAAATGTTTATTGTTTGGATTTCTAACCCAGGAAATATTTGTTGTATAAAGTTGATTAATGTGTGACTAAAAATGTTTTTTTTTTTGCGATATAGTGGAGAGATATTAGAATATCCCTTAATATCCTTCTCCATTTTTCCTATTAGCAATTATCGCCGATAGTGAAAGTGAAAGAAAACCCCAGATTTTGGGTTGTCACCAGAACAAAAGTAGAGGGGGTGATCTCCTTCACCTTGTGTATCACCTCTGAGTGCTCTAGCCTCTCACCTTATAGGCAAGATAAATTTGCCTTTTGGTATCTATCCAGGCTCAACGAAAGACGAAAGACTCACTTTCTCTCGATCCCGGTCCTTTCTTGCTCAATGGAGCTGCTTTCTTGTTTCGATCGTTTTTTATATATACTATCCTCTTTGTCCGGTCTTTGGTGTGCCTCAGAGACAAAGACTATTCATGGTGCAGTATATCCAACTCATTTATTAAAATATAAGAATTTACACTTACAATTTAGGCATGTTGCTTCAGCATGTAAACAAAAAACCAGCCGCCGCTGTGGAGATCGGGCTCCGTTGTAACGTCACTTCCGGCTCCTCCTACGCGTTACGTCACGAGGTCACGTGACTTCATCAGGGACTGATGTCCCTGATGAAGTCACGTGACCTCGTGACGTAACGCGTAGGAGGAGCCGGAAGTGACGTTACAACGGAGCCCGATCTCCACAGCGGCGGCTGGTTTTTTGTTTACATGCTGAAGCAACATGCCTAAATTGTAAGTGTAAATTCTTATATTTTAATAAATGAGTTGGATATACTGCACCATGAATAGTCTTTGTCTCTGAGGCACACCAAAGACCGGACAAAGAGGATAGTATATATAAAAAACGATCGAAACAAGAAAGCAGCTCCATTGAGCAAGAAAGGACCGGGATCGAGAGAAAGTGAGTCTTTCGTCTTTCGTTGAGCCTGGATAGATACCAAAAGGCAAATTTATCTTGCCTATAAGGTGAGAGGCTAGAGCACTCAGAGGTGATACACAAGGTGAAGGAGATCACAGTCACTAAATCGCATGAGTTAAGCACGGATATAAAAGAGGAACGTATTCACACAAGCCATTTTGGATTACTTTATATAATCTTTTTTTTTTGGACTATTTTATTTTAATATTTATATTTGAAGGATCGCAATTGAATTATTCACAGATATTGTTTCTAGCACCATTTTTAAGAGAAAATTGCATGGAGCACTTTATTTTGAGCACAATATATATGTGTTTTTATTTATGAATCAGATTGAAGACCTACACTGAATTTATTTATTTATTTTTTTGATATCACTGGTAAAGAAGTAACACTCCGATTGTTATTTATTTATTTATTCATTGATACACACCATACTCATATAATTATTTATTTAAGAAATTCTCGACATTGATTGATTTTATACATTATTTATTACGCGGAGCACTTTGACAGCAAGAATTGTACACATCACTGCCATCAACCCAAATAGAAATTCATTAGAGCCTATCCCTGAAGCGCACCACTACCCTTAGAATTATATGATTTACTGCCTTAGTAACAGTCCCAGTGGCGCTGCAGCAGGGAGTCTCTAGCCATCTCAGACAGCGCAGGGATCACACACCCCCCGATTAAAAGTAGAGGGGGATATCATCCAATGAAGAGACTGGTTCTGATTATCCTGGTAACAAACAGGGATTCTCTCACTTTTGAGCGACTTCCTCTCACTTCCTGCTTGGGCTATTTGACCGGAAATAAAGACAAATCTACCCAATGAGTGTCAGGAGCTCCTGACCGATGGTAGTTTCTGGTCTCATTCTAGCATCCTGGTTTTGGCTGAATTGCACTCTCCCTGTCTGTCTGTCCACCTGCAGGATGATTGTTATACACAGCCTCTGGGTTGTGTTCAAACCTGTTTTAGGCCTGCCAAGCCCTCAATGTCTTGCTTGTGATAGTGTTTGCAACACCTGCTTCAAGATTCCTGTTTCCCTGCCTTGTTCCCGTGCCTTCGCCTTCATCTTCGCCCAAGCCCTGCCCTGCCAGCTAGTTTGGATTCCTTTGTTGAAAACCTTGGATCAGATTTTGACTAAGCTCAGAACTGGTTTGACCCTGACTACTCTTTGAACTCTGCTTGCTCGGAACAGGACTGTCACTGGACCACTTTTCCTGGCTGGCAAACTGCATGTACCTGTTTGCTGTGCTTAGTTCATGTCTGCCCCTTCATAGTGGCCTGGCACTAAAGCATTGTGCATAAGACCTGGGGGCAACCGAGTAGCGGTAGGCCTACTTGCCCTATGGGATAGGGGGCTGCTATAAGCAAAGAATACAGCAGCCAGCTATAGAGCCTGACCACCAACACTATGGGTAGGTGTGACAATGGGGACATAGATGGCTAAAAATGAACTGACATGGGTAATAACAGTCCTTACTCTATCTAAAATGAAAAAACAACTTTAGTTCCACATTAAAGGAAATAAAATTACCCTGTATAGCCAGAGAGACCTTTTGAGGGTAGTTCCCAAATCAAACTAAATTATACATTGGTGTTTCTGACCATTCGTAGATTAGTCCTTTTTTCATAAGAAGGGTGAATAATACATTTATTATACACATGTTATAGCCATATTTACAGCACTGAAACAGAGATTTAAATGGTACTAGCCAGCAAAGAATGATCTCTTTGACGATGGACAGATCTCATAGGGAAATATGTATGTTTATATGCACTGTCTGTAATTCTCTTTCATTTGTTTCAAGTTTGTCATAGAAGGAGATCTGTTTGTACATACTCCAAAATACTGGGGTAAATTAGGTTAAGTATATGTGTGTTAGGGAAATACTACATCTACAGAACTTTCATGAAATTGTGGATACCTTTAAGACATATAGTAAGTAAGAGATGTGTAAAACCACTGGCTATCTTAGAGTAACCAAGGAAACTTTAATGAAGTGTGGAGCATGCATCTCAGTGTGAGGAGATTTTGGGGGGCAGGCAGGCTTGGTACAGGCTAGAAGAATAGAATAGAAAAAATAAAACTGATAGTGACAAAATAAAACCAGAATCAGAAGTAGGAACAGCTGAGGCTTATGTTTTATAGTTTAAAAATGGCTGACATTTTAGGTTAAGTCTGTTACAGGGTCTTTGTGCGTGCGCTGTCACATCTAATAAAACCCCAGTATTCATTTTTACACATTTTCTATGTACTAGTTACAACTTTGGTATTAATTTGTGGTGCCTCTGTTAATTAATGTGACATATGGAGCAATGTTTTTTATTGCAGCTGCTAGGCTGAAATATTTTCTACATTATTTTTACTTTCACCCTGAGGACGTGTTATTTTGTTGCTGTTCAGTCCTAAGACCTAATTACTTGTGTGAACAGAATTGTGATGTCATGCTTTATATCTACTGTATTTTATCACATTAGTTATCAACAAATACTGATTACTTTTTGTTTTGAAGGTGGTTGGAGACATGGCAGGGCGATAGTAAAAGTTGCAAACATAATTAGCATAGTATTAAGACAAAATAATAGATTCCCCAGTCCCCATTCACACAGGCCCTTACACCAATGGTCAGTGAATGTGGTCACCAGGTGCTGCATGCATGCATCCCCTTCATGACAATGGAAGCGCAGTGGTTGCACAGACACAACCTCTTGTCTCAATTTGACAGCCATGCAGATGTGGGCAAGGAGCCTTGAATGCATTTAGGGCCACTTACTCGCAGGGCTGTCAAATTGGGAAGAGTGTCCATTCAGCCTCTGCATTCACCTAGCAATAAATGGGCTGCACGCTCGTAGTGCCTGGTAATTCTGGTGCCTAAAGGCATGACCCATTCATGGACTACAAAAGGAGAAGAAAGTAATGTCACCACCCACTGAATCTGCAAGTTGCGTTGCAGTGTTTATAGACATGTGTTTTATCCTTGCGCATGTCCATAAACAATGAGATTGGGTCGAGGAAGTTTGTATTTTGGGCATGTAGATATTTTAGTGGCATAGAAAGCAGTGTTCCATTACAAAAAAAAATGAGGACTGTATTCCCTATGAATAATTTTAAATTGTGTTTCATGTAAAAAAGTCTGGTGCGCTACTAAATTGCAATAAAATGAACAATGTCAATCATGCATACAAAATAGTGTACAAACAATTTGAAACAATTTGAAACAAATGAAAATGTGAGTAAACAAAGTCTCTGGTTTCTCTTGCAAATCAATATAATGTGTTTTTCGTGAACAACTCCACCAGAAAAAAGCTAAATAGATGAATGTGCAAATAAAGTCCAGTGTTCATGTAAATTCCAAAAAAAATCACTGGTGGACGTGAGAAAACAAAGTGCTGCTGCAAATCAATGAACGTGACGTGAAAATCCCATCACCTGGTGAATTCACCGCTTACCAGCTTTAAGTAGATTTAGGGCAGATAGACAGAATATGAATCCAAAGGGACCTCTGTAGATAACCAAAAGGGAGTGCTGTGTTGGAATCCACCCTTGTGTGTGACAGGGGAGGGGGGGGGGGAGCTTCTTACCAGATCCCACTGTTTCCAAACATGTAATGAATGTAGACTCTCTCTGGATATGTAAATGAAGGACTCCTGGTGTTTCCTGGTTCTTCTCTCGGAATGACACTTATATAAGGTGCACCATGAAAATGAGGGAAGAGACTAATAGTGCATTACCTTTTATCACATTTATTAGAAAAGTAAAGATTGCACTTACAGGAAAAAAATGAAGATGCAAGTTCTGTCTGGAGAGCGGCGGCTGCCTGCAGTGCAAGCCGTGGCTGTTGTGACTGACGGCGCGACTCCTCCTTCGCTCTGACATGTTTCCTCCCTATTGGGCTTCCACGGAGATAGGAGGGGAGATTGTGTTTCATGCCCGGCTTTTTTAAAAACATGTAACAGATTTTCCAAAAGGGCTTCAGTTGAGAATTCACTATTTCAGTGGGTTACGTTAGAGGAATCCAGCATCTTATTGTAGAGGGTTTGCAAATGTGGGTAAATAGATTAAATGGAAAAGAGTGTTTGGTCAAAAGAGTGTCCATAACACTTTTGCTAAAGAAAACACTTGGATTTTTAGCACGATTTTTCTAGAATTTGGCAATTTGAAGGAAAGGTAAGAAATGTGTGTAAATGATGTCAAACAACAGGGGGTTGTTTATGATTGATGTTTGATTGACAAGGTGTGGTGAAAGTTTTAATTCTTTTTCTGGACCTCCTGCTATGCAGTAATAGTATAATGGTAAATTATGTTAGTGCGGAGGGATTTAGGCAGCATTGTTAAATGTAGCTGTGTCAAAGGTAAAGTTAGAGAATTTAGAAACCTCAATGAGCCAATCAAAAGCATGCATTAATAAACAAGCCATGTGTTGTTCTACTTTTGTAGCGATGGAACCTCATAAGCAACCGACAATTGCTCCAACATAGTATATGTCAATGCACATTATGACCTATCATATTGCATATCCCCATGTCTCTCGCCTTTAGTCCCAATTCTAGGAAACCCATAATTCAAGCCTTGTCTGCATCATAGAGTCTTCCTCCATCTACATGGTGCAAACAAGACTTATGTACCATATTACTTTTCTAATGCAAACTGGCTGATGACTGACTCCATGTTATGACATCCAGAGCTTGCATTTTTTAGATCCTTTGAGGGTCTTACAAATATCTAGTTTTCCTAAAACACTACCGAACGCTCGCTGCTTTTAATTCCCCCGACCCAATTTGAGAGAGACTGTGAAGATGAGAGCCACCTACAGCAAGCATTTTCATGTCATATAAGCTACTTTTGACAGAAACCTCCCAGCCTTCACTATGATTTCTGAATTGTTGGAAAAGGAACTTGCAAACAACTTTATTTCCTGCTGCTAGATTGAAAATTCTCACACTCTCCTATATATCACTGATCAGTAATAAGTACCAGGAATCAGGCTACAAGCTAGTGATATGGTGGTATCGCACCCCTGCATATTTGCACTTTATCTATGCCTGGGCGCATGCCACCTGTTGGCAATGTGACACCAAGACAGGTGATCTACTGCATATTTTCTGGTTGTGTTTTGCATTACAGTGCTTTTGGACTCAAGTACATGAGACTGTTCAAACATTTACTGAGTACTCTATCCCTAAAGATCCTGCATATTTCCTTCTTCATCACAACTCAGTCCACTTAAAACATTACAAGAGGTCAGTTATCATTCATTTGGTTAAAGCGGCACACTCTTGTATGCTAGTATACTGGAAGTCCCGTACCTCATGTGTCAATATCACAATTGCTGACCGAGTTGAGATTGATGAAAGATCTGATCAGTTCAATCAAATATTCCAATGAGATTCCAATGACAAATATAGGGAGAATTGGTTGTATTGGTTAGAATTTACAGAATGTACAGATTAATATTAACAACTGCTTTCTGGATTATGTGTCGGCAAGAGAATTTAAGTTCTGCATGGTAGAATGTTTATTGCTTCTGGCACCCTTCTTTGCTGGGGAGTGGGGAATGCATGATCATTCTCAATTTACAAACATTATATTGTTATTGCTATACATATTTTCATTCATTCTAAACTATGCCTGCCTATAATCTTATCCACATTACTGGTTTATAATGTATGTACATTGCATCTATGTTTCTTTGCTCCTAATTTTGACAAAGTGAAACTTCAATTTTCTGTGTACCATTTTTGTTTAATATGTGATGTTCTAGCTGTGCTTTGCCTGATTATCAGATGGTCCCTCCATGTCTCCAGTTTCCTGACAATTTTAGCGATGAGAGAGGATTTTGAGGTGGTAAAGAGTAGACGGGGAATTACCTATGTTACAAACAAATGGCAACCACCCAAATTACCTATGTGTATTCCCAAATATGTAATGTTATCAGTATCTGTTTTAGCAGAATGGAGTTGTGTACATTTAGTGTATATGCAATCCAAAGAACATGTTGCGTGAATGTTAGAGATATCATAAGAGGGTTGAGATGTAAAAAGAAGAATGTTATCTGCAAACATTGCTATCCTGGGTTTTTCGTCTCCCCTTGCAATGTCTCATAGTTCAAGTGTAGAGTTTAGATACCAAGACAGGGGATCTTTTGCAATATTAAACATTAAAAGGGAATATCCCTACCTGGTGCCTTTTTATAGATAAAAGGTCTGGGAGAGTACTCCTGTGGTATTCAACATAGCTGTGGGGCTGCATACATTTGTTGGAGGAAGATATGAATAATTCCCTGGAACCCCATCTTCTCCTTGACCAAGAAAATTAAAGTCAAATTGACATTACCAAAGATCTTTTCAGCATCTGGGGTGATAATCGATGGATCCTGGTTTGGATACATTTTAGCATGTTTCAGAGCTGCAAGAACCTTACATATATTGGAAACTGCTACCTACCTAAATCAACCTTTGATGAAGCCTGTTTGTGAGTGATGAACAAGATTTGGTAGAATCATCACCAACCGAAGTGCTACAATCTTAGAAAAAAAATGTTTTTTGTTAATGTTTATCAATTGTATTGGTCAATATGACCCTGGAAGGGTGACATCTTTGTCTTTTTTGGCAGAATTTTTATATAGTTGCTTTTCTTGTTGGTGTCACCATTTCTATTAGTACTTAGTGCTTAGTATAGCAGTATCAGAGTGTCCTGAATATCCTCTTTGATAATTTTATAGAATTCAGGTATAATTGCATCTGGTCCATGGGCTTCTGCAACAGATGTTTGGCAGTTATTTCCTTGGTGGTAATTGAGGCAAGAATATCTAGATGTTTTGTTGTGACTGTGGGTAGAGAGATTTGTGTAGGAAGTGCTACAAAGTGAAAGTATCTATGGCGCCTGCTTTATACAATTTAGCACTATATTGTTGTAGGGAGTGTATGTTTGAGTGTTCATTTGTGTAAACCCTTAGCCATTTGTGCTAGAGGTTTTCCTGTTTATTGCCACATTTATGATATTATATGTGTGTTTAATTAGTTAATTTAAAGGGATTGTTAAGGCTCAAGGTTTTTTTTTACCTTTATTCATTCTATGTATGTAGGTAAAAAAAAACTTCTGTGTGCAGCAGTCCCCCAATACTTACCAGACCACCATCTGGATCCAGTGATGTGCACAAGAGCAGCAACTCTCCCGGGTTTCTTCCTCTTCATTGGCTGAGACAGCAGTGAGAGCCATTGGCTCCCTCTACTAATCACAGCCAGTGAGCAGCCAAAGAGGAGAGAGAGGGGTGGATTCAAGCAGCATCACTTTAATTCAAACTGAGCTTTTGCTTTTTGTCACTCTTGTTTATGATTTTTTTGTCAGTGAATAAAAACAAAGACCATGCACTGGGACTCATTGGCTCTCCGGTAATTCTTGAAAGTGTTCTTTTTATAGGCTGCAACAAAAGAAAACATTTTTCAACTTATGTAGGATTATCCCCTTCCCAAAAAACATTAGGGTTAGTATGAATTATGAGTAGAATATGATGAACTGGTACAATGTAAAGCGCATTTGAATTTTTTATTTGTAGTTAAATAGGAGGGGAAACTTCAAATAATGAAATACAAATTATGAAGAGACTCTTTCATGTCAATGTCAAATATTGCTGCCCCTCCACATGTCCATGCTGCCTCCTGCTTGTAAACGACTTATGTAAATACCTTTTTATTAGCTTCTGTGCAGTCACATGTTCTGTTAGCCCTGACTCCTCTGTATGAAATCAGCAGATAGGAGGGTGCAAATACAGGGGATGGGGGGGGGGGGGGGGGGCAATGAAAGCCAGTGCGTGATGTAACATCTTTGGAATATCAGCCCTGTTATGGAGCCACTCGCTAAAACAGAGGAGCTGCAGCTTATAGATCACATGACTGCACCAAAGGTGATTAAAAAAAGGTATTTACGCAGAACTATTTTACAAACAGTAAACCATTGTTTTTAACATAAATAATATTAGCCTTTAATTATACTTTAGAATCAACACCTATAACGTGATAAGGTCTTGGGGAATTTTTTAACTATTCTTCGATGAGTGAATTAGGGGGGTTTATTTTAGAAACCCTGAGTTCTAAGGAGGGAAGTTGCAGATGTATAATAATCCTACAGCCCTTATTATCAGTGTCTACAGTTTTGAGGATGTTTATGAAGGTGAATCATGATCCTAGTTTTTCTCCCATTAGTGAAGGAACCTAATACGTCACCTACCCAAAGTTTACGAAAACAATAACAGTCTGCTTCTGTAAGGTGGGTTTCCTGGAGAAGGGCAATGCAACCTTTTAAGGTGTCTAAGAATTGTAGCTTTTTTTAGGGAACTTAAGTCCCCATACATTCCATGAAACTAGCTTCTCCTTATTGTGCAGGTACATAACTAGGGGCAGATTTTTTAGATGTGATGATAACTCCCCAGGTTTTTTTGTTCCTTACAATTGGAAAATGCAGCTGGATGTTACTCAGTGAGGCAATAAAGGGAGTAATTTATATTGAGAATAAAAACACACTGGTTAATAGTGGGCTGAGCTGTAAAACTTTCCCCAATGTGTATGAGATGGAAATTTTTTGATGCGTTACTCACAATAGTGGTGTAGGGATTGGTGATAGTCATCAACAGTAAGGTACAAAATGAACAGTGAAAACAATAAAAAGCTGAACAAAACAGCCAAATCATACAATTGGAAAAGAACAAACCTTTTAGTTGTGTGGCTTCATTTTTTCCTATGTATTATTAACAGGGTGATATTTCAAAACACCCAGGCACTTACAGTTAAGGCATCTCAACAGAAGCATATCACTATCAATGCAATAATAAAGTAAAGAGTGATGCATACAAGTTTAAAGGCATATCAATGTTGACATTAATGCCAGTTTGTTATTGGAGACTATTCTGAGAAATACCCAATATGATCAGAATAAAAAAAGAAGGGGCAGTACACTTAGCTGGTTTGTCCCAAAAAGGGAAAGCATTTAAAGGTATCATAGTGGCTCAATGAGGTCTTGAATGGAGAAATGAGTTGCCTGGGCTGTCTGTTACTTGGTATGGGGTGCATTGTGGTTAGAGTGAAAAGAGAGGATGTTTCTTTCTGCAATTGACCCAGGAATAGTTCAGCTTCTGTTGTCTCTTGAAAGGAAGACTTCTTGTCATTTGGTGATATGATTTGTAAATGAGTTATGCCAGAGTGAAATATATCTGTTTCCAAAGCGCTGTCAAGCTGATTTTTCTGAGTGCCTTCTTTTTTTAGGAAAACTCAGCAGAATAGAAAATATAAGTCTATGTCCTTCTATGCTCATGAATCTAGAGCTGTGGAAGGGTTGAAGTATTACTGTTTTTTGGTGTAATTGAAATGTTTCACTATTACAGGTTTAGAAGATTTCCTGTCAAGTTGTGGAGCCCCAAGCCCATGTGCCAATTCTAATATGCAGGGGTAGGGGAGACCTAAGGTTTTAGAACTGGCTGTTGTGAAAATATTTGTGATAGCTTGGGATTGATAGGTTCCTCAGCATCTCTCAGCATATGCAACAAAGGAGAAAGCTTGCAACCATTACCAAACCTTTACATAACCACTGCATATCCTATCGCTGGGTCTACCCAGCTAAACTACTGATAACCAGAGACGGGGAATCATACACCATTACATTGGCGAAAGAGGGTATACACCTACTACGTAAATGGGGCGTTCTAGATCCTCTAAGTCCAGGTCCGACCAGTTCTTCAGGATTCCCAAGGGTGTCACATAATGGATCTGACATGGAAGCAGGTTGACTGAGCCACAACCACAACCACAACAGATCTTGCTCTGGTGAGCCTGTGAAAAATGATTACTACTAGCTTTTTGATCCCTGTTACGCTCGCGATAATACATTCTCTCAGATTCTGTTATGAATCGCCATTTTTTTTTACTTTTTGATCTCTATACTCTTTGTTATTTTTACACAGTTCATTGTTTGTGTAGGTCTTGACTGAACTGTTTGTGCAGTTGTGTTCCTTTCAGGATTTTTGCTATAAAGCGAACCCTGTGGTTTTCGAGCATACACCATTGTTCCTGAGACATAAGGATCGAGATAGCCACCTTTGAAAATCTCCATATACGCTCATATTACAGGTATGAACTGACCTATCATTAGCATTGAATTTCAATTGAATACCCCCACTGCACACCATCCTTTCTCTGCTACATTCACTATGGCCTTTATCATCTCATCCTTCAACGACAAAGGGCTCAATAGTCCAGCAAAGTGACATATGACCTAGAGAGAAACATGCAATCTACACTGTGATGTTCTCTGTCTTCAAGAGACACACCTTTCCTCTCTCAAGCCACCCTCTTTTCATCATCCCCACTTTCCACACATTTACCTCTCTAATGCACCTCAGAAAAAAAGAGGTGTAGCCATTGCAATTAAAGCAGTTGTATACTCATTCTGATCAATTTTTCCTAAATTAATAACAGCAATTTATTGTAAATTTTTATTCTCCTCTTACCGGCTTTGTTTCCAAGTAATCCATTTCTTTCTTTTAAATGACATCACCCGCGCATGCACCATTAGCCCTAATTTTCCGGCAAGCTCCTGCTGCTGGAAAAATGCTGGCACTATGCCGGGGCTGCATCATTTCCTACTGTCATCGTAAGCCCCGAGATCCTGTGAGACTCTGGAGTAAGGCAGCAGCAGGATCGGCTCCTATTCACTGCATAAGGTTTCCTTAGTAACCGAGAATGAAAACGAGGCTTGGATATGGCGAATATTGTGCATGCACGGGATTATGGCCAGGGAAGCATACTGAGGGCGGAAAAAAGTACTGCAAAAATGGGGAAGACCTCAGTTGTAATGGCGGCGGCTAGGAACAAGCAGGAGGGTTTGAAATCTCTTTATTTGTAAAAGTAAGAATGATTTTGATGCATACTATTAGTGGCTTTTTAACTGTAAACAAGTTGTTTCATTGATACAATGCTTAAATGTGGTATCAATGTCAGAGTTTACTACCGCTTTAAAGATACAGTCTCATTCAAACAAGTGAACAGAGTCCTTGACGACTTAGAAAGATATATAATTCTAATTTGCGAAATCAACAATACAGCATACACCTTGGTAAATATATATCTACCAAATACAAAACAACTTATATTTCACAGGAAAGTGTGGAAGAAAGTTGATAACTTGCGCCAAGGACACGTAATTATGTGTGGCGATTACAATTAAATTCCCAACAAGGATCTGGATTTATCTTCCTCACAATAATTTCATAGTTACAGAGCCACCTTGGCACATTTTATCTCTACATCTGATCTAATTGATGTTTAGCGATGCCAACACGCCACAGAGAAGGACTTTACCTTTTATTCAAATGTACATCATTCATATTCTAGGATAGATCTTTTTCTAGTGGACACATTTCCACTACAAAATGTGACTAAATCTAAAATTCATACCATCACACAGTCTGACCATTCTCCTGTGTCCATAGCTGTGGGAGGGGTCCGCACCGAAACCAGGGCAAACAGATGGCGTAATAATGTCTTCTTATTGTCACAACACGAATATAAAGGAAAGATTACTAAAGCGCTTACTGAATTCTTCCACATCAATGCCCCTTCAGTGGGGGACCCCTTCACGTTGTGTAATACCCATAAAGCCTTCATCAGAGGCCTTCTCATGAAGCTGAATAGTATCAGCAGGAAATGCAGAGCACAGCAGCTTAACGATTTGCTCTCAAACATTCAGAAACTAAAATCCATTAATAAACCCTCTTACATCTCAAAAAACCTCAAATTGACTGTACCAAGCTAGACATGAACTGAGAATGCTTCTGATTCAGCAAGATGATCGCCACATTAGAACCTTGAAAGCCACATCTTATAGATATGGCAATAAGGCCAGCAAATTGTTGGCCAATCAGGTCAAAGAGAAAGTGTACAAACAAAAAATTCCCTACATCATTAACCCTACCACTGGAGTGGTTTTTAATCCAAAAGAAATTTCTGATGCCTTCAGTGCATACTATAGCTCTCTATACAACTTACAAACAGATACGAACATACCCCGACCATCTTTAGAACTCATTAACACATTCTTAGACACTGTTTCCCTACCTACAGTCGAACAAAAAGAATTGGAAACTCTCAATTCCCCTATTAATATTATGGAAATTGGGAAAACAATTCAATCACTCCCACACAACAAATCGCCAGGACCTGATGGTTTCTCTTCTGAGTTCTATGAAACATACAGCTCAACTTTGATACCCTCTTTGATGCCCATCTTTAGTGCTGCTGCTGGCAAAGCATCATTCCTTTCTGAAATGTTATCTGCTACTATTGTTACATTACCTAAGCCTGGAAAGGAGCCAAATGTACCACACAATTTTAGACCTATTTCACTATTGAATGTTGATGTGAAAATATGTGCCAAATTACTAGCAAACAGGTTAGCTAGATGAATGCCTTTACTGGTGAAACAAGACCAGGTTGGTTTCATCTCAGGCCACCAGGTACCCGATGTGACTAGACTAATGATTAATCCTATTCACTTAATGGAAAGATCAAAGCAATCTTCTCTGCTTCTGGCCTTAAATGTGGAGAAGGCCTTTGATCGCATACATTGGGGTTACTTATCCAGAGAACTGGACAAATTTGGACTCACAGGCCAAATTCACTCGGCAATCTTAGCATTTATTTCTGATCCTTCGGCACTCGTTTTTACAGAGAGAATGTATTCCATTGCCTTTCCAATAATGAATGGCACTAGACAGGGGTGTCCTCTGTCACCCTTAATCTTTGCCTTGTTGATGAAGCCCCTGGCCGAAAGGATTAGAACACATTCAGATATTCAGGGAATATTATCGGGTAGCCAGCAACATACCATTACACTATTTGCGGATGATGTTATATTATCACTTTCCACCCCACTCCACTCACTCCCTGCTGTAAATGAAATACTCAACAAATTTATTGGGTGTCTTACTTCAAAATCAATGCCTCAAAGTCCAACATAATGGGTATTTCGATTGACAATACAACTAAAAAAAACCTGCAATGTAGATTTCCCTTCCAATGGAATGAAGAATCCTTACGATATCTGGGAATTAAGTTGACCCCGTCCACAGGTTGCTGATTCAAAATGAACTTTTCTCCACTCTTTAATACAATCCAGCAAGAACTGACTCGACTGAAAAACTCTTTCTCTCCTGGTCAGGCAGACTAGTGGCATACAACATGATTTTACTACCTAAAATATTATACTACTTTCGTACACTACCTATTCATGTACCAGCCACCTTTCTCTCTAATTTATAATCAGAATTGACCAAATTCATATGGGAAGATCATAAAGCTCGCTGCTCATTTCAAATTCTGCTGAAACACAAATCAGCTGTAGCCATGGGCATTCCTCACATAAACAATTATTACATTGCAACCCTACTCGACCAGATTAAATACTGGTTCCTACCAGCCCACCTAAAACATTGGAGTATACTGGAACATGAATGGGCACAAACAGAAACACTAAGCTCCATATTACTGGCCCATGATCGAACACAAGTAAAACCATATTCTGACCATCTAACTATTACGTCAAGTTTATAAGCCTGGCGCTACTTTCACAAACACTTTGACACCAAAGTGAAATGCACTGAAACATTTAACACCAGACTTTTCTTTCACTAATTGGTCAATTAGAGGCCTAAACACAATATATGATGTCAGGAGGAGCAATGGTTTCAGACTCCCTTTAAAATCTTGGCCCAAAAATATTATTTACCATCTAGTGATTCCTTTTGGCACAATAGACTATCATCAATTGTAAAAGAACATAAGGTCTCTGCGATTGACATACCGGTAGTGGCTTGGTCATTTTGGATCCTGACGGATCATAAATTCAAAAGTATTACCTTATTCTACAATTTACTAAATGCAAAACTGACATTTACTAAAAATTGTCACTTGCGTAAATGTGAAACGGAACTTGACAGTCCTTTTTTGCCGAACAGTGGCAGAGAGCAATAAAATATAACTATCAATACTCTAAATGCTCAAACTCATACTGGGAAACTGCTCAGAAACTGCAACAATGCTGGTACTATACTCCCTATCTCATGGCAAAATTCTCCACAGATAATGCTGATAGATGTTGGAGAGAATGTGGACAGACAGGCACACTCAAACACATGATATGGTCTTGTCTTCGTATAAGTAGTTTCTGAGCGCAAATATTCAAACTGATCTCTCAGATTACAGGATTCATTGCTAAGCCAAATGTAGAACAAGAAATTCTTATCTTCAATTTGACCACTATTCCTATCTCTCTACATCCAACATTTATGCAGGTATTATTTGCAGCTAGAGCTACCATCCTGAAAAAATGGAAAACAAATGAAATCCCTACCATCAACGAGGTAATCAACCTAGTCAATGAAGTCAGTAGATATGAGCAAATCTTAGCATATAAAGATGGAAGATATTCACATTTCGAAAACCAATGGTACTTATGGTGCTCTGTCTTTAAAAATCTATGATCCTTGCACAATGAGAAAAGTAACACCACTGCACTGTTGTCCTTTTTCATTCCCTACATGTAGATTTACATGATATTTTTTACTCCACCGTTAACAAATCCTTACATACTGTATACACCTGTACTGATGTGAAACCATAGTTCTTTTATTGTTATGAAAATGTTCTATGTAGAGTTTGCTTACAAGTAAGACAGAAGTTGTATTTATATTAGTTATAGGCATTAGCCAACAGTTTCAAAGAGTTGAAATTTTTGCTGATTACTATGTATACGATAGGAAGGAACTAATTTTCACATGTATGTTTGCATATCAAGCCCTGTCAAGCCCTCCACTCCCTGTCAAGCCCTCCACTGGCTTCCGCTCACCCAACGAATTAAATTCAAAATACTTACAACATTTTACAAAGCAATCCACAGCCTAGCCCCCAGCTACATCACCAGCCTCATCTCAAAATACCAACCTAATCGCTCTCTTCGTTCCTCTCAAAACCTCCTGCTCTCTAGCTCACTCATCACCTCCTCCCATGCTCGCCTCCAGGACTTTTCCAGAGCCTCTCCAATCCTATGGAACTCCTTACCCTTATCTGTCCGATTATCCCCCACTCTATTAGCTTTTAGGCGATCTCTGAAAACCCTCCTTTTCAGAGAAGCCTATCCTACCAACCCCTAACAAATGTACCTCCTTTTTCTCCATCAACCCATCCCCCACGGTTATTGCCTTTTGTTTCACTTGACCCTCCCTTCTAGATTGTAAGCTCTAACGAGCAGGGCCCTCTAGTTCCTCCTGTTTTGAACTGTATTGTAACTGTATTGTCTTCCTTCACATTGTAAAGCGCTGCTCAAACTGTTGGCGCTATATAAATCCTGTATAATAATAATAATAATAAATATCAGAATTACTCAGGAATGGATTGCATATGATACCGACAATATGTATGTATCTTTGCAAACTCAAATAAAAAACATTTGTAAAAAAAAAAAAAAAAATACTTATGTCAGGCATTGCTTTTGCACTTCTATTTCCATTTGAAGTACTAATTGTTTTTCTGTATCTGGCCCCAGTCTGTGCTTTCAATTGCTGATGTTGAGCTTCTGCCCGTATGTGTGACTTCTGCCCCATTCGCTTTTCCCTTTTGATGCAGTAAGCCTGTACCTTTGCTTCTACTGCACAGGCCATGATTAGTTCACTCAAGGATTATCTCTATGAGCTGCATCACAGCAATTTAGATGATCCCTTTGAATGATTGATTTTTCAATACAGAGACTTGATAAAAGGCAGGAACATTTTTTCAGCCAATCTCTTATAGAATTCATAGGCCTTTGTGAATCTGAACAATTACTGCTCTGCATCATTGCTAGCCTCATCAACAACATGTATGTGGTTTGCAATTTTATTCCACAAATATATTTATGTTTATTACACAGCTCTGGGTGTAACAAGCCAATGTGATCTTAAAGGGGAGAGGTTAGTGGCACATCTTATGTTTGCTGCAACTCAAGCCAGGTTTATGCTTATTAGGGCTCAAAAAAGTTTATTATAACACACCTGCATAAGAAAGACCAGAAAACATTTCTTATGCTTTCACAAGTAATGCTGAGCACATTCTCTACTATACAAACAGCATTTGTAAACTGTAGTGACTTATTCTTATTCTTACATAGCATAGGCAGGCAAAACCATTGAAACAACTGCAGGCTGTAATCTGATATTCCGCAAGATGATGATGCAGAGTGATTTGAGATCAGCTGCTGGTGCCTGAGTTGCAGACATACACTGCCTGGCCAAAAAAAAAAGCCACCACCTGGAATTAACGAAGCAACTAACTAAACTAAGCATGCAGTAACTATCCTATTGGATAGTTACTGCATGTGCCCAAAGAATGAGGTCAGCTGACTACCTGAATATACTGAATGACCAGGTTATTCCATCAATGGATTTTTTCTTCCCTGATGGCACGGACATATTCCAAGATGACATTGCCAGGATTCATCGGGCTCAAATTGTGAAAGAGTGGTTCAGGGAACATGAGGCATCATTTTCACACATGGATTGGCCACCACAGTGTCTAGAACTTAACCCCATTGAGAATCTTTGGGATGTGCTGGAGAAGGCTTTGCGCAGTGGTCCAACTCTCCCATCATCAATACAAGATTTTGGTGAAAAATGAATGCAACTCTAGATGGAAATACATCTTGTGACATTGCAGAAGCTTATCGAAACAATCCTGCAGCGAATGGGTGCCGTAATCAAAGTCAACAAAATATTAGAGTGTGTGATCTTTTTTTTGGTGGCAACCTTTTGTTTTGGCCAGGCAGTGTATGTTCACACAGAGGTTATAGGCAATGTACATTCTCAGAAACGTCATATTTCCTTATAGAAATCAGTGTGAAAGGTAGAAAATAATTTTTTATTATTCTGTTTCAAATCTCACTTTATGTAAGTGAGGTACCTCCTGAGGCCCAGCCTGTATGCATAATATGACTTGACAAGACTCATAGATAGTTTGATGTAGAAGTAGAGTCAGCAGAAATAAACAGTAAAAAGTTTGGGGTTTTTTGGTAGCGGAGACATGGCAAGTCTCTTGTGCCAAAATGCTCTTACTATAATGAATATACTTGCAAGGCAAGAGGTGCCTACAATGGGCCATGCAACAGTTTCACTTTAAAGCTCAACTTTGGACTTTCTCCACAACTACTCCACACCTCTGAAGGTCTCCTAGCATATGTTATATGCTTTTTTATACCTAGCTTTTTACTGGCCGATGATCGAACATAAGTAAGACTGTATTCTGACCATCTAATTATTACGCCAAGTTTACAAGCCTGGCGCTACTTTGACAAACACTATGACACCAAAGTGAAATGCAAAATAATTCAGATACCGCTTCAATCACTGAAACATGGTACCTTCTTCCAATGAACAACAAATGATTGAAGGCACTTTACTGTACATCAGTGTAACAGGGCCCTTGTGTCCCATTTTACCAATGTGATGGAAGCATTTACACAAACTGTCAAATTTAGCAAAAAAACAAATACTGACCACATGTAACAGGACATTTTATAAAGATCTTAAATGTAACAGGTGAATTTACTTTGATCAGCAATGCAGCAGGGGAATTTACACGGACCAACAACTTAGCAGGGGATTTTACAATGATCATTAATGCAACAGGGCGATTTAAGCTGACCACAAGGGAATTTACACTGGTCATTAATAAAACCACATTAATAAGACCACAAAAAAAGGTTGATTTTACCTTAACCATCTATGTAATGTATGTATTTATTCTCACGACCATGGTACTAAGTGTGTAAATGCCCGTGTCGCATTTGTGGTCAGTGCAAATGCACCCATTACATTTGTCATTAGGGATGAGCTGAATTTACCTGGGTTCTGTTTGAGGTGGGTTTGCAGAACATGACTGCCGAATCTGAACTGCATTGAAATCAATAGGAGCCGAATATTAAAAAACAATGAAGACAATTGTCTAGGCTGGCAGGCAAAGAATTGTCAAATAAATGCCATAAGGGCCTTGACACTGCCCTAGGGGACATGTACAGTAATTTAAAAAATGTTTTAACAACTTGTCGACTGCAGCAGGCTGGCTTGGCTGCAGGAAATGACATAGTATTACTTTGGTCGTGCGCGCATGCTGCTGGGGGGGGCTGCTAGGCAGTGGGGATGCTGATGCATGGGGCCGTTGACCGGTCTTCTCTCTGAAATGATCACAGACCGCCCATGTGATCCTTCTATATAGGATCACAGGTCTCTATGGTTATTTCACAAGCCCCTCCCCCCACAGTTAGTAAACAACCCCCTAGGTTCACATTTAACTCTATGATCACCTACTAGGTTAATCCCGTCCCTGCTAGTGTCATTATTACAGTAACAGTGCATATTTTTAGCACTGATTACTGTAGTAATGTCACTGGTCCCCCCAAAAGGGTCAGTTAGGTGTCTGATCTGTCCGCCGCAATGTCGCAGGAGATCGCTGCCATTACTAGTAAAAAATAAATAATTTTTTTGGCAATGTTATATAGCAGAATGTGAAAAATATTGTTTTTTTCAGAATTGTCGCTTATTTTTGTTTATAGCGCAAAAAAATAAAAATGGCAGAGGTGATCAAATACCACCAAAGAAAAGCTCTATTTGTGGGAAAAAAGGACATAAATTTTATTTTGATACAGTGTCACACGATTTCTCAATTTTTAGTTCAAGCAACGCAGTGCCGAATCGCAAAAAATGGCCTGGTCATTAGGGGGTCAAATCTTTCCGGCCCAGAACTGGTTAAGGTCAACATTAAAAATGCCAAATTCATTTAAACAATATGCCTAGGGTGTGCCGGTAAAGTTTGTTAAGCCACCTATTGTTCTTTCTATAATCCCCTCTGTTATACTAAATAATGTCCCCAGTGTATGTGTTTTTTTTTTTTAAATAAGCCCCTATATACCTTATTTTATAGCGCTGCTTGGCGCTCATGTGACCAGTCACCTCTCTCGATCTAACAGCAAAGCGGTCAGATCTAAGAAACCCCCGCTGATATCAGCCAGGAGGAGAGAGGTGGCCGGTCACGTGAGCGCCGATCGGTGCTATAAAATAAGGTATATAGTGGCTTAGTTTTAAAAAACCACCCACACTAGGGACATTATTTACTATAACAGAGGGGATTGTAGAAAGAACACACAGTTATGATAGCAGCAGGAGGGGAGGGCTGGGGAGCAGATGGAGCTGACAGGCAGGAAGGGGAGGGGTGAGAGGACAGAGGGGAGCTGCAGATGACCGAGGTGAGTAAAATGACCACGGTGTCAGGGCTCAGCAGCCATGATAAACAATGGTCAGTTTACAGGGGGGAGGGCAGAACCAGGCAGGATCACCCAGGTATTTCAGGTTATACAAGAGCCCAAATGACACAGCAAAAGCACTGTGCTGTTGTTTATGCTTTAAAGGACCAGGACCCTTTTTTTTCTTAATAGGTTAACAAACACTTTAACCTGCCTGTGATGTGGCACGTCTGTATGATATATACAACCTACTAAAGAAAAATACAGCAAATGACAGCTTTGGCCACTTGGCTAGGGATTTCCTTCATTCCTTTCATCCACAGTAAATAAATGATAATATATATATATATATATATATATATATATATATATATATATATATATATACAGTATCTCACAAAAGTGAGTACACCCCTTACATTTTTTTAAATATGTTATTATATCTTTTCTTGTGACAACATTGAAGAAATTAAGTTTTGCTATAATGTAAAGTAGTGAGTGTACAGCTTGTATAACAGTGTAAATTTGCTATCCCCTCAAAATAACTCAACACACAGCCATTATTATCTAAACCACTGGCAACAAAAGTGAGTACACCCCTAAGTGCAAATGTTCAGATTGGGCCCAAAGTGTCAAAATTGATATATATCAACATGATAACGACCCCAAACACACCTCCAAGATGACCACTGCTTGCTAATGAAGCTGAGGGTAAAGGTGATGGACTGGCCAAGCATGTCTCCAGTAGGGATGATCGAACGGTTCGGGTCGACCATTGGTTCGGCCCGAACATTGGGTGTTCGAGGTTCGGCCGAATTTAGAACTTTTTGCCCAAAAAGTTCGGAATTCGGCAACCAGAACCGCCCAAAATGCAATGCTTCAGGAAATGGGCTTTAAAAGCCTGTGATTGGACCAGAATCATTAGCAAAAGCCAATTGAGGGGGCAGGAGAATGCTAGTAATGTGATTGGAGTGACTAGGGGGTCCCTAGACCAATCATTAGTGAATACGCCCCCCAGTATATAAGATCGCCCCCGCCATATTCCTAGCATTGTTATACTGGACATGGAAGAGAGTGGAAGCAGTTCTGTTAATTTTACTTTAAAAGTGTCATTTAGCATTTATTAGTGTGAGGAAAAGGATATCTAGTGTAGTTAGAGTGCTCCTTTACACTTAAGTTAGCTTCAAAAATTTAGTTTCTGTAGGGAAAGTGTTAAGTGTAAGGGGCCGTAGTGTAGTGTAGGGTTAACTGGCAGTGACTGCTATGGAAGGGTGACAAAACCCTTCCATAGCAGGGTGACCACTATAGAGAAATGATCATTTCTCTGAATTGCTTCGGCACAGGAATATGGCTTCTCACCAGCCAAGCATTTTTTATGCTGCAGGGGCTGTCACTGCCAGTGCTTTTTTGAGGACATGTTTGATGTCAGACATGACATCTGAACATGTGTATAGGGGGTATATATACACATATATGTCTGTATATATACCCCTAGACATATATAGGTGTGATAGTAGCAGAAATAAATGATGCTTGCGCTAATGAAATCATTTACAGTAATATATTTCTGCTACTATCACACCTATATATGGCTAGGTGTCTATATACATATAATTATGTGTGTATATATACCACTATACACAAGTTCAGATGTTTTGCCTGCCTCAAAAGAACCCAAAAAAATGCCAAAAAAACGCTAGCGTCAAAAAAAAATGCCAAGGTGTGTTTTTGCTGGCATTTTTTGGGGGGTTTTGGAGCCAGGCAAAACATCTGAACTTGTGTATAGTGGTGTATATACACACATCCATATATTTATATACACACCTAGACATATATAGGTGTGATAGTAGCAGAAATATATGCTTGCGCTAATGAAATCATTTACAGTAATATATTTCTGCTACTATCACTCCTATATATGGCTAGGTGTCTATATACATATAATTATGTGTGTATATATACCACTATACACAAGTTCAGATGTTTTGCCTGCCTCAAAAGAACCCAAAAAAATGCCAAAAAAACGCTAGCGTCAAAAAAAAAAAAATGACCAGGTGTGTTTTTGCTGGCATTTTTTGGGGGTTTTTGGAGGCAGGCAAAACATCAGAACTTGTGCACAGTACCACTATAAACAAGTTCAGATGTTTTTCCTGACTGCAAAGAACCCAAAAAAATGCCTTCTATTAAACCGGCAAGGTGTGGAAACTGAGAAGACATATTGGTGATCTGAAAGTTTTCTAATACAAACGATCTTTTTTTTTTATGGTTCTGGACATGCTACAGAGCTGAAACTTCACATGTACACCTTTTAGACCCCCCAGATCTGAAATCCAAAGTAAAAATTAAAAAATCTCTTTTTTTTTTTAATTTGTTCAATAATTGGCTTTTTTATCAAAAATGACAATTTTAAGAACTTTTTTTGTGTGATTTTGTGTCTGGGGGGTCTAAAAGGTGTACCTGTGAAGTTTCAGCTTTGTAGCATGTCCAGAACCAGAAAAAAAAAGGATTGTATGTATTAGAAAACTTTCAGCTCAGGGGGTTAGCTTCTCTCCTCGGTTTTCACACCTTGCCGGTTTCAAAGCAGGCATTTTTTTGGGTTCTTTGCAGTCAGGAAAAACATCTGAACTTGTGTATAGTGGTACTGTGCACAAGTTCTGATGTTTTGCCTGCCTCCAAAAACTCCCAAAAAATGCCAGCAAAAACACACCTGGGCATTTTTTTTTTGACGCTAGCGTTTTTTTGGCATGTTTTTGGGTTCTTTTGAGGCAGGCAAAACATCTGAACTTGTGTATAGAGGTATATATACACACATACATATATTTATATACACACCTAGACATATATAGGTGTGATAGTAGCAGAAATATATTACTGTGAATGATTTCATTAGCGCAAGCATATATTTCTGCTACTATCACACCTATATATGTCTAGGTGTGTATATAAATATATGTATGTGTGTATATACACCACTACACACAAGTTCAGATGTTTTGCCTGCCTCAAAAGAACCCCAAAAATGCCAAAAAAAACGCTAGCGTCAAAAAAAAAATGCCCAGGTGTGTTTTTGCTGGCATTTTTGGGGGGTTTTTGGAGGCAGGCAAAACATCAGAACTTGTGCACAGTACCACTATACACAAGTTCAGATGTTTTTCCTGACTGCAAATAACCCAAAAAAATGCCTTCTATTAAACCGGCAAGGTGTTACAGCAGCGAAGCCAACCTCCTGTGCTGAAAGTTTTCTAATACAAACAATCTTTTTTTTTATGGTTCTGGACATGCTACAGAGCTGAAACTTCACATGTACACTTTTTAGACCCCCCCCCAGATACTAAATCCAAAGTAAAAATCAAAAAATCTCTTTTTTTTTTAATTTTTTCAATAATTGGCTTTTTTATCAAAAATGACAATTTTTAAGAACTTTTTTTGTGTGATTTTGTGTCTGGGGGGTCTAAAAGGTGTACCTGTGAAGTTTCAGCTCTGTAGCATGTCCAGAGCCAGAAAAAAAGATCATATAGGTGTTAAAGGAGGGTCCCACATCCCTGTTCTACTGAAAAATTATCTTTTATTTTTCATGGTTCTGGACATGCTACAGAGCTGAAACTTCACATGTACACTTTTTAGACCCCCCAGATACTAAATCCAAAGTAAAAATCTCTCTTTTTTTTTCAATAATTGGCTTTTTTTTATCAAAAATGACAATTTTTAAGAACTTTTTTTGTGTGATTAATAGTTAATGGGGGGTGACTCAGAACCCTAGGCACTTTTTAGGGGCATTTATTGGGTTTTAGGGCTTAAAAATTGTGTTTTTTGATTACCGAAGTTCGAGTCCCATTGATTTCAACGGGGTTCTGAAATCCGGGCCGAACTTTCGGGAAGTTCGGATGTTCTGGCCGAACCAAACTTTTCAAAAGTTCGATCATCCCTAGTCTCCAGACATTAATCCTATTGAGCATCTGTGGGGCATCCTCAAACAGAAGGTGGAGGAACGCAAGGTCTCTAACATCCACCAGCTCCGTGATGTCATCATGAAGGAGTGGAAGAGGACTTCAGTGGCAACCTGTGAAGCTCTGGTGAACTCCATGTCCAAGAGGGTTAAGGAAGTGCTGGAAAATAATGGTGGCCACACAAAATATTGACATTTTCACGTAGGGGTGTACTCAATTTTGTTGCCAGCGGTTTAGACATTAATGGCTGTGTGTTATTTTTAGGGGACAGCATATTTACACTGTTATACAAGCTGTACACTCACTACTTTACATTGTATCAAAGTGTCATTTCTTCAGTGTTGTCACATGAAAAGATATAATAAAATATGTACATAAATGTGAGGGGTGTACTCACTTTTGTTAGATACTGTATACATATATATATATATACTGTATATGTTAATGAGGGACACCCCACACATGCCAAAGAATGGCATGGGGTTACCCCCCCCCCATTAAATACACACCATAAAATACATAGCAGACCCTTATCCTTGTTGAGGGTCTGATATGGGTATCAAGGGGGAAAAGATAGGCATGGGGTCCCACCCAAATGCTATACTATAAATTTTATGTTATGAATTTTAAAGGTGGACCACGTGCAAAAAAACAAGAGAAAAAACTCCAAGAGTTAGCCAAAATAGCCAACAGACAGAAATAATAGGTGATTTGATTACTTAATTAACAATGGGAATGCACACACTTAACACAGAACACCTTAAACAGATTATATCAGGAGGGCCCAGAATCAGGTTGCCAGCAACCAGCTTCAGAGGGAAATTGATTTGGCAGCTCCAAAGTTGCCAATCACTTTCACATAGCCGGCCATGTGGTGCGACCACTTCTGCTGGTGGCCCCCCTCCTCCCATGGTTCCTGGGCTGTCCCGTGCTTACCAACACCCAGGAACACATCCAAAGGCGGGGGAGAGAGACTGCAGTGAGACCGAGGCAAATCTTTGCCTTGATCTCACATGCAAATAAGTAATCTGGAAGTGATGTCACTTCAGGTTTCATATGCACCATTTACTGCCCAGTACAGCTAGGGGATACATCTAACCAAGCCTATCTGTGCTTGGTTAGATGGCGTGAAGGGCAGGGGAGACATTTAGACATTAGACATCTATTAGACCCCTAATGTCTCCAAAAAGAGTACCTGTCACCTGCTACCACATAGGGGTTTATTAACCACTTGTCATAAGAATCACGCAGGTTAAAATAAATAAAAAAATAAAATAAAAGTAAAGCTAAAAAAATAAAAATAAAATTATAATAAAATATATTAATTTTTTTTAAAAAAATGACCAAAAACCCTGTTGCCCCTGCACACCTGCACTAACGCAAACCGCAGTTGCACCACACATGTGACATATTGCCACGAACATCAGAGTGAAAACAATAATTCTAGCACAAGAGTTAACTCTAAATTAATGTGCTGTAATGGCTTTTAAAGCATCACCTATGGTGATTTTTGGGCACCATCGTTTTTGGCAATATTGTGGGCGCATCTTAATTTTAAAACATGGAATGTTAGGCATCTTTTTTATTTTAACCAAAAATAGGTATTATATAAGTGTAGTTTTACACTAAAATTAATTTTTATATATTTTTCCCGAAAACTTACATTTAATAAACAGTTGCACAAATATCACGTGAAACAAACATTTGCAACTTTCACCAATTTTATTCTACAGGGCCTCTGCTTTAAGAAAATATATAATGTTCTATTATGTAAATTTATTGCCAAAAATTAGGATTTTTACATGTATGCGACAAAGAAAAAAAGTGCTCTGGAGCCGATCTGGGTATGGGTCTTGGAGTTTCCAGAGTCTGTGTGTTTTTGGGAAACCTGGACTCGAATCCCAAGCAATACCACTCCAAAGGTCCCCCAGGCACAAACCTCCTAAAGAGTAGTGTTCCCTTGCAAGCAAGGGCCCATAGCCAGTAGGCAAGAGGATAGCCTGCAGTCCGCTCCAAAAGCCTCTGTCCTGGTTGGGTCTGTTACAGGCATTTACAGGCAGGAGAAAAATGCCTGGTTTTTACTGGCTGCCTGTAATACCACAGACGGTTGACAACACTGGTCCCCCCTGCAACATCCCTCAAATACATGTTAGGTTTGCCAGTGAAGTCCACCTAATGCAACTTCCTGTGATGGTGTAGCAACAATGCTTAACTGCTTCTGAATTCAGAGCAGAATTGCCACTCTCATATAGACTGTGCCCTGTTGCAGTACAGTAGGATGAACAAATTTTGCAGAGTATATGGATATCAACATCACCACTGCTGGTTTAAAAATTGTAGCTAGTCAATCAGCACTTATCAATCAGCACTTAGCCAAACCTAGTCCTGCTCACTGCTTTCTAGATTGACAGCACTGTAAGCTGCAGTAACTGGGATTGGGAGCATGTGAGACTGCCATGTATCTGTATGAATGGAATGAGGAGGGTTGCTTCTTCTACAATTCCTGTCTGGGCACCCCTAGAAAATGGAACAGGGCTTGCAAGGGCACAAGTGCCAGGGTGCATAAACTGAAGGTTAGACTTGGGAACACTGGTATTAGAGTAGCAGGAGTACAGCTAGCAATAGACTGAGGATACACTAAGATCAGTTATGAACAGAGCCAGGGGTGATAATGGGTGAGTAGGAAGCAAAAAATTGTAGGCAAGAGGTTGGCAATGTGCAGAGAGCAAGGTAACAAGTTCATGAGCAGAATTTTGTCAAAAGTTCATGTTGAGGTCAGTAACTAAGATGATCAGTGATCACATGCAGATAAGAATAATTCAGAAGCAGATCAGGTCAAAGCTGGATCAGCTACAAGGTCAGGGCCAAGTTCAGGATCAGGAATCATAAAAATACAAACTGAATGTCCATTTAGCAATGAATGTGCAAACACATTTGTGTCTATGCTGTGATGCCGTTGCATGTCTAGTTAGGTTTCCTTGCCCGCAAACACGCATGTGACTAAGTCTAATGATTGGCATGAAGATCCTGACCAAGACCAAAATGAAAGATGATTTGGTTCAGTTAAGGAAAGTAAATTGTGTTTTTCTTTCTACTTATGAGGCTTATACATTACATAGTAACTGGATTTGAGACTTGCTTGGACTGTCCTACAGGAGCATTTGGTTGTACTTTAATAACGTTGCCGCACCCGAATGTCCCAGCTGTGAAACTATTTCTGGTATAAGACAACTCAAGTTGTGCCTAGTTTGGAGTTTTCTACACTTATCCGAGTTGATAACTGGATTCAAAATCACACTCTGGAGAAGATATCCCTGTATTTCTTGGGAAATCTATCTGCATACCTAAAAACATTCAATTGATCAAACTACTCCTTGATACACATCTTGATTTGACAACAACCAATCCAATATAACACTTTGTATACAATATATTTAGACTTTCTACTTGCATCTCTGTGGAAGTAGCTCAAAATCTATCACCTGAGAAAACCGTTTTGGTGAAACATGTTGGGGTTACTACTCCATGACATTATTGCAAATATATGTAGATGAATATTATATGTACACAGATAAAAAATGTATTTTAATTACGATGTATGTCTACCTACCCCCAATTTTTGTTTGTTTTTTTTAAATTTTGAAAATAATAAAATTTGTATATTTTAAATGACGTTTTGATTATTGGCACCTAAAAAATCCCCAATTTTTTTCTTCCCCCCCCTGGGGGGGTTGATTCCTCTTGGTCTTTCAATATTGGCATGTGGTGCCCTTGGGTCACTTTCCAGGCAAACTTCTTTCTTGTTTACTTTAATAACGTAAATTACACAGCAAAACTACTGTTTGTACTCCTCTGTTTCCTTACCCCATGAACACATCATCATGAGTTAAACTGCATTTTATCATATTGACTGAGTGTCATACCGAAAACCTTCCAAAGAAAGTTTTCTAAATCTTTACCTAATCATGTACAAGTTTTTGAATCCAACATTTGCCTTTCTCCATGATTTCAGTCTAGTTAATATTGCCTTTTTATTTTGCTCTTTTCTTAGTCATGCTTTTTAAATTTTGGATGTCCTGTTGGTCACATTACAAACCTAGTGAGGTGTCTTGTGGGAGACAAGCTCCAAGGAGCAGGAAACTCAAAGCAAGAAACAAGCCTCTTATGTTTGAAGTGTGATAAATCATAATGAGATTTTCAAACAGGAGCGTGGCCCAGTTTAAAACAATGAATGCTGATTGCTTATAGCTTAATCCAAAATACAAAGAATGTTATGCAACCTGTCTGTGCCAGAGCTATTGGTAATTTCATTACACGCTGTGTTTAATGTGGAGAAAAAATACAGCCATTTGTTTAATATTACATTTATTGTACAAATTGGTCTGCATGTCTAAGAGGTGGGGTGCAATCCTAGAACTTTGTTTCTAATACACACTAAGAATTAGAAAATAGCAAAAAGCAGTAGGAAGGGATATTAGGGATTTCTATAGGACAGATAATGCATGTAAATCATTTTTTAAATCTGCACAGTGCATCTAAACTCAAAAACAAAATTGTAATATATTGCAGCTTGCTAGTCCTTAGATGTGATGGCTGCATTTGTTTTCCGCCTCTATTCATCTATTCACTTAATGATTTTGCTGCTACCACACTTTTTGTCCTAGGGTGACAATGCTCACTTACCATACCCTATCTATGAATATGTTGTCACCGTAGAACAGGATTACATATACCTCCCCTCTTCTCCTTTCTGTGAGTTCTCAAAGATTGCTGGAAACAATGTAACTGACAAGAGTGCAGCACAGGTAAGTTATTAGTTCACAAGATTTTTGCAATGATCAACAGGTATTATTTTTCACATAGTAAACAGATATAACAAAATGCTTTCATTGGTATATTTAACAGCCAAAAGACACCAAACATTAGAAATTTATTTTCTAGATTATACCTTCCCTAAACCAAAAGTGCTGGTTATATTCAGGACAAAGTTTTCCGTCTAAACACATCTCAAACTTGGTGATTAAAAAATGGAAACTGTTTGGTATGCATTCTAAAATTGTACCCTAAACCAAAAAGAAAAAGTGAATTGAATAGAAAATATAATACACAGTCAAGTTCAGAAATTCCCCTTTTTTAAATGTTATTTTTTATTGTTTAGGTAAAAATTATTTTATGTATACATTTAATAATGGCTACATTTCATTCATAAAACTTTGGGGTTTCCTGCTTATTGTATAAAAATTACCTCCCCCCCCACACATTAACTGCAAGATGTCAAAATACAACTCTTGTCAAACTGGCATAATTTAAAGCAGTATTAAACTCAGAATTGAACATTTATTATATTACAGCTTACCAATTTTTGGATATGATGGCGGAAATCATTTTCTAAAGGCTTTTTTACCTTTATTTTCACCTGATAATTTAGCCAATACGTCTGTTTAAAAAAAAAAAAAAAAACAAGCTGTCCTGCAGATGTATAATTTAGAGGGCTGAGACAAACCATTTAACACTAATGGGGTGCTAACAATGATCAGCTTTTATTTATTTATGTAAAATCTTATCCCAAAAGGGGGAAAAAAAACTGTTGCTGTAATTGCTTAAAATGTGTTAGCTAGAGTTTGGCTTCAGTTTGTTAGTGTCATTTAATCTTCTATTGCAGTGATGGTGAACCTTGGCAACCCAGATGCTTTGGAACTACATTTCCCATGATGCTTATGCACTCTGCAGTGTAGTTGAGCATTATGGGAAATGTAGTTCCAAAACATCTGGGGTGCCAAGGTTCGCCATCACTGGTCAATTGCATCGAACACTCTACTCCACCATGTCAAAAAGTGTCTCTGCTGCTCCTTTATCCAGAGTATGCACATTCTAACACAGGAGGTGTGTTACTGATCAGATCACCAAGTGGAAACAGAGTGGAAAACAGAGGTGAAAAGGCCTAAAAAAGAAAAGTAATTCAACTGTCATATCGAATGATTGGTAAGCTACAATATATTATATTTTTGGTTTTAGGTTGTATACTGTACAAATAATTTGCAGCTGGAGAACCGCCATGCAAACTTGTTATTGCCGTAGCAGTTAATTTTCATTCATTTATTCCACTGTCGAAGAGCATTTAACAGCAGTCTTTCCCATAAAGTTAGTCAGAAATTAGTCATGTCCACAACTTTGCATCTTCAACACCCTCAAATAGATAATCCATAAAAAGACCCTTTTATATCTTGGTCCATTTACTATACCAAGGAAAATATCCCTTCCTAAACCCCAAGGGCAATCAGATAACTGCCTCCATTCCCAAAATTAGAAGTTAAACTTATAGCTGCAGTCTGAAGCCCTTAACTCCTTTTTATAAAAGGGATCTAAATTTGCAATACCTCAACATATTGGTATCAAGCCAATAATTTTAAACTTAAACCGGAGTTCCGGACAAAAAAAAAAAAAATTTACCTAAAAATACCCCCGGGACAGTCAGGGCTAGTGTATTTAAGCAACAATAGCCTCTGAACTGTCCCCTGTTTCACTTACCTTTTAGAAGAAATACTTACCTTGAAAATGTTTTGTCCAGCGCTGCCATCTCAGGTGTGGGCAGCTGAAGCCGGAGCGTCCTCTTCGGTGCCCTCTTGACGTCTGTGACGTCGGGGTCCCAGAATGCCCTGCTCGCCACTTCTGGTGCAGGCGCGTCCTCCCTGCACAGCTTCTGGGCATGCCCAGAAGCTGTTCAGCAAGGAATGACGAGCATGAATCGGAAGTGATGAGCAGGGCCGATGCCGGCGCATTGACTCCTGGGATTGATGACACTCATCTCCCAGGAGTCAATGCAAGGAGGAAGTGACGGAGCGGGCCGCAGCCACAGAGGGAGGAAGAGGAAGGAAGGTAAGTATATTTTCATTAAAAACAAGGTAAGTGAAACAAAAATTTTTAATTATCCAATTATTTTTCAGGTTTGTGTAAGCTAGCGGACGGTGAAAAGTTTTTTTTAGGGTGGAACTTAAAAAAGGCAGTTCAGTTCAGTTTTTTTTCACATTTATTTTGTCTAATATTTCTGGACCATATGAATGCAGTGTCACTGAGGAGCATTTAAATTTGTGCTTATGCTATCTTCATGTTCTATGTCAGCACCCCTACCCCCAATATACTGCAGGGGAGCGGCCAGTGTGGGCAAGGCAATGCATGCTCACCCTCCACCTGGAACCTGCTGTGATTGTACCCAGTAGGAGCCTGTCAGCAAGTCCCAGCCAATGATTCACGCCTGGGACCTGCTGATGGGCTGTGTCCAATCACTCAGCTCTATACAGAGGAAGCAATCTGTCAGTTTCTCCTCCCTGAGAAACTCTGAGAGATCTATTAGTAAAAGCAGCATACTTTACACTTATTACACATAGTTAGGCACACATTTAACCACTTTATCACCCTAGATGTTAACCCCTTCCCAGCCAATGTCATTAGTACAGTGACAGTGTATAGTATTATCACTAATCACTTTATTAATGTCACTGGTGATGTCAGTGGCAGTTAGTAGGTCCCCCCCGTGTCAGTTAGTGTCAGATTGTCCGCCACACTATCACAGTCCTATTATAAGTCACTGATCACTGCCATTAGTTGTATAAAAAATTTAGAAAACTACAATTCCAGCATATAGTTTGTAGGCACTAAAGCTTTTATGCAAACCAGTCAATATACACTTATTTGGATTTCTTTCAAAAACATGTAGCAAAATACATTTTGGCAAAATTGCATGAAGTAATGAAGTAATTTGATTTAAAAAAAACATGTAATGGATATGTTTAATAGTAACAAGTAAAACATTTTGTTTTTTTTTTTCTATCAAAATGTTCTTTTTTGAAATTTATATTGCAGAAAATAAAGAAACCCAGTAGTAATCTAATACCACAAAAAAAAAATGATATAAATTTTGTTTCGGTACAGTATGGCATACCTGCACACTTACCAGTTAAAGAAGCTCAGTGCCAAATAGCAAAACAATGGCCTGGTCATAAAGGTGGATGGGGCTAGCTGAGAGTAATTGGCATATAATTATGACTGCAGATAGAATAGATCCCAGTTCTAGAGGCTATACACGTATACAGTAAACCAAGGCCAAGGAAGTTGAAAAAAAGCAAAGTAGGAAAAAAACAAGAAACAAACGTATATAAATCCACGTTTATTAAAATCTGTGACCTCCAAAAGATCCAAAACAATCTGCAAAGTCTGTGTACAAACACAGAACTGAACACTGGTTCCAGAAAATAGATTAAACTGCCAAGGAGTCTTGAAGCTTCCATATCACCATCTGGTAGTGTTATGGCCGATAAAAACAAAAAGGATGAGGAAGCCCATAAACCTAGAGCAGCAATAGGAGAAATTTCTCCTATCTGATGGGGGAAGATCTTCCACTACACCACTGACCCTGATGTCCACTCCAGGCTGTATATTGAAGTATATAAGCAATCTTTTCATGCTCCACACGTGAGTGCAATTGCTTTTGTTGTTGTTTTTTATTGATCAACGGTTTCGCTGAGCTAGGTCTATGTGTTCTTTTTGTTTTAAAGAAAACGCAGTAGTAGATGCAGACCAGAGCAAACTAAAAATGACAAAGCACAGAAAATACAGCATAATTACATATAGTTACATAGTTGGTACGGTTGAATAAAGACACCAGTCCATCCAGTTCAATGTGTGTGTGTTTGAGACACTTTCACTTATCAACACTTCCTTTCCACTCTAACAGTAAAAAAATCCCACGCGGTTTAACCAATTGCCCACTGGGCACTTTCACCCCCTTCCTTACCAGTTACATTTTCAGCAGCGTCACACTTTGAATGACAATTGTGCTGTCATGCAAAACTATACCCAAATGAAATCGTTATCATTTTTTTCACACAACTAGAGCTTTCTTTTGGTGGTATCTAATTACCACTGGGTTTTTATTTTTTGCTAAATAAACAAATAAAGGCCTACAATTTTGAAAAAAACAAAACAAAAACTTTCAAAGTTTATAAAATTTTGCAAACAGGTCGTTTTTTACCTTAACTGATGTGTGCTGATGAGACTGCACTGATGGGCACTGATAGGCTGCAATGATGGGCAATGATAGGCTGCACTGATGGGCACTGATGAGGCAGCAGTAATGGGCACTGATGAGGCGGCACTGGTGGGTACTGATGAAGAGGCACTGATAGGCAGCACTTATGGGCACTGATAGGCACTGGTAGGTGACACTGATAGGCACTGGTAGGCGGCACTGATTGGCACTGGTAGGCAGCACTAATAGGTGACATTGATAAGGAGACACTGGTGGGCACTGATTGGCAGCAGTAGTGGGCACTTATTGGCAGCAGTGGTGGGCACTAATTGGCACCAGGGGTGGGCACTAATTGGTAGAAGAGGTGGGCACAGATTGGTAGCAGTGGTGGACACAGATTGGCAGAAGCCGATTATCATCTCTTTTCTCCTCTCCGCCACACGCTGACAGTGTGAGAAGGAGCGGTGTAGAGAGCCAGTAACCGGCCTCTTTTGACATCATAATCACCTGTGATTGGACACAGCTGATCACGTGGTAAAGAGCTGCTGATTGGCGCTTTACCTCAATCTGTTTTTGGCAGTGTCCGGAGGACATTGTGAACACAGAGTGAGCCACCTGCATCCAACAGCGGGCGCGCAGCGGCGTGATAACATGAGGCTGTCATATGACAGCCTCCCAGAACTGGACAACCACGCTGTAGCCGTAATTTGGCTATAGTGTGGTCGACAAGTGGTTAATTTTAAACCACTTCTCATCAAACCTCATTTAGTAGTCGTGTGTCTTCCTGAGCCTGAAGAGTTTCCTCCCTATGCTGGAATCACCATTTATATATTTGCATATTGCCATCATATATCCTCTTAAGTGTCTCATCTCCAGGGAGAATACGTTTATTGTTTGCAGCCAATCCTCATAACTGAACTCTTCAAGCCTTCTTATAAGCTGTGTTGTCTCTCTGATCTCCAGTTCCAGCATATCCTTCCTGAGGACTGGTGACCAGGTGACTGGTGTCTCCTGAGGAGACTGAACGTCTCGATCGTGGACAAGCCGAAGGAGGAATCAGGGAACCCTAAAGCCCACCAGCCCCTGCAATCCCACTAGCCACCAGGCCAAAAGCTGCTGTACATCCAAGGGACCTCGGACCCAGCACCCTGACAAGTGTTTTATTATCCCTGCACTAGGCAATTTTGAAGCCAGCACCAGGTCGGCAGAGTGATACTCTGAAACCCTCCCTTTTTCCTGATATCGATATACACAATCCCATACCTCTCTAAGGTTCTCCATACCTTATTGAAAGTTAAAGCCCATGCCACCACTCAGGATCTTGTTGCAATATCTGGGGTGCAGTCGGGGGAACCCACTCTACATTCTCCCACTACATGCATCAACGCACAGCAAGAATTTTGGTGATATCCTTGAAAAAGGCTCTTTTTACATAGCCAAAACGCATCGGAAACTCTTTGTTTCACTCACATCCTCAGCGTGGATGTTTCTACAGTAAACATCGGGAAATCAAATTTCCTGCATAAAGTACATGGAACCATGTTTAAACTTTTTTTTCAAATTTTGTAATTTGTAAAATAAATTATTTTGTTTTATGAAAATACCTTGCCTACACAATCCCATCTCTTTTGGTCTGAGGAACCAACACGTTTGCTTTAGTATACATATTAGGGATGACGGCAACCCCAACACTTTAAGTAGCTCCAAAGACAACCTCCAATCTCCCCCTAGCATGTAACCTGAATTCATATGTTTTGCCCCGAGTGCATTACTTTAAATTTTCCTACATTAAACCTCATTTGCCATGTAGTCACCCACCCCTCTATTTTGTTGAGGACCTCTTGTAAAGTTTCTGTATCCAATTGTGAGATTATTACCCTGCATAGCTTTGTATCATCAGCAAACACTGAGATTGAACTATTTATCATAACCTCTATATCATATATAAATAAATTAAACAGAATCAGTCCCAGGACAGAGCCCTGGGGTACCCCACTTACAACTCTAGACCATTCAGAGCACACGCTTTTTACCACAAACCTTTGTACCTTCTCCTGCAAACAGTTTTCAGTCCAGGTGCATACAATATCATCAATGCCAGTAGACCTCAATTTGTGGATCGAGTTTTCATGGGGTACCGTGTCAAATGCTTTGGTGAACTGTAGATATACTACATCTTCATGCCTTCTCTTATCCAAATTACACCTCACTTCCTCATAGAATGTAACAGGTTGGTCTGGCAAGAACAACCTTTCATGAACCCATGTTGGTTACTACTAATGATACTACTCAGTATTCTTGGATATGGGCCTTTGTCATTTCACCCTGTAGTTTACAAACAATTGATGTTAGGCTGACTGACCTGTACTTTTGAGGTATTTATCTCTGCCCTTTCTTGAATATTGGTACTAATCTGCTTGTACCATTCCGGTCACCAAGCTGTCCTTTGCCTCTGTGTTTTTTTGTATATGGAATATCTTCCCATTTAATGTGTTGAATTATGGAGCGCAGTTTAATAAAGTTGGCACTCTTGAAATTTAGCAGAGCTTTGTTTTTAGTTGGGGCATTCACCAATTGACACATTAAGTTGTCCTGTAGACATTTAAGAAATGTTAAGAAACACTGAGAAATTACACTTTGCTACAATGTAAAGTAATGAGTGTACAGCTTGTATAACAGTGTATATTTGCTGTCCCCTCAAAATAACTCAACATACAGCCATTAATGTCTAAACCGCTGGCAACAAGGTTCTGGGAGGACAGCCAGGCAGACCAATATGATACAGTGTGCGGTGTATGGTTTGAGCACTGACAGGCTGATCCCCTACCCTTTCAACTGCTGCAGCAATGCTGGCAGCACTCATACATCTTTTTCTTAAAGATAATCTGTGGATATGATGCTGAGCATGTGCACTCAACTTCTTTGGTCAACCAAGGCGAGGCCTCTTTTGAGAGGAACCTGTCCTGTTAAACCGCTGTATGGTCTTGATTACAGTGCTGCAGCTCAGTTTCAGGGTCTTGGCCATCTTCTTATAGTCTAGGCCATCTTTATGTTGAGCAACAATTCTTTTTTCCAGATCCTCAGAGAGTTCTTTGCCATAAGGTGCCATGGTGAACTTTCAGTGACCAGTATTAGAGAGTAAGAGCAATAACACCAAATTTTAAACACCTGCTCCCCATTCACACCTGACACCTTGTAACACTAACGAGTCACATGACACCGGGGAGGGAAAATGGCTAATTGGGCCAAATTTGGACATTTTCACTTAGGGGTGTACTCACTTTTGTTGCCAGCAGTTTAGACATTAATGGCTGTGTGTTTTGAGTTATTTTGAGGAGACAGTAAATTCACACTGTTATACAAGCTGTACACTCACTATTTTACATTGTAGCAAAGTGTCATTTCTTCAGTGTTATCACATGAAAAGATATAATGAAATATTTACAAAAATATGAGGGGTGTATTCACTTTTGTGAGATACTGTATATATATATATATATATATATATATATATATATATCAAATAATGATGTTACACCAACAGATACAAATGGAAAAGAGTGAGGAGCATCGCTATTCTCTAAAAAGTTGTTATCCTTCTGTATGATAAGGAAATTAGTGTGTCAAGGAAATGAGCTGTGTAAATGAAAGATTTTAAAATATTTCAAGGAGATGAACTGTATTTAACCACTTCAGCTCCGAAAGGTTTTACCCCCTTAATGACCAGGCCATTTTTTGCGATTCAGCACTGCGTTACTTTAATGAAAAAGTCGTGCGATGCTGTACCCAAATACAATTGATGTCACCTCTGCAGTTTTTAGATGTTGCACTATAAACAAATAAGAGCGACAATTTTGAAAATAAACACACAATATTTTTTCCTTTCTGCAAAAAAAATCCCAATAAAAAAATGGAAATTTTAGGCTAATTTGTATTCTGCTACATATTTTTGGTAAAATAAAATCCCAAAAAGCGTATTTTAATTGATTTGCGCAAAAGTTATAGTGTTTACAAACTACGGGATAGATTTTTGGACTTTTTATTATTTTTTTTTTGTTTTTATTAGTAATGGCAGCGATCAGGGAATTTTAGCGGGACTTCGACATTGCGGCAAACAGAACGGACCCCTAACTGACATTTTTTACACTTTTTTGGGGACCAGTGACATTAATACAGTAATCAGTGCTAAATATTATGCACTGTTACTGTATGACTGACACTGGCAGGGAAGGGGTTAACACTGGGGGTTAACGTATGCCTAATAATGCTTACCCTCTGTGGGGGGGGGATTGGGGTTTTAGCTTAACTGAAACTCATTATGCCTCTCTGCTTGTGTGACAGAAGACCCGCCTGCTTATGTAAACAAAGGTCTTTCTGTCAGTTTCTGTAACGATTGCGGCCGCCGCCGCTCCTCCCACTGTCTGACTCCCACTGTGTCTAATCACAGCAGGAGCGCGACATTGCAGCAGAGAAATCTGACACTAAGTGACACTTTTTGGGGACCAGTGACATTAATACAGTGATCAGTGCTACATAATATGCACCGTTACTGTATAAATGACACTGGCAGGGAAGGGGTTAACACTGGGGGTTATCAAGGGGTTAAATGGGTTCCCTAGATGTGCTTACTATCTGTTTTGGGGATGGATTGAAAAGAGGCTGAGAGAGATCGGTCCTACATCATTTACATACCAGACGGCTCTCCTGTCAGTTTTGCCGAAGATCGCGGGAGACCGGCAGCGATCAAGCCTGCTCCTCCAGCGGTCTGCCTCCCGCTGTGTCTAATCACAGCAGGAGCATGGTGAGACCATGTGCACATAATCACGTATCATGATTATACGTAGCCGAGCCGCCCTGCCGCAGTAAGTCTGCGCAGGGCGGTCGGCAAGTGGTTAAACACTATAGTCTCAAATTTGCGGTCTTCTGTAGACTAATGTTTTAAAAAGTAGGATGGCTTTTTTACAGCGATTGTATATGCTTTTTCTTTATTAAAACAAATGCCCCCCCCCCCAAAAAAAAAAACAGGTTTATACTTACCTGTTCTGTGCAATGGCACCTCCTCTTCTCAGGTACCCTGCTGGCACTCCTGGCTGCTTCTCTCTGGCAAGTGCCCCCCATAGAAAGCTGCTTTCTATGGGGCACTTGTGCAGGCTCGACCCCGCCCCCCCCCGCTTTCTCGTCACTGGTTTTAATTGACAGCAGCGGGAGCAAATAACCTCAGTAAAGCAAGTGGACCAGGAAGTAAGGGAAAAGAAGAGCTGCAGATGGGTACAGCTCTGGATCAAAAAAGGACTCAGGTACGTCAAAGGGGATGTGAGGGGCGTAACTGATGCCTAAACATTTTTTTATCTTAATACAATGAATGCATTAAGGTAAAAAATGTTTAGAACAAACAATTTCTCCAGCGCTCAAAAGGCCAGTTACCAGTCAGGAATAGATGCACGGTCTATACAATCTCAAAGGCGAATGCTTTAGAGGTGTAGCCCTCCTTAGACAGGAAAATCCAACTAGAAACTGCAAAAGAACACGCAGGAGGTGCAAACATCTAGTGCATTACCCAAGACAGCCAAATGAATACTCACAAACGACAGAAGCAAATATGCATTAAACTCTCTGATGGTCAATCAATGTGGCAACGGACGAATAAGCAGTTGGTGATGTTGGAAACTGACGCGTTTCGGGGGGTGCATCCCCTTCCTCAGAGCTCAAGCCAACAGGTGTTTGCCTCCTGAATATATATACACAAACTAGGCACTCTCAAGAGTGCCTTTAATAAAGCTTGGGTAATGCATTAGGCATTTGCACCCTCCGTGTGTTATTTTGCAGTTAAAAAATGTTTAGGCTTTATAACACCTTTTAGAAATATTATTTATCATTTTAACAATTTAGCACAGCATTTATTTATGTCCATCACATGCACACCAATCCTTTTCACCTTAACCATTGCTAATGGATTATCTTTAGAGGCCAGGTCATGAGTTCATATAGTACAATGATTTTAGTCATAATTTGGACTGCTAGACGTTAAATTTTGTCGAGCCTGCTTGCCTCATATATATTAGTTATTAGGATGTGCCATCCTATTTATTATGTATTGCTACTCTCTGTGCACAGAGGAGACCATACTGGCCTAAAATAATTTCATTAAGTATGAGTGATAGCTAATGCACTGCATTCAGGTATGTTTGTGTGGCTAGCACTTTGTAAACAGGCAATTCTTTTGTGCATAGAAAAGTACAGTTCATATCCTACCTTGTCCTGCATTACTATTTTGTTAAGGAAGAAGAATCATTATCATTTTTGCCACACATCAGTTTTTCTTTTGTCCAATTTTATGTAGACTTTACAGAAAATACAACACATATGACTCAGATGTGATTTTACATTTCAATTGGTGAAGTGTACTGAAGATAATACTGAAATTTGCCAGGCCACTACTGAATTGTTAGTGGTCAGGCACTTATGTCTTCAACTACAGAAGCTAAAAGAGAATAGACAAAAATCCACAGCATCTATTGACAGCATCAAACAGTCAATGGTAAGGGGTTCATGAGATCCATGAGGCAGGAGGAAAAGAAGTGCCTTAATATTATACCTCGAGAACACAACACAGCAGGCTGCTATTCAAACTGAATGTTAAAATCTAACCTCTACATTTTTTTTAAAAGTACAAGCTAGAGAAAAAGGAAAAGAAGCCAATCTTTTTTAATAAAAGGATATACTAGTCTTTTATATATGACTTGGGGCTGATAAAATTATGTGTCAGCCTCTCTACCTTTCTATTTACAATTACTTTTTACATGTAGTGGCAAAGATCTATTTGGGTGCAACAGGAGACCATCAAATGGTTGACGAAATCAGGTAGCTAACTTGACCCATAAACACACTGGTATTTAAACCATGCAATAAAGCCTCGTACACACGCACCGATTGTTGGCCGACCGATCGGCCGTCTTTTGTCCAGTGTTGTTGTGTTGGTTGAAATGTGCTCTAGACTGCACACCAATTTTGTCGGCCAACAACAACCAACTGCAGAAGTGATGTCATGTTCTGGTCTACTTTCCGTGTGTTTTTTCTTCTCTGAGCATGCCCAGTCTTGCTCATCTGACTTTTGTCGGCCGAAATTTGTACTGACTGACGAACAATCGGCCGTTCTGGTGATGGCCAACAAGAATTTTATAGCATGCATACCAGATTTTGTTCGGCCGAAAAGTCGCAGTCGGTTGTCGGAAGCATCATACTAATAAGCCGACTATCGGCCGATCGGACGTTGGCCGAAAATTTACGGCCAACAATCGGTGCGTGTGTACGGGGCTTTAGCGAGTGTACTAAACTAGAAACAATTGTGCAAATCAACACTTGAGGGGAAAGCCTTAACAACAAAAGAAAGTTAATCAGTCCTGATCACGGATACATGTATTGCTTGTAGGAATATATAGTGAAAGCATTTTGAACAATTACAATGTCCTATTTTAAGAGGTTTATTTTATGGAACCAATGTTCCTGGAGAAGGATAAACTTATTCAAAACACACTCAATTTTTTAAGTCTTTCTTCCTCTTTCTCTCTATCGTACTCTCTCTCTCTCTCTATATATATATATATATATATATATATATATATATATATATATATATATTTACAGTATATATACAGTATGTCTATATATGACACATTGTTACAATGTAAAGGAGTGATTGTACAGCTTGTATAACAGTGTAAATTTGCTGTCCCCTCATAATAACTCAACACACAGCCATTAATGTCTAAACCGTTGGCAACGAAAGTGAGTACACCCCTAAGTGAAAATGTCCAAATTGGACCCAATTAGCCATTTTTCCTCCCCGGTGTCATGTGACTCCTTAGTGTTACAAGGTCTCAGGTGTGAATGGGGAGCAGGTGTGTTAAAATTGGTGTTATCGCTCTCACTCTCATACTGGTCACTGGAAGTTCAACATGGCACCTCATGGCAAAGAACTCTCTGGGGATCTGAAAAAAAGAATTGTTGGTCTACGTAAAGATGGCCTAGGCTATAAGAAGATTGGTAAGACCCTGAAAATGAGCTGCAGCACAGTGGCCAAGATCATACAGCAGTTTAACGGTTCAGGTTCCACTCAGAACAGGCCTCGCCATGGTCGACCAAAGAAGTTGAGTGCATCTGCTCAGCGTCATATCCAGAAATAGTCTTATGGGAAATAGTCTTATGAGTGCTACCAGCATTGTTGCAGAGGTTGAAGGGGCGAGGGCTCAGTCTGTCAGTGCTCAGACCATATGATGCACACTGCATCAAATTGGTCAGCATGCTTCTCCCAGAAGGAAGCCTCTTCTAAAGAGGATGCACAAGAAAGCCCGCAAACAGTTTCATGAAGACAAGCAGACTAAGGACATGGATTTCTAGAACCATGTCCTGTGGTCTGATGAGACCAAGATAAACTTATTTGGTTCAGATGGTGTCAAGCGTGTGTGGCGCCAACTAGGTGAGAAGTACAAAGACAAGTGATTCTTGCCTACAGTCAAGCATGATGGTGGGAGAGTCATGGTCTGGGGCTGCATGAGTGCTGCTGGAACTGGGAAGCTACATTAAGGGAACCATGAATGCCAACATGTATTGTGACATACTGAAGCAGAGCATAATCCCATCCCTTCAGAGATTGGGCTGCAGGGCAGTATTCCAACATGATAATGACCCCAAACACACCTCCAAGATGACCACTGCCTTGCTAAATAAGCTGAGGGTAAAGGTGATGGACTGGCCAAGCATGTCTCCAGACCTAAACCCTATTGAGCATCTGTGGGGCATCCTCAAATGGAAGGTGGAGGAGTGCAAGGTCTCTAACATCCACCAGCTCCGTGATGTCGTAATGGAGGAGTGGAAGAGAACTCCAGTGGCAACCTGTGAAGCTCTGGTGAACTCCATGCACAAAAAGTTTAAGGCAGTGCTGGAAAATAATGGTGGCCACTCAAAATATTGACAGTTTGGGCCCAATATGGACATTTTGACTTAGGGGTGTACTCATTTTTTGTTGCCAGGGGTTTAGACATGAATGGCTGTGTGTTGAGTTATTTTGAGGAGACAGCATATTTACACTGTTATATAAGCTGTACACTCACTACTTTACATTGTAACAAAGCTTAATTTCTTCAGTGTTTTCACACAAAAAGGTATAATAAAATATTTACAAAAATGTGAGGGGTGTACTCACTTTTGTGAGATACTGTATATACAGGAACTCAACCATGACCCCCCCAAAAAACCCTCCCTCCTACACATCCACTCCCTTCAAACTGCATCAAATTGTGGGAATGGTCAAATTTCACAAACAGTGGCAGTATCTTAAAGGGACATTAAATACCAGAAGTGCTTTATGTACAGAGTGCAGAGTTCTAGGGGGAGTCATTTTCACGCAGAGAAGATAATACTGAAATTTGCATTGCATAGTGCAGAGTTCAGGGTGCAGTGAATGCACAGTGCAGAGTTTAGGCATGCGCAAAACTTAGAGTCAAGAGTTCAACCTTCTTCCACAGCTGTTTACCTCTGCATTCAGATCTCACTTTCACTCCTCTTCAGCCCTGACTTCTGCATGCAACCCTCCCCTCCAAGGTCGCCATCTTCTCCCTACCTCCCTAAAAGCTCTGCCATCTTCCACATGTCTTACTTTTGTTGCTATGCACCCAGTCAGCTCTAGTACCTCCCCACACACTGTAGTTAGCCCTGCCTCTCTCATTAGAGGGGAGATTTTCCAGTGGGAATGTTTGCATCTGCATCTCCCTTGTCCCCATACTACACACAGTGGGAGCCACTCAGGAGATCAGATCTGTGGGTGCCATTGGGAGACAAGCTGTCACCAGTAAACACAGAAGCTGGACGATGTTTACAAGTGATAGTGGTGTACAGGGAGCAGAGGACCTGAGGCAGATGTAGGGCAACTGAGTATATATATATATATATATATATATATATATATATATATATATATATATATATATATATATATATATATATATATATACTCAGTTCCCCCCCAAAGAAATAATTTCTGCTCTACATAAAGATGGCCTAGGCTATAAGAAGATTACCAAGACCCTAAAACTGAGCTGCAGCACAGTGGCCAAGACCATACAGTCTTCATGGCTGTCGTCACAGAAGGAAGCCTCTTCAAAAGATGATGCACAAGAAAGTCTGCAAACAGTTTGCTGAAGACAAGCAGACTAAGGACATGGATACCTGTGGTCTGATGAGACAAAGATAAACTTATTTGGGTCAGATGGTGTTAAGCGTGTGTGGCAGCAACCAGGTGAGGAGTACAAAGACAAGTGTTTCCTGCATACAGTCAGTCATGGTGGTGGGAGAGCCATGGCCTGGGGCTGCATGAGTGCTGCAGGCATTGGGGAGCTACAGTTCATTGAGGGAATCATGAATGCCAACATATACTGTGATGATAACCTGAAGCAGAGCATGATCCCCTCCATTCAGATGTTGGGCTCAGATTCCAGATATTATGTAGCAGAGAAACCTATTGGATCCATCAGCTTGGCTCTTTGGCCCTTGGGGGTTGAACAAGGGACTGGATATTCTTGCAGTACTGTAGTGTCCATTGGCATGGCATTTCTCCCTGTCCTTCTACATTCGGGAGGTGCCATGGAGTTTTAGGCCGGGGGGGGGTCAGGGAGGGGGGGGTTGTTGGGGAAGTAGGGTTCACAAGAGTGACCACACCCTAATTCGTACATAGACTTACGTTTGGTATGAGTCTTACAGTCTATTCTATAAGTGACGATAAGACATTGGAGTGCTTGACAATATAGATTACTTTTTTTATTTATATGCATATGGTTTAATAGGCATTTTATATAGACATATACCATGTTTGATGCATTTGTAATCACATTTTTTTTAGCAGGCTCAAGTTTGTTGTAGTAGAACTATTATATATTTTTATAGTATGTAGGTGTATTTATTTATACTTTTCTATTTTGACTTCCATTTTTATTCTAACGTCAATTTCTATTTTTATGTGCATTTTCACTGGGACCCAATAGAGAGGTTCATATCTGTTGGCGCATCTCTTTTCCCCTTGCACGTGGGTCTGGGCGAGATCAGTCAGTATGTGTGGCGAGGGGTGTCGCTGCCCCCCCAGTTTTTTATTTATTTATTTATTTATTTATTTTTATCAATATTTTTTATATTTGTTCCTCCCTTCACCCCCCCCCCCCTGCCTTGTTGCTCATCTCTTTTTTCCTGCATTCTCCTTCTCTCGATCGGTTCCCCTCTCACTGGGTCTGAACTAGACTCTGGCTCAGTGTTTGTGGTGGGGCGGATGGGATGGAGGAGGTAGTGTGAGGAGGTGGCCCCACCCCCGGAGATGACGCATTGCGGGTCTGGAGCGCAGAGTGACAGGCATGCTTTCCAGCCCCCAGAAGTCGGCTTCTCCAGTGGGAGTTTGAATAATCAAGGGGGCTCTTCGAAGGGAACATTGAATACCATACAAGGGGAGAAGGATGTTTGCACCTCATTACTAAGTGGGAAGGTGGATGGAAGTCCAACACACCGTGGGGATGACTCGCAGAGATGGGCCATACAGGAAACAACCAGGGGTTTGTAAGCTTCACATGGTAAGAGATGTCACATAACGGACAATCCCAGTGAGATGTGGAGCCGCATTTAGCAACTTTTAAAGGGGACTGCATATCATTGTTTAGAAGGATGGTGATTGTTGCAGATTATCTCCTGTTTATGTTGCTGGCTGGCATGGATACCATGTGGCCCCGCCCAGTGCACACGGTGGAGGGGGAGGGATTTGTGCTAGCACATTCAGTATAAATTTGAGCCTAGAGAATGATGGACTAGCTCTGAGGAAGGGAGCGTGTCTCTCTAAATGCGTCAGAGGTCCTTACATAGGGATATGCCCTTTGCACATCGAGGTGGACTTATTCTATGCGATTTTTACTGTTCATGTTTGTGAGTATGTATTTGGCATTCTAAATAAATTTTAAAAGGTGTCCAAGGGTAATGCACCAGGTGCTTGCGCCTCCTTTCTTTCATATTTCCCCTCCCTTCGGAGCCTGGGCCACAGGGCAGTATTCCAACATAACCACCCCAAACACACCTACAAGATGACCACTGCCTTGCTAAAGAAGCTGAGGGTAAAGGTGGTGGACTGGCCAAGCATGTCTCCAGACCTAAACCCTATTGAGCATTTTCACTTTTCTTCAGTGTTGTCACATGAAAAGATATAATAAAATATTTACAATGTTAGGGGTGTACTCACTTTTGTGAGTTACTGTGTATATAACTTAACACACAGCCATTTATGCCTAAACCGCTGGCAACAAAAGTGAGTACACCGCTATGTGAAAAAGTCCAAATTTGGTCCAAAGAGTCAATATTGCGTGACCACCATTATTTTCCAGCACTGCCTTAACCCTCTTGGGCATGGAGTTCACCAGAGTTTCACAGGTTGCCACTGCAGTCCTCTTCCACTCCTCCAGGATGACATCACAGAGTTGGTGGATGTTAGAGACTTTGCACTCCTCCACCTTCTGTTTGAGGATGCCCCACAGATGCTCAATAGGGTTTAGGTCTGGAGACATGCTTGGCCAGTCCATCACCTTTACCCTCAGCTTCTTTAGCAAGGCAGTGGTCGTCTGGGAGGTGTGTTTGGGGTCGTTATCATGTTGAAATACTGCCCTGCGGCCCAGTCGACGAAGGGAGGGGATCATGCTCTGCTTCAGTATGTCACAGTACATGTTGGTATTCATGGTTCCCTCAATGAACTGTAGCTTCCCAGTCCTGGCAGAACTCATGCAGCCCAAGACCATGACACTCCCACCTCCATGCTTGACTGTAGGCAAGACACACTTCTCTTTGTACTCTTCCCCTGGTTGCCCCCACACATGCATGACACCATCTGAACAAAATACGTTTTTCTTGGTCTCATCAGACAACAGCACATGGTTCCAGTAATCCATGTCCTTAGTTTGTCTTTAGCAAACTCTTTGCGGTCTTTTTTGTGCATCATCTTTAGAGGAGGACAACAGCCATGCAGAACAATTTGATGCAGTGTGCAGTGTATTGTCTGAGCACTGACAGGCTAATCCCCCACCCCTTCAACCTCTGCAAGAATGCTAGCAGCACCACCTTTGAAAACGTCATCTATGACGAAACGCGTCGGGTCATGGCGTGTTGACGTCACCCTCAAAAGCATCTAGGAAGTACGGGCGAGCGGAGCCGTCCTGCCGGTGGCTGCTTACATCTCTCACTTGCTATTTTTTATCTGCATTTGTAAGTGTGTTTCTTCTTTTATTTAATACATTTGTGGGATTTTATGCTATGGCGCTTTTCTTTATCCTATATGGTTGAATCCTTGCCTGCATCTTGCTCATCCCTTAGTCCCCATTGGCTGGAACCTGAGATCCGGTCAACTGCATTCACCCAAACCATCTAACTAATAGATCACTCGCCTGAATCCATTGTCATCTGGTAAGGAGATTTAATACAGGTGGTGGTGTCACGGGTTTAGCACTTATCAGGATTTCTTTTGGATTACACATCACAAGTCTCCATATTACCATTTTCTGGTTAGCAGCATATATATCGGTGGAGGTGTCCTGTTCCTTGCATGTTCACAGAGCAGCCTGTCATTATTTACATTTGGTAAGGAATATTTAACTTATTCCTTCTGATGGTGGAGGTCTCATATACCATTCACTCTATCACTTGGAATTTTATGTGGATTATCACAGAATTTATTAATCCATATTTATTTTGCTAATGAGCATTTATTCAGCACCCTATCACTTCTTAATTTTTGGTTGGTGATAGTCTCACATTGTGAGTGCACTAGATGGCTTTCACCAGTTGTTTTGGTTTTACGCTATGGCATTTTTTATTTTTTTTCCACATTTAAACTCCTTTGCGGTGGCCTTTCGAGATCCTGTGCATCCCTTTAGACAGCTGTTCCCGGATTTCCACTGGAGGTTTATGTTATCATCTGGCATACTTTTTATTGATTTCTGGTAAGCCTTATATTGTAATGTTCTGGTACCTTTGGTACCCTTATTTCCACATTTCTCTCTTAATATTGCGTCCCATCTTGCTATCCAAATGGAACGCATACACCTTTAAGAGCAATGACGTCATCGCCGGGCGCCGCTATGAGCGGCTATTTCAATCGCCGGCTTTCTCTCACTCATTGCTCGTTCAAACCGCATGTTGCCTTGTCTTGTCCAATGCTGCCGGAGCTTCAAGCTATTCCCCTTGCCTGAACAAGACCGGAACTTCGCTACCGATCCAGTATCTCGCTACCGGATTACTCCATTACTCTTGGACCTTGCTACTACTAACCCATATAGTGATAAGTACCCCGCAGGGGATTCCTTCCTCAACCTAACTTTCACTATCTACTACTGCATACTAAAATGACTATTACTATCTAAGCTATTTCTATCATCTGCATAGATTGCTAGCTCTTGGGACTACCATCACCTATCATTGCACTAGGTTACTCTCTCTTGCATACTTCATCTGCTGTCCCCTACCACCTGTTACTATACATGATTGCTAAAACCTATCTGCATACTATCATCACCTACCACTCTCCTGAATACTACTACTAAGTGCTCACCATTCTATTGCCTGTCTCTCACCTCTATTCTATCAAATACATTCTATCACTCCAGGAACATCATATTGAGTGTATGTATATTTGCATAACAGGCTGTACACAGTGATGAAGTCCTGAGAGTTGGATATGTTGTTCAACACATTCTCTACATGACTACTGAGTGTAATAATTCTGCAGCTGCAAATCCATTCACTAACAAGAAACGCATGAGCGTTATATATATCCACACGGATATCTACAGTCACGTTTATTCATCTAGCCCTTCAATGGACTCTATGGACAATTTATTTACATTTTGATTTAATGTTCTGATCATATATAGCGCGACTTATTCTTGCTATTGTTCTTTGGGGTGTTGGTCACACTTGAAGTCGCTGCTTCACACATATATATTTTTTGGTTGCACTAGCGCAGTTGTTTTTTTCTGTTTATAAGCAGCACTCATGCATCTATTTCCCAAAGATAACCTCTGGATATGACGCTGAGCATTTGCATCAAACTGCTTTGGTTGACCATGGCGAGGCCTGTTCTGAGTGAAACCTGTCCTGGTAAACTGCTGTGTGGTCTTGGCCACTGTGCTGCAGCTCAGTTTCAGGGTCTTGGCAATCTTCTTATAGCCTAGGCCATCTTTATGTAGAGCAACAATTCTTTTTTTTTCAGATCCTCAGAGGGTTTTTTGCCATGAGGTGCCATGTTGAACTTCCAGTGACCAGTATGAGAGAGTGAGAGTGATAACCCCAAATTTAACACACCTGCTCCCCATTCACACCTGAGACCTTGTAACACTAACAGGTCACATGACACCGGGGAGGGAAAATGGCAAATTGGGCCCAATTTGGACATTTTGACTTAGGGGTGTACTCACTTTTTTAGCCAGCTGTTTAGACATTAATGGCTGTGTGCTGAGTTATTTTGAGGGGACAGCAAATTGACACTGTTATACAAGCTGCACACTCGTTACTTTATATTGTAGCAAAGTGTCATTTCTTCAACGTTGTCACATGAAAATATATAATAAAATATTTACAAAAATGTGAGGGGTGTACTCACTTTTGTGAGATACTGTGTATGTATATATATATATATATATATATATATATATATATATATATATGTGTATATATACAGTATATATCTCAAGGAAGCTCAGGAATGACAGCCAGCCGGTTTGGTAAAAAAACCAAACAGTTAATTTACTTGAAAACATGGATTAACAAAAGCTGTTTATTCCAGCCAAAACAAGTCAACAGTCCAAAGCCCTGGTGCCACAAAATGATACAGCAGGCTCACTGCCAAGCTCTTTGGTCTCGCACTATGGTTAAGATCATTTGTGGTAAAGGTGCCAGACAGGCCACAAGGGGATTCAACAAACAGTGTCTCAGCTTGTCTAAGAGCTCACGCTTTACTCACAGCTTGTGCGTCTCTCTCTCTCCACTCTTCCCTTACACAGGTGCTGATTATCTCTGCTGCCTTTTAAGCCTCCCCTGCCTGGGGCCTAAACCCTTTTGGACCAGAATCCTGGTAGTCAGGGTTTGAAGGTTCTTCCCACCCAAATCTCTTTGAACATCCGAAATTCTGGGTCCCTAATAAGAGATTAGAACTAAAAGAGCACTGTCAATCAGTTCTCTCTTTCAACTAGATCACCCCAGGAAACCTGACACCATGCATGAGTGGGAATACCTAAGCACTCAGGCTAAAATTTACACCGGCACCGTTAAAGGGACCACAACTGAGGCTGTCGTTGCTGATCTGCTGATAAAACTGCTAGCCATCTGACAGCTATAGTATGACAAGCAACTACAATTGCTCAGTTTTAGACATGTGCGGTTTTAGACATGTCTCCCTGCATATGACATGTCCGGTTCCCACTGATGTTAAACTAGGGTAACACCGCCCCTTTGTTTATTTAGCATTGCTAGGCACTCGCTGACTGACTGCTCTGGTTCCCAGTACTGATGGTTACTGATGGTCCCAGTTATTGACCAGTAACCACACCCCTTTGTTTATTTAATGTCGGTGGGAACTAGACATGTCAGGCAATGGGATGCAAGCGACGGATGTGAAGCTTTTTTTTTTCTTTGGGTCAGCACCGTTCATTAAGATTGATGCTGGATTTACTTCGGGGGGGGACATTGTTTTTTGTTTTATTAAAGGATTATTTAAATACTGTCACTGTGTTTTTAATTACTTTTGACACTTTTTTTAGTGAATGAGTACCCTACACTCATTAACATGGGGGGACCAGGATCTTGGGGCCCCCATGTTAAAATCCCCTTGTCCAGATTCCAATAAGCCCTCAAATAAGCCCTCAAAGACCAGGGCCGATTTTGCAATTCGGCACTGCGTGACTTTAACGGACAATTGCGCGGTCGTGCGACGCTGTACCCAAATGAAATTGATGTCCTTTTTTTCCCCACAAACAGGGCTTTCTTTTCGTGGTATTTGATCACCTGTGCAATTTTTATTTTTTGCGCTAATAACAAAAAAATAGCGTAAATTTTTGAAAAAATAACAATATTTTTCACATTTTTTGTGAAATTCCCCCCAAAAAATGTAAAAATCAAAATTTTTTAACATTTTAGGCCAATTTGTTTTCTGCTACATATTTTTGGTAAAAAAAATTGCAATAAGCGTATTTTGATTGGTTTGCGCAAAAGTTATTGCGCTTACTAACTAAGGGAAAGATTTATGTCATTTTTATTGTTTTTTTTTTAACTTGTAATGGCGGCAAACTGCGTTTTTTTTGCGGGACTGCGACATTGCGGCAGACAGATCGGACCCCTGACTAACATTTTTGACACTTTTGGGGGTACCAGTGACATTACTTCAGTAATCAGTGCTATACATATGCACTGTTACTGTAAAAATGACACTGGCAGGGAGGGGGTTAACTTTATTAGTGATCAAGGGGTTAAGTGTGTCCCTAGGGGCGTGCTTCTAACTGTATTGGGGCGTGGCTTTTGATGTAGCTACATAGCAGGATCGTATGATCTCTGCAGTTACACCAGGGAGAATGACAGGCGGCTTTGTTCACATGTCTCCCTCTCCAGCGGGTATTGATTGGAAGCAGGGCCTCCACGCTATTTAAAAAAGCATTTAATGGCAATTGAAATAGCATTAAATCAAAAAAAAAAGTAAATGGCGAAGATAAGTCCTTAACAACCATGCTTCGTCTGCTGTCAGCTCTGCACCCCTCACCCCAAAGCACCTTGTCCCCATGTTAATGGGGATGAGGGCCTCTTCCTGACACCCTTGGCTGGTGGTTGTGGGGGTCTGTGGGCAGAGGGCTTATCAGAATCTGAAAGCCACCTTTAACAAGGGGGCCCCAGCTCCCAGCCCTCCCACGTGAATAAATATGGGGTACTTTGTAATTCTACCCATTCACCCAAAAAAAAAAAAGTGTAGTGTTACAAAAAACAAAGAGACGGTTTTTGACAAGTCCTTTATTAATTGAAGATTGTCCCCTCTCATAGCTCCAACTCTTCTTTATCTGGTCTTTTTTTTTTTTAAGTCTTCTTCCTCCAGTCTTTTCCTACTTCTGATGTCTTCTTCCTCCGGTCTCCTCCCTCCGCTGTCTTCTCCTTTCGGCTGGCGTTTTCCCCCTCTGTCGATGTCGGTGTCTTCTTCTTCTGCTGCCGCCTTCGCCAACTCGCTCAAACTAAAATAAATCCGCTCCTGCTCCGATGATGACTCCTGCTGTCATGGGGGACATTACCACCTGGGCATGATGGGACGGTGACATCACAAGGGGCGGGTGGTGATATCACAAATGCCTCCTGACTTGACATTAGGCTTCAATTTTGAAGCGAAGTGACACGAAGCAACGCTAACGCTTTATGTTTTTATAATGTGAACAGCCTTTTTATAATGTGAACAGCAGTGTCTGCTATCGATTGTATCATTTGCATAGACGTTTGAGGGGCATTTTAACACCCCTCAAACACCTGCTTTTAATACCAGTGTGAACTCTTACTGGCTCTGACTTGTTAATTACCTCAAGGAAAAAAGGACAGTCAATGATAAACTTCCTCTGGATTAAACAATAATAACAAACACAGTAATATTCTAATAAAATCAATTTGTTTGATGTTTGTTTGGTCTTGATGGTAATCAGAAATAAATCTGCTATTAAACAGCTAGCATGTCTAGATTACACTGCATTAAGATACAACAAGATAATATTGAGAATCTATACTGTATATTAGTTCCTAAATGACTGTATCTTAATAACTCATTGCATTTTATTTAATTTTAGAGTGACAATTTTTTGATAGAAGTTATCTACCATTCTTCAACTATTTAATTGTGCCTTGCATCAGCTATGTTTTCCTTGCTTTTGAGTGGTGAATAATGCTTGTACTGTAGTTAAAACTTTTAAAGTGTGGCATAACAGGTTAGTAATAGACAACTTCTTATTCCGGGCAGTGCAAGGGCACAGAGGTCCCACACTCCAAAGACATGCTTTCATGTTAAATATCTCCTGTCTAAATTGTCCCTAGTGTGTGTGTATGCATGTGAGATGGGGATCCTTGAATGTAAGTCCCTTGATGGCAGAGACTGTTGTAAATTTACAGAATGTAAACCGCTCTGTAAATTGTCAGTGCTTTAAACTTGTAAATGCCTGTAATAATTAAATAAATATACATTTTTACTGCTAAAATTCTGATACTTCTGCAAGTGCAGTATGACAGAAGGTGCCTAAATTATGTTTATTCATTATAATTATGTCTAAATAATGTTTGTCAGGACGTCCCTTTAATTTTCCCTGGGAGATATATCAGTATTGTTCTACATTGCTCATCATTACAGTTTTATAGGAGGAGACATACATTTGAAAAATATGTTGCTGGAAACCGTAGTGGTCAATCAGAGACTAACATGTTGAATAACTTTTTCAACCTTGAAGGCCTTGTCTTTGCCCATCAGATTACTAAATCATGCTTAGGATGCATTTCTACAAGCCAGGTTTGGCCCATCACCAAATATTTCAACATTTGCATAGCTAATGGAGTTCATCCATTTAGTAAATCAGACTTAATGTCTGCCACAGGTCTGTAATGAAGATCATGGACCAAATCGAATGCTAAACATTCAGTCCAGACAGGGCCCGCCCTACCATGGGTCCCGCTGGGTCCATTGCACCCAGGCGGCACTTTGAGAGGGAAGACAAATTCACAGCCAAGATTTATTTTCCAGCAGTTTTGTGTGTCATCAGTTTGCAGCATGTTACGGGTTGCATTTACCCATCTAAAACTGAGAATGATGAGGTGGAGTGTCTCCTCCGGGGAAAGTCCCTCACGTGATCGTGGTGTGTGCAATTAAGTCAGACATCAGCACACTCCATCTCAGGGTAAGCTGGATCTTCTAGGGCAGTGGCCACCGCAGACACAGGAGTAACAGGAGGACTGAGGACAGACAGTGGGGATTTGGTGGACTGGTCAGGTGGTGAGTTATGGAAGATGATACCACTATATATAATATTTTCAAAATGTAATACTTATAAAAATGAATGGATGTTGGGGCCTTTTGGTGGACATGATTTGTTTTTTCTTGGACCCAGGCAGCACAATGTCTTGGGCCAGCCCTGAGACCAGAAGTACCTGTGAGGATATACAAAATTAATTTGAAAGTGAAAATGAAAGTATAGAATGTGCCAAGACTATTACATGCAGAAACAGTTGTAGAATTCTGTTCTGCTAAAAGCAAAGTATTCAGGTACAATCCCACTGGGGCACCTATTTCCTATAGCTGCCCAAAATGAATTTTCTGTTGCCACCATTTAAGGGAGTCTGTGACCCTCGAGCATTGTTGCAGCATTTTCAGGGGCCTTTGACAACATTCCCTGTCAAGTATGTGGAAATCCGCTTATGAAAAAAAAATACTTTGACATCTGCACATGGGAGATGATATCATTGGAAGCAGTTACCATGCCATGGTACAAAAAATAGCCTTACAATAACAGAAAACAACAAACTATACTGGGTAACTTACTGTATATCTGCGCATGTTTACTAAGAACAGGAGTTGTTTCCCCACAGTCACTGATCATATTCAGCATTTTAGGGCTGGTTTTCTATCAGTTATCAAGTATGGTTTAGAAATGCAGTTCTTAGAAAAAATGCAATATATCTGTGACGGAAGTGTAGGTGGGACAGAACGCACACAGAGAGCAGGAGTGCCAACAAAGCCTTTTATTGATTGGTAGCGGGTAGACTCACAAAGAAAGGGGCCAAACAAAGGTGCCCAGGGTCAGACCCAACGTGGGTAGGACAGAGTTCCAGATAACAGGGTTAGTCCGTAACAGTGGGCTCCCGATAGAATGGGCAAAGTCCTGGCCAGCGAGGGATTGGGCCACACACGGAGCAGGGCAAACAATGAGGTGACAAAGTCCAGGCAGAGTTCTGGTAGGCCCAGGGGTAATCCACTCACCAGCAGGCAGGTACAGGATAAATCCAAAACCCAGGTTGTCAGGCAGGTTCGAAGAGGCCTGCAGGAACCAATAGGGGAGTCTGTGTTGTCCGGCCACAGCCCAGGGACACACACTCTTCCAAACAGCAAAGATGAACAACACACAGGAGGGACTCTCAGCTAAATATCTTAGGACTTGTGTCCCAGCAGGTGGGCCAGGCAACTCCCAGCCTGGCGTCCAGTTGCCCCAGCAACCAGCCCCGACCCCCTCTACTCGAGCCCACACAAGGAATGTGTTCATTGTCCACAGTGAACATGAAGGCGGAGAAGCAGACTTCCAGGCACCTGGCTGGGGAGGGGAGAAGGACAGCACAAAGGGGGGGGCAGGCAATGGAGTGAGTGGTCAGGGGGGAGGAAAATCCCATGCTGGTTAAATGGCAAAGTCCTGGGGGTGCAGGGAAGACAAAAGAAAGAGTAGGGTCCGTGACAATATCGGACCCAACATGTCTCTGCATGTTTTATCAGAGCAAAGATGCAGTTCATAAGAACTAAGATTTTGTGATTTGCTTATTTTTATTAATAACTCCAAGAAAGCACTCTTAAGACTTTACCTGAATTACCTTTGTAAATAAATATACGCCACTCGTTTGGGAAAAAATCTTGAAAAAATGTATATCCTACAAAACATCACAGTTTCTTGACTTGGTAAAACAAACAACCAGAGAAAGATATGAGTCTGCAAAAAGTTTGCTAAAATCTGTGCATTGTATATAATTTACCCAGAGGGGATTGTCATTTTTCTCAACAAAACTAGAGTTACACTTCAATAGCCACAGTGCTTAGATAAGCCTAATTTCCTTAAAACAAGGGAAGGAAAAAAATGAAATTTTTTTTGAACATTTCTGTAAAAATGTTCTTATATATTTATAAGGCTTCAAAGGGACCACGTGGATGTCTACACACACACAATACATCTCATTCTCCTGTCGTTGACACCTTTCTTTTTTTTTTTTTTTTTCTTTGCTATAATTAACGACCACAATAATAGAAAATGAGAATTCAGTGTTAGATTGTACCCATGAACCCAAATAAAAAAGACAATATGCCACCATATGGCTGATTATGACAGCTAAAGTTTCAATGCCCACTCTGTTTAATTCAGCCTAACCACCAACCCCATCCTGGATCAAATTTATAGGATTGAAGATATTCATAGTATGAAGAACTGCATTAAAGTTCACTTTAGGGACAGTGGGAATGGTTCAGTCATATTCTACAAAATATCCTGACTCTCACTTTGTTTAGCTGTTTAACATGGTAATGGTCTTTAGTACGTTTTTCCTGTCTAATTCACTGTTTATTCCATCTCATCATGTGATAATGTTTTTTTTTTTTATTATAGGCAGAAGTATAGAAGTAAATCAGGCTAAATTTGGTTTGCAGGAGGTTCAGTGAACCCAGCTGGAAGTTTGCAAATCCCAAACATAACATTGAACCTTATTAAAGACTATGGGAACTGAATCTAGTTTTTTTTCTGGTCTTTTTCAAAACTAAATTACAAGGTATTGTTAAAATAAGGGCATGGGTAGCTATGAATTGTCAGGGGGGCCATATTCCAATGCAAAAAACAAGAAGATCATTATCCTTTAAAACACATCTTTGGAGGATGCATTAAAGCTGCACATGATGGTAGGGGACGTATGATATAGTCCTTAACTCCTTCCTCTCCCCAACTTATTGTAATATGATGGACGAGCAGGAGCCCTGTTTTTCTGGAAGGATGTCATATGATATTCTCCCAGGATCACACTCCGGTGCTATCTGTCACCTATTGTGTCCATCGGACACATCCGATGGCGGATCACTGTACCAGCCCAGTGCTGGTACCCTGTGATTGCTTGTTGCCAATCACAGTAGATAGCATGACAATTGTACACAATAAAAGGCTTTGATCTGTACCATTCATTGTACACTATTGTGATGAGCTCTGTAATTGGTCACAGTGATCACATGATACAGACTGGGCCAATCATAGCCCATCTGTACTATGTAATTAGCTGTGGCCAATCACAGCTAATCACAATAGTAAACACTGAATGAAAATGCTTGCTTATAACTGTGAAATTCACACTTATAAGCAATCATAGTGTGTAAAAAAATAAAAAGAAAATCCTGATCACCTACCCAGAGTAGTACAGTATTGAAAAAAAGTATAAAAGCATTAAAAAAATATTTAATTTTTATGTGTTTTCATTTTTTCATACTGTCACCAGTCAGTGTCCCTGATCACCACCACACTAGTTATATGATGACGTTGTACTGCACTGGTGGAAATTAGGGATGATCGAACTTTTCAAAAGTTCGATTCGACCAGAACACCCGAACTTCCCGAAAGTTCGGCCTGGATTTCAGAACCCCATTAAAATCAATGGGACCCGAACTTCGGTAATCAAAAAACACAATTTTGAAGCCCTAAAACCCAATAAATGCCCCTAAAAAGTGCCCAGGGTTCTGGGTCATGCCCCAGGGACTATTAATCACACAAAAAAAGTTCTTAAAAATTGTCATTTTTGATAGAGAGTAAATTATTGGAAAAATTATTGAAAAATAAAAATGAGATTCCTTTGGATTTAGTGTCTGGGGGGTCTAAAAAGTGTACCTGTGAAGTTTCAGCTCTGTAGCATATCCAGAACCAGAAAAAAAAAAGTTTGTTTGTATTAGAATTAATATAGAACAGGTTAGTAGCTTTTCTACTTTTACACCCGGCTTTTTGTTGCAGGCGTTTTATTGGGCTTTTTTGAGGACATGTTTGGAATCAGGCATGACATCAGAACTTCTGTGTAGGGGTATATATACACACACACACACACACATGTATGTATATATACACATACACATAAATAGGTGTGAAAGTAGAAGAAACCTATGCTTGCGCTAATGAAATAATTAACAGGCATATGTCTCCGCTCCTATCACACCTATATGTGTGTATGTGTATAAATACATATAAGTGTGTGTATATATACTCCTATACAGAAGTTCAGATGTTATGCCTGCCTCCAAAGACGCCCAAAAAATGCCCAAAAAAATGCATGCGCCAAAAAAAAAAACGCCCAGGTGTGTTGTTGCAGGCGGTTTTTTTGGGCATTTTTTGGGGGTCTTTGGAGGCAGACATAACATCTGAACTTCTGTATAGGGGTATATACACGCACACACATGTATGTATATATACACATACACATGTATAGGTGTGAAAGTAGCAGAAACCTATGCCTGCGCTAATGAAATAATTAACATGTATATGGCTTCTCTGCTATAAACACCTGCAACAAAAAGCCGGATGACAGGGGAGAAGCCACCATCCTGTTCTGTAAGTGTTCTAAGAGAAACAATCTTTTCTCTATAGCGGTCACCCTGACATGGAAGGGTTTTGTCACCCTGCCATAGCAGTCAGAGTCAGTTAACCCTACACTACACTACGGTCACCCTGGCACTTAACACTTTCCCTACAGAAATTAGATTATTAAATCTAACTATAGTGGAAAATAGTACCCTAACTACACTAGATATCCCTTTCCTCACACTAATAATTGCTAAATGACACTTTAAGAGCAGGAGTAACAGAACTGCTTCCACTCTCTTCCACAGCTCTGTATTAAAATGCTAGAGATTTGGCGGGGCTATTTTATATACTGGGGGGCGTATTCACTAATGATTGGCCTCTGGACCCCCTAGTCACTCCAATCACATTCCTAGCATTCTTCTGCCCCCTCAATTGGCTTTTACTGATGGTTCTGGTCCAATCACGGGCTTTTAAAGCCCAGTTCCTGTCCCATTGCATTTTGGTCGGTTCTGGTTGCCGAATTCCGAACTTTTTCAGCAAAAAGTTTCGAAATTCGGCCGAATTTCGAACAGTCAATGTTCGGGTCGAACCAATGGTCGACCCGAACCGTTCGATCATCCCTAGTGGCAATATGTAAAAAATGTTAAAAAAAATTGTGTTAAAAAAAAGGTTTTTTTTATTTCTTAATTTTCCAAAAAATTGTAACAAAACAAATTACACCTTTGAAAAAAAACTTGTCATGCCTCTTACTAAATACCTTGGACTGTCTACTTTCCAAAAAGGGGTCATTTGGGGGATATTTATACTGTATTGGAACTTTTGGGTCTTAAGAATTGAGAGCACTCAGTACATCAGGATTGATCACCTTTTAGATATACTGTATATACAATAGTTTTTGGACTCTATAACTTTCCTACAGACTGAATAATATACACTGATTTACAGTAGGTTATTTTCGCCAAAGAAATGTGACAGAATACATTTTGGCCTAAACTTATCAAGAAAGATTGTTTATTTGCAAAATGAAAAAAACATATTTTTTCAAAATTTTCAGTCTTTTTTCATTTATTTAGAAAAGATAAAATACCACCAAAAGAAAGCTCTATTTTGTGTGAATTTTTTTTTTTATAAAAATGTCATGTGGGTAGTGTTGCATGACTGCGCAATTATCTTTCAAGTGTGACAGCGTTGAAAGCCGAAAATATATGAAGCATGTATTTTTGATGACAGCAGTGGTGCCAGATCCCAGACACTGCTACCAATAAGTGACAAAATAGCAGAACAAATTTAACTGTGCTTCCACTAATAAATTACAACAGTGCTCTGAGCCTCACAATCTAAATACTAGCAGACTAATGCTACCCATACACTATACGAAAAATCGTTCAAACTCATTTTCTAAAAACGAACACTCGGCCCCGAGAGCAAACGATCGTGCCATCAGTTAATGACCGATAAATCGTTCAATGGACATAAATGAATTCGTTTTTAGTTTGTTTTTTCACATATATCTAACGCAAACAGTTTGGACAAGGAACACATTAACCTTTCAATTTATTGTTCCTTCGGCAGAAATTTTCCAAACTTGTCTTTCGTTTTTTCGGCTCAAAAACGTCACAGCCAATTACCGATTTGTGCCCATTAACTGGCCAAAAAACGAAAGAACTGTCCAAATGGCTGAATTTCAGCCTGTTTTTCGTATAGTGTATGACCACCATAAGAAAGCAATCAACACTGGGATTAGATAAACATGCAGTTAACCTGTTACACACCAAACAGCTGCCACAACATGTTTTAGTGGAAACACAAGCTGTTCCCAATATCTGCAACAAGAATAATGACTTTTAAGCAGCAGCCTTTCCACTTATTTGGGTTATTTTCACTAAAGAAATTTAGCAGACTACATTTTTGGCTACATTTATCAGGAAAAATGATTTGCTAAATTTTTTTTGTTTATTTAGCAAACAATAAAAAAAAAACCCTGTGATGATTAAATACCACGGAAAGAAAGCTGTATTTGTGTGAAAACAAAATTATAAAAATTTCACATGGGCTCAGGGTTGCATGACCACACAATTGTGACATTTTACAAAAGAAAAAAGAAAAATCACGGAAAATAGCAAAAACATTGTGAGATGCCCCTTAAAAATCAAACCAGACCCTTATCTATGGCAATAGTACATTATAAAAGACTTCCACGCTTCTTGTTCTATACAAAACCTCTAAGCAAGTTAGCACATTAGTGTTATAAATAGTGTGGAGCGAACACGGACTGTATTATTTGGGCTCGTATCGGATAATTGGATTTTTGTTACCCGGACACGGACCCGAAAACTTTACTGTATGTTCGGGTTTAAAATCCGTGTTCGGTAATTTTATTTCCTGTTTTGTATGTAATGGCGCGCTTTTAATGGCGGGCTTTCAACAGCCAATCAACAAGCGTTTAACTGGTGTGCGCCATCACAGCCATGCCTACTAATGTATTAGGAGCTGTGATTGGCCATCTGAAGCATGTGACCCATGTCTTTATAAGCTCGAGAGACACAGCGCGGTGCGTCATTCTGCTGTAGTGTAGGGAGAGAGCACACATCATACTTGCTGGCTGCTGCTGATTAGGGACAGACAGGGAAAAATTGTGCCCAAAAGAATGCAGGGACAGGTCGGAGTGTAGGCAGGGAAAGATATTTGAGCATTTTAGGGACAGGCTGGAGAGATTAGGCAGGGACAGATAGGAGACACAGGACAGAACAATCGTCCGTTAGCTATCTACATTGATTTTGCTGTGTGGGGGGTGGTGCAGTGAACGATCTTTTTGCCCTCACTTGAGCCCACTGAGGAGGAGGAGGAGGGAGAAACAGATATATTTTTATCAGTCTGTTGTGTGCAGCGTTCAGCTATATTTTACTACAGATTGCTGTTCTATAATAGAAAAATAGTGCAGCGCAATCCTAGTGGTAAAATTATAAAATCATGCAGAGTCCCAGTGTTAATAGGTGTCCATATAAACAGATAAAAGTCTCCAGTGTAAAGTGGTCCTAGGGCAATTCCATAAGGTGCTTGTCTCCACGAGTGCTCATGCAATCCCACCACCTGTTCACACTGCCGCTCACCTTAACAAAGAGACCCTACAGGGTCAACCAGCATTTCATCTCAAAATCAAAGCATCCTCACACTTTCTTCCTTAAGCGTAGTAAATGATTACACCTCCGATGCACTGTCAGCTCCTCAAACAATGTTACCAATATGTGTAGGAGACAAGAAAAAACGATCTAATGCTCTCTGTATGCAATCAAGCACTCTTTAATCCATATAAGAAAACAACTCACATTTTTGAAGAAAATAACAGCGCATATCTGCAGAGTTTGCAAGCAGGCGTGCATCAGGTCCACCAACCCGGAAGAGTGAGAGGCGGCCGCGGGTCACGTGACATCCCTCGTACGCGTTACGTCCGTGAAAATAAGCGGGACTTCTTCAGCAAGGGTCACGTACCATACTGCGGACCCGTCTTTTATGACAATATGATCTGCCCACCTCCTGTCTTCAATTAACTAATCAGTATGATTCCAAATGGAAACAGGAAACAGGAAGTGATGTACACAGGAAGTGATGTACACAGGAAGTGATGTACACAGGAAGTGATGTACACAGGAAGTGATGTACACAGGAAGTGATGTAAACTAAGGGCAGGAAGTAAACACTGCATGACCCTTAAGCCAGGACCAGCCTGTATTCTTATATGCAGTGTGTACGGGCAATTTAAAAACTTTCCACAAGAACCAGCTTGTGGAAATACATTAAATACAATTTAATAAATATACTATGCCCAAATTTAAAATAATACATCTTCCCATAATCCAAAGGATTCAATGGGTGGTAATCGTCATTGTGACTCCGGCTAAATCTCAACTCTCCACTAGATGGCGTATCTGAGCATTGCCTAATCATAAATACGCCATCTAGTGGAGAGTTGAGATTTAGCCGGAGTCACAATGACGATTACCACCCATTGAATCCTTTGGATTATGGGAAGATGTATTATTTTAAATTTGGGCATAGTATATTTATTAAATTGTATTTAATGTATTTCCACAAGCTGGTTCTTGTGGAAAGTTTTTAAATTGCCCGTACACACTGCATATAAGAATACAGGCTGGTCCTGGCTTAAGGGTCATGCAGTGTTTACTTCCTGCCCTTAGTTTACATCACTTCCTGTGTACATCACTTCCTGTGTACATCACTTCCTGTGTACATCACTTCCTGTGTACATCACTTCCTGTGTACATCACTTCCTGTTTCCTGTTTCCATTTGGAATCATACTGATTAGTTAATTGAAGACAGGAGGTGGGCAGATCATATTGTCATAAAAGACGGGTCCGCAGTATGGTACGTGACCCTTGCTGAAGAAGTCCCGCTTATTTTCACGGACGTAACGCGTACGAGGGATGTCACGTGACCCGCGGCCGCCTCTCACTCTTCCGGGTTGGTGGACCTGATGCACGCCTGCTTGCAAACTCTGCAGATATGCGCTGTTATTTTCTTCAAAAATGTGAGTTGTTTTCTTATATGGATTAAAGAGTGCTTGATTGCATACAGAGAGCATTAGATCGTTTTTTCTTGTCTCCTACACATATTGGTAACATTGTTTGAGGAGCTGACAGTGCATCGGAGGTGTAATCATTTACTACGCTTAAGGAAGAAAGTGTGAGGATGCTTTGATTTTGAGATGAAATGCTGGTTGACCCTGTAGGGTCTCTTTGTTAAGGTGAGCGGCAGTGTGAACAGGTGGTGGGATTGCATGAGCACTCGTGGAGACAAGCACCTTATGGAATTGCCCTAGGACCACTTTACACTGGAGACTTTTATCTGTTTATATGGACACCTATTAACACTGGGACTCTGCATGATTTTATAATTTTACCACTAGGATTGCGCTGCACTATTTTTCTATTATGTATTCAGAAGGTGTTTTGGAGATATTGCCCTTGAGTGCTTAGCTGCTGGTCCATTTATTAGTGGTGTGTACAAGAGTCCAGCGCTGAATATTTCTTTTTATTAGATTGCTGTTCTAATCTGCTATTTAAAAATTACAAATTTAAAGGGGAATTTTTTTTAAGAGCACTTGCCATGCTCTTAACTACATTTTGCTGCCATTTGCAGCACTCTAGCCCTTTCCATTGGTTTTTTAGAGCCATTTTAGTGCCTGAAAGTTCGGGTCCCCATTGACTTCAATGGGGTTCGTTGTCCGGGTAAAGTTCGAAAAAAAGTCCGGGACACGGACCCGGACTTGTTTTTCAAGTTCGGCCGAACCCGCCGAACACGGACATCCAGGTGTCCGCTCAACTCTAGTTATAAACATTAATCCTGTATAAATTTGTTATATTATATGCAGCACTAGATAAATAAATTATCTACCTAAATACATATCAAGATATACCAGTGTTTCCACAGTGTAAACTTCAATATGTGCATCAGTATTTTACAGTGTAAACTGCAATATGTGCAACAACATTTTTCAATGTAAAAACCATATGTGCATTACCAGTTCAATAAACAAACATTTCTCTTTTTGCTATCCATAAATGACAAAAAGAAAAAAGGGCTTAACACCGTCCACAGTTTGTGATTCTTATCTTATGTATATCAACAGTCTTTAACAAGCGTAGCAGTGATTCTTCCATATCAAATATCTCCTTCTGTGCCATTTCTCCTTTAATCAGTGCTTCCAACTTTTATAGAAAATGCTTACACTTCTCAGATGGATCTTCTAATTAAATAACGGTCAAACAAGCTTTTTTTTACTATTGGAAATAAGGATGAGCTCCCAGTTTAGCACAAACACAGGTCTGAACCGAAGTTAGCTTGTCCAGATTTTCATCAAAAGCCCAAACATTCAACCTGTTTGGCAGTACAATAACATCATATATACAATATCTCACAAAAGTGAGTACACCCCTCATATTTTTGTAAATATTTTATTATATCTTTTCATGTGACAACACTGAAGAAATGACACTTTGCTACAATGTAAAGTAGTGAGTGTACAGCTTGTATAACAGTGTAAATTTGCTGTCCCCTCAAAATAATTCAGCACACAACCATTAATGCCTAAACCGCTGACAACAAAAGTGGGTACACCCCTAGGTGAAAATTTCCAAAATGGGCCAAATTAGCCATTATCTCTCCCCGGTGTCATGTGACTTGTTAGTGTTACAAGGTTTCAGGTGTGAATGGGGAGCAGGTGTGTTAAATTTGGTGTTATCGCTCTCACTCTCTCATACTGGTCACTGGAAGTTCAACATGGCACCTCATGGCAAAGAACTCTCTGAGGATCTGAAAAAAAGAATTGTTGCTCTACATAAAGATGGCCTAGACTATAAAAAGATTGCCAAGACTCTGAAACTGAGCTGTAGTACGGTGATCAAGACCATACAGTGGTTTAACAGGACAAGTTTCACTCAGAACAAGCCTCCCCATGGTTGATTAAAGAAGTAGATTGCACGTGCTTAGCATCATATCCAGAGGTTGTCTTTTGGAAATAGAAGTATGAGTGCTACCAGCATTGCTGCAGAGGCTGAAGGGTTGGGGGGTCAGCCTGTCAGTGCTCAGACCATACGCTGCATACTGAATCAAAGTGGTCTGCATGGCTTTCATTCCAGAAGGAAGCCTCTTCTAAAGATGATGCGCAAGAAAGCCTGCAAACAGTTTACTGAAGACAAGCAGACTAAGAACATGGATTACTGGAATCATGTCCTGTGGTCTGATGAGACCAAGATAAACTATTTGGTTCAGATGGTGTCAAGCGTGTGTATCGGCAACCAGGTGAGGAGTACAAAGACAAGTGTGTCTTGCCTACAGTCAAGTATGGTAATGGGAATGTCATGGTCTGAGGCTACATGAGTGCTGCCGGCATTGGGGAGCTACAGTTCATTGAGAGAACCATGAATGCCAACATGTACTGTGACATACTAAAGCAGAGCACGATCCCCTCCCTTCAAAGACTGAGCCACAGGGCAGTATTCCAACATAACGACCCCAAACACACCTCCAAGATGACCACTACCTTGCTAAAGCAGCTGAGGGTAAAGGTGATGGACTGGCTAAGTATGTCTCCAGACCTAAACCCTATTGAGCATCTGTGGGGGATCCTCAAATGGAAGGGGGAGGAGCTCAAGGTCTCTAACATCCGCCAGCTCTGTTAACCACTTTAGCCCTGGAGGATTTTGCTGCTTAATGACCAGGCCACTTTTTTCAACTTGGCACTGTGCGACTTTAACTGACAATTGTGTGGTCATGCAATGCTGTACGCAAACTAAATTGACGTCCTTTTGTCCCCACAAACAGAGTTTTATTTTGGTGGTATTTGATCACCTCTGCACTTTTTATTTTTTGCGATATTAACCACTTAAGCCCCGGAGGATTTGGCTGCTCAAAGACCAGGGCCTATTTTGCAATTCGGCACTGCGTGATTTTAATGGACAATTGCGCGGTCGTGCAACGCTGTACCTAAATGAAATTTACGTCCTTTTTTTCCCACAAACAGAGATTTCTTTTGGTGGTATTTGATCACCTGTGCAATTTTCATTTTTTGCGCTATAAACAAAAAAAAACAACAAAAAAATTTAAAAATCAAAATTTTTTAACGTTTTAGGCCAATTTGTTTTCTGCTACATATTTTTGGTAAAAAAAATAGCAATAAGCGTATTTTGATTGGTTTGCACAAAAGTTATTGCGTTTACTATCTACGGGAAAGATTTATGTCATTTTTATTGTTTTTCTTTTTTCAACTAGTAATGGCGGCGATCTGCGATTTTTGTTGCGGGACTGCGACATTGCGGCGGACAGATCGGACCCTTGTCTCACATTTTTGACACTTTTGGGGGTACCAGTGACATTAGTACAGTAATTAGTGCTATAAATATGCACTGTTACTTTCAAAATGACACTGGCAGGGAAGGGGTTAATTTTATTGGTGATCAGTGGGTTAAATGTATCCCTAGGGGCGTGTTTCTAACTGTAGGGGGGGCGTGGCTAGTGATGTAACCACAGAGACATACGATTCTACATAACAGGATCGTAGAGTCTCTGCCTTTACATCAGGGAGAATGACAGATGACGGTGTTTACATCAGCCATCTGCCTTTCTCCCTCTCCTGAGCGGGATCGCAAGTGGCCAACGGACATCAGAGCCGCTGGTCACATGGGCGGGGATGCCCGTGAATGAGCAGGGGTGGGAGCGCGCCTCCGGCGGCGCGTGCTCGCCCCCTACAGGCTCCTGGGCGAGCAACATACTACTACGTCGATTTGCCCAGGAACGACTGACTGCCGCAGTAAATATACTGATGGCAGTCGGCAAGTGGTTAATAAAAAAAGAGCAAAAATTTTGCAAAAAATTGACATTTTCTACTTTGACAGTTAAAAAATATCCAATATATTCAATTTTTGTCATATATTTAGGCCAAAATGTATTTAGCTACATGTCTGACAAAAAAATTCTCAATGACCGTATTTTTAACCACTTTAAGACGGAATGATTTTACCCCCTTCCTGACCAGGCCATATTTTGCAAATCGGCACTGCGTTACTTTAACGGACAATTTCGTGGTCGTGCGACGCTGTACCCAAATTAAATTTATGTCCTATTGTTTTCACACAAATAGAGCTTTCTTTTGGTGGTATTTAATCACCTGTGCGATTTTAAATTTTTGAAAAAAAGAGCGACAATTTAGAAAAAAAAAAAACAATATTTTTCACATTCTAATATATAACATTCCCAAAAAAAAAAAATTTACCAATCAAATTTTTTTAACATTTTAGGCCAATTTGTTTTCTGCTACATATTTTTGGTAAAAAGAATCGCAATAGGCGTATTTTGATTGGTTTGCGCAAAAGTTACTAACTACGGGAAAGATTTGTCATTTTTATTGTAATGGCGGCGATCTGCGATTTTTTGTGGGACTTTGAAATTTCGGCGGACAGATCGGACCCCTAACTGACATTTTTGACACTTTTGGGGGGACCAGTGACATTACTACAGTAATCAGTGCTAAAAATATGCACTGTTACTGTAAAATGAACACTGACTGTGATCAAGGGGTTAAATGTGTGCCTCATGCTTACTGACGTGTGTGGGGGGAGAGGTTCTGTGACAGGGACAGAGATCACAGGGTTCAGCTATGCTGAATCCTGTGATCTCCTCCTGTCTGTCACAGAGAAGATACGCCCGCTTTGTTTACACAAGCGGGCAGATTTTCTCACTCTTTCCCCGACGATCGGGCAAGAGAGGCGGTAATCACCACCTCTCCTCCTCTGGCCTGACTCCCGCTGTGTCTAAACACAGCAGTAGCGAGCCTCCAGCGGCGCACCCGCACCGCCAAAACAGGCAGGGTCCACGTCGCTAGACCCAAGGCTGCCACTGTGCTGCAGTAGCAGCAACTTGAGCAGTCTTAAAGTGGTTAAGTCATCATGGAGGAATAGAAGAGGACTACGGTGGAAACCTGTGAAGCTCTGGTGAACTCCATGCCCAAGAGAGTTAAGGCAGTGCTTGAAAATAATGGTGGCCACACAAAATATTAACACTTTGGGCCCAATTTCGACATTTTCACTTAGGGGTGTACTCACTTTTGTTGCCAGAGGTTTGGACATTAATGGCTGTGTGTTGAGTTATTTTGAGGGGACACCAGATTGACACCGTTATACAAGCTGTACACTCACTACTTTACATTGTAGCAAAATGTCATTTCTTCAGTGTTGTCACATGAAAAGGTATAACAAAATTTTTACAAAAATGTGAGGGGTATACTCACTTTTGCAAGATACTGTAGTAGTGGGTTTTTCTCCCAATTCAGCGATCCCCTACCTTTTTGGCACCAGGGACTGGTTTTGTGGAAGAAACTTTTGCCAATGACTGGGGCAAGGAGGGGGTCTGGGTGAGGGGATGGGTGTTCTGCGGCCAATTTGTCATGGCATTGGCTGATGTTAGCACTTCAATCAACACAACATCATGTCTGACATGGTTTCAGGATGATTGAAGTGCATTATTTCTATTAATACATTGTAATATAGCATGAAATAGTTCAATTCATCGTAAAGCAGAATCAGTGGGAGCCCTGAGTGTGACACTTGCCACCGTCGCCTGCCACCAGATGCAGTTTGTCACTTGCCACGTCGCCTGCCATCGTCTGCCACGTCGCCTGCCTTTAGATGCAGTTCATCACTTACCACTATCGCCTGGCACTAAATGCAGCTTGTCAGTTGCCCTATCGCCTTCTTCCACATACTTGCCACCCTCGCCTGCCACATCGCCTGCCACCAGATGAAGTTTGTTACTTGCCATGTCACCTACCTCCAGATGTAGCTTGTAACTTGCCACTGTAACCTGCCACCAGGTGCAGTTTGTTACTTGCCACATGTGAATGGGCTTGCTGATAGCAGTAGTGCCACAACAAAATATTTGTGCAGATGTACCTTTTTCTTTCTTTTATCTCCTAAGAAAGGCATGTGTGGGATGAGATGTGAGAAACTACCAAGAGAATATAATCTTTTAACATGCATCCCTGAAAGTTATACATTTTTTGAGTTTTTTGTTTTTTTAAAAGCAAATTCTGTAACTGCCAGCTTTATTGATATGATATGTGATCACAGATATTTTTAATCTATTTTCCAAGTATGATAAAATAAATGTATTTATATACCTTTAAAATAAATGCCAAGTTAAATGTATTTATTTTTTTCCAACAAGTTAAATTTAAGTGAAAAATCCAGTGGTACTAAATTAAATTTATTTTAAAACAGTGCATTTAAAAAAAGGGAAATTGTTTTTTAGGAAGAAAAACATTCTCCTGAGATAGTACCTATGTAATTGAAATAGAGGTGTGGAATAGAAACTGTTAATTAGGTATTCGTTTCTGATATATTGCTGATAAATCTATTATTAGAGACAGATTTTTTTATAACTGATTTAAGCAAACTTTGATTCTTTAGAGGATAGAATATATACAGTGTTATTATAAAAATCTGGGATGTGGAGTTATTTGATGTAGAACCAGTTAAAATTAGGGATAGACCGATTATCGCCAAGGCCGATATATCGGTGGCCGATATGCACTTTCCCCGATATATCGGTATCGGCCCCAGGACTGGCCGATATTGACGATATTTTTGTGATGTCATTCTGCCTTCTTAGGCCGCCTCCCTCGCCTTGGACACCCTTGTCTGGAGGCGGGACTAGTCTCTCAGGAGTGTATCACAGCCATACACCCACCCACAGCAGCCCGGTGCCAGCCAGCCACCCACATCCCCAGGCCCTGTACCAGCCAGGCACAGCAACTGTACCAGCGAGCCAGCCAGCCACCCACAGGCCCTGTACCAGCAAGCCACATCCACAGGCTCTGTACCAGCCAGCCAGTCACAGGCACTGTACAAGACAGCCAGCCACCCACAGGCCCTGCACCTGCCAGCCACAGGCAATGTATCAGCCAGCCACCCACAGGCAATGTACCAGCCAGCCAGCCACCTCCCACCACAGGGTGTCAGCCAGCCACCCACCACAGGGTGCCAGCCAGCCACCCACAGACAGGGTGCCAGACAGCCAGCCACCCACAGGCACTGTACCAGCCAGCCACAAGCCCTGTACCAGCCAGCCACCCACAGCCCCTGTGCCAGCCACACACCTACCACAGGGTGCCAGCCAGCCACCCACCACAGGATGCAAGCCAGCCACCCACTACAAGGGTGCCAGCCAGCCAACCATCCACCACAGGGTGCCAGCCAGCCAGCCATCCATCCACCATAGGGTGCCACCCAGCCAGCCATCCACCACAGAGTGCCAGCCAGCCACCCACCATAGGGTGCCAGCAAGCCAGCCACCCACCACAGGGTGCCAGCCAGCCACCCACCACAGGGTGCCAGAAAGCCAGCCATTAACATTAAACAAAAATGAACATGTTCAGTACCAAATTTGTGTCAAAAATTGTCTTTATTTTTCAAAACTTTAAATCTACAAAATATCGCCCCATATCGGCCGATACCGATACGTTGTGACCAAAATATCCGTATTGGTATCGGCCCTGAAAAAAACATATCGGTCTATCCCTACTTGTGCCACAATACTTAATATAGCTTAGGTACATAGAAAAAATTAAAACCTTTTCTATAAAATTGAACCCTAAAGGTCTAAAAAAAGCCTACTGTATTGTTTATGATTTGAAAAAAAAAAAAAAAGATTTCTTTTTTTCCCACAAAGTTGTAAATTTATAAGCTATTTCTAACACATAGCATGTACACAGCAAAAATGACACCCCAAAATTCATTCTGCTACTCTTCCTGAGTATGGTGATACCTCATGTGTGAGACTTTTACACAGCCTGGCCACAAAAAGAGACTTAACATCCAAGTAGCACCTCCAGGCGTTCTAGGAGCATAAATTACACATTTAACTTTCTGACTACCTATCACACGTTTGAAGGCTCTACAGCACCAAGACAATGGAAACCCCCACAAAATGACCCTATTTTGCAAAGCAAACACTCCAACGTATATTCTATGAGGCATTGTGAGTCTTTTAAACATGTCATTTTTTTCCACAAGTTTTTGGAAAATGCAGGAAAAAATTGAAAACCTATTTTTTTTTTTACACAAAGTTGTCAATTTATAGGATATTTCTAACACATAGCATGTACATAGCAAAAATGACATCCCAAAATACATTCTGCTACTCCTCCTGAGTATGGTGATACAACATGTGTATGGCTTTTACACAGCCTGGGCACATAAAGAGACTCAACATCCAAGTAGCACCTTCAGGCGTTCTAGGAGCATATTTTCTAACTTCCTATCACACTTTTGAGGCCCTACTTGGGTACTTTGATAGGTAGGTGGCAGGTACTCAGGTACTTTGAGAGGCAGGTGGCAGATACTCGAGTATCTTGATAGGCAGGTGGCAGGTACTCTGATGAGCAGGTGGCAGGTACTTGGGTACTTTGATAGGCAGGAAACATATATTCGGGTACTCTGATAGGTAGGTGACAGGTACTTGGGTACTCTGATGGGCAGGTGACAGGTACTCGGGTACTCTGATGGGGGAGCTGATCACAGGTCCTCTTTATTAGGTGGGGCAATCAGGGCACAGTAGAATTCACAGTAAATGGTAACTCACTGCTTCCATATCTCCTCCTCACACTAGATCAGTGTGTGAGGTGGAGAACCTGGTAACAGTGAGTTACTCTGTCTTTGTTGACATTTGTGACCGGCTGTGATTGGACGCAGCCGGTCACATGGTAAAGAGCCGATTTCATTGGCTCTTTACCTTGATCGAGGATAGGCTTTGTCCAAGGGACTAGCCTTGTCCCCGATCACCATGGGGGCACGCACTGCGGCAAGATTGGCCAGCTCGCACTGGAGCTTCTCATGTTATCGGCTGTGATTGGACACAGCCGATCACATGGTAAAGAGCCAATTTAATTGGCTCTTTTTCACTGATCAGGGATGGGCTGTGTCCGAGCAACATGCCTCATCCCTGATCGCCACGCTTCTGAGAAAACGGGTGGACATCATATGACGCCCGGCCAGAGGGACGGAGTGCTCCTGCCGGCGTCATATTACTATGCACCGGTAGGAAACTGGATAAAGCTTATACCAATGCTGATGTTTACTTTAAATTTTTTACAATAATTTACATTCAAATCTCAAAGTTGATCTCACTTGCAAGATATTGCACATAAAAAGCAACATGGATTGCTAAAGGAGCCACTTGTACACCCGAGGGGGCATGGGAAGTGAATGATAAATGTATTGCTTCTCCTACTTTGTTTCCCTCTGTTTTTCCTGGAATCATGGGCCCTGTCTTGTCTCAACAGTAGGGATGACTAGGATGGTTAAAGCAGTATTAAACCCAAAAGCAAACATTTATTATATTGCAGCTTACCAGTTCTTAGATGTGATGACTGTATTTGTTTCCTTAGCTTTCTTTCTTAGTTTTATATGGTGATCCAGCCAGCAGGTCTGTTACATTTACCAAGCTCAAGCTCTCCAGCAGAATGTATCAGTTTACAGTAAGGAGACAAACCACTTAACACTGGCAGGGGTGATTAAAATGATTAGCTTTTTTTTTTTTAGTCATATAAAACTTTTATCCCAAAAGGAAAAAAACAATTTGCTGTAACTGATTATAAAGTGTGAGCTGGAGTTTTGCTTCAATTTGTTAGTGTAATTATTGGTTATATGAGGTGGTGGATGGTCACGAAACAGAATATTCATTACAAGAAGATTTTTTCAATTTTGTTGTCTGCTTTGAAGATATAATACTGAGATCCTTTGAGGACAATTGCTGTATTTACACATTGAACAGCGCGAATGAACGTTCACAGAGAGGACTTTTTCTATTTATTTTTTGACACACTCTGATATTTTTTGGTACATTGTTTTTTGTGTTGTATGCGATTAGTACATGGGCATATATCTAGCACAGTAGTTCATCTCACACAAATTAACTTTCACATAGAGGACATATATTTTTTTTTGATACAGTTTTAATAAGTTTACTGTTATTTGATATGGTTGTATGCCAGTAGCAGATGGGTATACATTTAGCACAGTAGTACAGCTTATGTAAAGGGGTTACATTTGTCACAGTTTATTCAGTTTAATATAATTATTTACACTTAGTTATCTGTGTTTGTAGTTGGGGAAGATACATTGTTGCAGGAGCATGGTTACATTTATGTGGTATTGATTGATACTTTTTCATTTTTGAAAAGATACACACACTCGTTTACAGTGCAGGTTTTTAGACACACTTTTTTAGTGTAATTAAATCTGCTAATACATTTATCACTAATTCCCCCCCCCCCCCCCGCCGCCCTTGAGGCTGACAATACTGCTGCCTGCTGTTAATCCTGTGCTCAATCCTTCCAGGTTTTGTCTCACTATTGGTGCTTTTCCACTGCATGGAACCGAACGGTTCGGCTCGCTTTTGTGCTTTTCCACTGCTGGTACCGCATGGTATGGTGTAGGAACGGTTCGGTACGGTACTGTACGGCGGGGCTTTTCCACTGCATGGAACCGAACGGTACGGCTCTCAAAAACAGTACCACCTCAATTGTGGTTCCAAGAGGTACCATATCCGGTACCATATCCCACAATCCTTTGCATGCAGTCACTACTAGCCACTGATTGGTCAGAGAATCCCACCCACCCTGTTGTTATCCCACCTACTTAACTTTAGTACTACTTTAGTGGAAAAGCAAACCATACCGTACCGTACCGAACCGTTCCAACACCGTACCATGCGGTACCAGCAGTGGAAAACCAAACTGGGCCAAGCAGGGCCGAGTAGAGCCGAGCCGGTACTTGCAGTGGAAAAGTGCCATAATACAGGAGGTGTGTTACTGGCCAGATCACCAGATAAAAACAGAGGGGAAAAGGCCACAGAAAAGAAAACTGAATCATCCACAGCATCTAATGATTGGCATGCTGCAATTTTTGGTTTTTGGTTTATTACCACTTTAATCAGCATTCATGGGCTCCAGGATTCAGGGTTGTATTACTTTGCATAAAAACAGGTAACGAAATATGTGATATGTCAAGAAACCAATGGTAGCAGAACAGTGCCTGCACATTTTAAAGCATTTGCATTTCAAACCAAGTGTGCTAAGTAACTGAATGACTGGGTTTAGCCTTCTAGTTAATTGATGCAATAGTCATAATGATAGTTAAAGAGCACTAGGGATGAGCCAAACACCCCCCTGTTCGGTTCGCACCAGAACATCTCGAACAGGGAAAAAGCTCTAGCAAACATGCAAACTCTATTAAAGTCTATTGGACACAAACATGGGAAATCAAAAGTATGGTATGTAAATCCCAGCTGCCTAGCCTTCTCGAGCACCAGGCGTAGCAAAACCCTGCAATGTAGCAAGGCTCTCGAGAGGTCTGGTAGTATTTTAATATTAGCTCCATCATATTCAACTGAACTTTGAACCATGCTTTCCGGAGAATCTCCTCCTTCTGTGTATAATAATGGATCCGGTATATCACATCCCGGGGTCTACCAGAGTCATTCAATCTAGGCCCAGGAGCCCTATGGACTCGGTCTATTTCCAATGAAACAGGAGGAATAGAAACCAATGCTTTATAAAAATTGTCTCTCAACACTTCTTGTAGTTTGTCTCTTCCTGTATTTTCTGGTAGACCCCGGATTCTGAGATTATTCTGGCGGCTCCTATCTTCCATATCTTCCATATGGAGCTGTAGAGAGATTGTTGTATTCATATAACCATCGCTTGATTTTTCTAAATCCAAGACTCTCTGTGTCAGTGCGGACACAGCCAGCTCCATGGATGCTACTCTATCTGACAACTCATCCACATTCCCACCAACCCCCTGCATGTCTCTTCAAAATGTTTCCTCTAGTCTCGAGATGAGCATTTCAATCTCCAATTTGCTCGGGAGGGCGCGGAGGAGAGTTCTGATATCAGAATCCACCGTCCCCTGATTCTATATGTCCCCCAGGGGTTTCTAGATGAGATACTGTCCGCTCCAATGTGTCCAAGTGTGTAACTTCCGTCTCCTCGCTCCTCACTGTTTGGTGTGTATCTCGTGGAGCCGCCATCTTGATTTTCGGTAGCCCGGTCTGCGCACAGGGGAAAAAATGTCTTATCTCCTCTGTTGGTCTGGATGAACGGGTATATGCTGGTTTGGTAGTGGAGCGAGTTTTGTCCTTTTTTGTCGCTGACATGTCGGTATGAATCAGCTAGATTCCTTTTTGGTCGGAGAGGGAGCAGCCAGGAGCTCATGCAAAGCACGTCCTCACCCCACGATGTCACAGCCATGCCCCTCCCCGTTTATTCTTATTATTGAAAACTGATAAAAACAATAACTATATAATTGTAATGTTTTTTTTTTGTTTTGGTTAATTTTTCCAAGTCATTGTATAGAAAGTGGTAGTTAGTCACATGCATCTGGTCATGTGCGGTAATGTTGAAGATGTTTCTTTGCTCATCCAAATGTATTTCTGTCTCTAATGAGTTTCGAGAACATTCCCCAGCATTTTTACCCACATGGGTAACTCAGTCACAATATCCCCAATTACCATTGTGACATGAAGTGTGTCAAATAAAATATTGACTCTTTTTACAGTTATATGATTGCTTTTATGTTTATTTTTTTATGTGTGGTATCTGCTTTTATGGTTCCCTGTTTTGCATCCTTTGAGTTTGAACATTTTTCTAAAAATCAATTTAAACAACAATAACCAAAACATTTTTCCTCATGCATGTTAGTAAAAATGTGCCTTATATGACCATAGAGCTGCTCTGAAAAGAAATAGATATTAAGGAAAATTATAGAGACAAGTATTCATATGGGCAGAAATTTCATTTAGCTTCAATCAATAAACATGAAACGATTGCATCTATGTAAGCAGCAGCAGAAAACATCAGTGAGCTAAAATCCTATCTTGGATTTATTTCCTCCCTTAATGTTTTAATGCCAATAAATAAAATGCAGCTTCCATCATGATCTAGTAATGAACTGTGAAATAAAAATAATGGCGTATTTGAGCAGTTAATGTTCCTAATTCTTCATCCGTTTTTTTTTTTTCTTTATATACATGCTCTGTTTTCAGTGTTCACATCGAAATAACTTACAGAGTTTCAGTGGAAAGTGGATATGGTAAATTTCCATAAATACTCTTTTCTCTAACGTTTACTATATTTTTACAGCTGTAGGTTTATTCAGGAACAGAATGTAATTAATGATTCAATCTTCCTAACCACAGTGGCTGTAAGCAAAGCAATTGCAGGCTGTGTTTTGTGACTGACCTTTTCTGTGCAACATGCTTGAAGAGATTGCTTTGGTGAGATAGTGAATGAAATGACACCTTGTAAATAACCTTCCATCTGCTATACATTACGGCACGCGGCATTGTTTTGTGGTGCCCAGCCATTCACGGTAATATCCTGATTTTCACATCCTAATAGTTTTGGGGAAAAGTGGCTGACCACTTTAACAGCCTGAAATTCTGAGATAAACTGCTAGGAAACAGAAGGTTTGGGACCTGCTGAAAGGCTGCCAATAGTAATTCAAATGTGCGCTAAGACTAATCCAAGTTATTCTCCGTAGATATAAACTTCATCGCATTTATTATTGTATTGCTCTATTTAAAATTTATTGGCCAATATGTCTAATGTGCTATCTGGTGTTGAGTTCCATTATTTCCATGGGTAAACACTGCTTACTGGAATAAAGACCTTTTCCAGAGTAATTACAAATTCAACTATACTGCTACATATTTAACATGTATCTGTATATTTGTCTTTTGTCTGGGTTCACCTAATTGAAATGTTTCTGATTCAGTTAACCATTGTAAATTGTTCTTGTTATCTATACTGTATGTATTAGTTTATATTTTTCAATTATATTTTCCAATATATAAAGCAAGATTTTTCATTAATCCTTTCACATCCCTCCCTGCACTATGATATAATATTCCTCCACATCCCTCCACGTCAGACACAAAGGACTTGCAATATTAAGGTGAATAGTTAAACCCCAAGCGGGAAGCAATCAAGCCATGAAGGTAGTTAAACCAAAGATCCCACTGACCTAAAGTTGCAGTTCTGACCACTATACCACTACTAAAAATCTGTCCTTTATTTTTTTCCATATAAGGAACAGTAATGTAGAAATAACCCCAACTGGATGGAATTGAGTTTGCTAATGCACTTTGTATCATTAAAAACATGCCATGTGTTTTGTAGGTTTATTTGTCTGCTTTATGAAATAGTGATTTCATCCTTTTTACATCTCAAGATTGCTAGTTTCCTCAAGTACTTTTGACCTACTTAATGTCTCTATGCACTCCAGTGATGGCTTCCTAATGACAAAGTAAACTGTAGCATGCTGGTATGGCCAGCTGTAGTTCCCATTGGGGGTTCTTGTAGCTAGGTGAAAATATGGGGGCATGACAGGAAGACAGTTGTCACCATATAATAGAAAGATCCTGAAAAAGGACCTTTATGTTATGATCACCAGTTTCATAATTATCTATCAGCTTTGGCAGCTGCAGGGCTCTAATGAGGAAATCTGCTGGGACTGCATCCATTTAGATGTGCTCCTATTGGGAGTATCTGACCAAAAATGACATTTTTATTGCAGGGGATGCCAGAAATCTGACTTGAATCTTAAGCAGACTTCTGGGAAAATTGGTGAGCCAATCACACAAGCAGGAAATGTTTCTGGGGTGTGGTCAGTACACATTCTGTGTACAGAACAGCTCCAGGTAGCCATATTGCATTGCATTTTCAGAATATTACAACAGCTGAAGACTGGAACTTTTCCACGAAAGACTGTGTGGTTCCCAATGTCCTTACAGCAAAGATCTTTGTGGACCATTTAGGCTTAAGATGTTTTGGGGAGGGGAGATCATAGGAAGAGGGTACGCTAGCAATTAAATGTGTAATTTGAATTCCTTAAATATGCTGTGTGTATCTGGCGTATGTGCACATTGTGGCAAAAGCCTACCCAGACAGCAAGATTTAGTTCTTCCTTAAAATTTACCTGTACTTCAAGTACAGTTATTATTTAAGGTCTATGTATTGTGATTACGTTCTTCAGGACAGTGGGCAGCACCACTGCTATTACACAATATTAGTATAGTATATGAGGGCAATTCCTAGAATAAAAGAAAACAGTTACACCTTTATATTAGCACTTGACACAAGAAAAATATGCATACATTATCATGATACAACTTGTACATATAATTGTGGAAATGCTTTTTTTACGAAAAGCCAGCTAATGGGCACTTACTAGCAAAAAAAAAATTAATTAGTAGTTTTTTTGTCCTGGAATTACTGTCAGGTTAAAGGAATCTGATATACTTTTACTTGAAGCTAGGAATTAAACTGGAAATAAAACAATCCTTGATCCCTAGATTAAATTACAGGTTTGGCTTTTAGAACTGACAGAAAGATGAAAAACCACTTTAAACGCCAAGGCTCAAAAATGTTAATTTATTCCACACAGTGAATGTTTACTATAATTACCTTAAAATCTGCAGCACAGTCATAGATAATATTAAATTTAAATAAACCAATAAAAAGGCAGATAAAATCTCTTTTTCCCTGGTGTCTTCAGGTTTCAACTTGATCTCTTATAATTATTAAGATTTACTCTCCAGTCAAAACTAAAAACCAAGGGAAAGCATCAGTATTTTAGTTCCCACTTAGTATTTTTCTACTTCTACAGTTATTTCTTGTTATTATTCTGATGCAGTGGCATGGATCACATTGTTGACACCTGGGAAGAGGGGGGGTTATTTTTTTAACCCCCCCCCCCATATATGCTCCTCTGTACATCACCGTTTTTTTTTTTTTTTTTCAGTATTAATCATGAAATGTAAATACCAGAAAATAATTGGGGATTACCGCATGAAAGAAAATTTTAAAAAGTGTGGGGTTCTCTTTAAAATACATTTCAGACCCTTATCCTTGATGAGGGTCAGTTGTGAATGTCAAAGGGGGAACACACCTAAAAATGGGAATTCCACAAAATCACAAAGAAAACAAAAATGTGGGAGGTTGGAGGACCCCCCTGACAAAGCACGTTGTCCTTTATTCCAATATCCACTTACACCTGAATAACTTGCAGACTGCATGTAGAGGTGCTGTGGCATCCTGTGTGGTAATCCAAGACAGTAGACAGGCTGGGCTGGAGGGCTGCTGAAAATGCCTGGACCCGCTGAAGATGACAACTGGGGCTAATCGCATTAGCAAACTCCCACTGCCGAGTGACTGGAGATAAAATGGCCTGATAGAGAGACCATCGCTCACACAAATCCAGATTTTCTGCATACAAGAGCAGGAGGATGGCAGCACCACAGGCTCTCACGCACCACTATTGGTTGCAACAAGACAGGGCACACAAGTTGGGCAGGGGCGGGCCGCAACTAGTTTCTGAGGCCCATTCTCCTTCTTCAGGTTGACCCACTGCCCCAGATGGGGAGAATATATAATACCGGGCGGCGATAGCACTGATCAGGAGGGGGAATGGGAGGGGGAATGGGAAGGAGAATGGGCGGGGCAGGGCTGTCCTACAAAATGTTCAGCAGAAGCATCCGGATAGCCGAGAATCGAGCAGATAACTAGATGGAGTGTGTGGGGGATAGCAAAAAGCAATAATTTAAAAGACAAATTAAAAATGACATATATAAAAAGGAGCAAGAAAGCAGGTGGGTTTCCATAGTCCTCCAATCCACCCATGTCTAGTGTATAAAAAAACATGAATCAATACAATTACCTAAAAATAATTACCAAAGAAACATGTTCTATACAATAAAAATAGAAACTATCATATTATTTGTTCTATGAAAATGACATAATTTCATTGGTAAAAAAAGAATAGGGAAGGGGAAACACGTAATAAATAAGTAAAAAGCACATAATGCAACTATATATATATATATATATATATATATATATATATATATATATATATATATATATATATATATAAATATATATATATACATATACATACATATAATAAAGGAAGGTATGCAAAGAGTCTCACATTCAGTGGCAACAGAAGGTGAAGGCTACTATAATAATTAATTGCATCATGGACATATAGCACATTACTCTAAGGGTAATGCTCAAAAAAGAAAATAACAAAAACATGAGAGACAGAATGTTTAAAAGATGGAGTTAATCTCTATTTCTTCATCTGGGTGCTAAAGAATTGTGAAAATCCAAAAAGTCTCTCTGCGACACAATTTTTTAAATCACTCAGCTAGAGAGTCGCAGGGGGAATGGTTTCAATCACCCAAACTTGCAGCCCTTTTGTGGACTGACTGTGAAGAGAAAGGAAGTTCCTGGGGAGACTATGGTCTTTGGACCCCTTCTCAATCACATTGATGAGGACAAGAGCCTCTTCCTGGCCTGATTCTTGTGCAGGTTTATAAGTTGGGGACTTATCTGATCCTGGAGCCTTGTTTTACAATGAGAGAAAATGTCCATTTAAAAAAAGTGCCCCACGATGTACATCAATCGTCAATCGTCAATCACATTCAGTGATGCAGATCCACGTCAGGCACAACAGTGACTCACGCAGAAGGACATTTCCAGCAGCTCCGTTGCTAAAGAGGGGGAGTCTCCTGAGTGAAATCATTGATCAAACTTGGTCATGGCCATATTTGACTGTGTCATTGCCCAAATATGGCCATGTGGCCTATTTTTGGTTAGTGAAGACTCCCCTTTGTACCCTTTATCTTCACTTAGAACTTCTCGCAGTCTGCATTAGAAGCAACTAAAAAGATATCCAGGTGAAGAACAAATCCTCCCTTTCCTTATTTTCTGATAATATTTTAATCAACCTTACAAAACCCCTCACAGAACTCCCAAACGTTTATCAGGAGTACAGCCAGTTATCATGTGATACGATTAATGCTAGCACAATAGTTGTAATTATATAGTGGAGGCACACCACAGATAATGCTTTTGCTATGTAGACTGTAGCCTTTCCACTGAATATGCCCTCATCTAACATCTACAAACGGAAAAAGTTACTATCCAGTTGTGAAGAAATCCTATTTTGATAAATAACTTAGATTTAATATCACTCCAACATGCAACTCAGTATTACAACATTTCCCAATCTCTCAAAAAATGGAGGAATCTACTCACTTGACTCCTTGGATGAATAGCATCGATAAAAATAGCCATTTCCTCGAAAACTATTGTAAGCTTATCCACATCCTCAACCAAATCTTAGAAAAGAAAGGGGAAATAATGCTGTATTTAATTGTGGACTACATTGGCTTGATTTACTAAAGGCAAATAGGCTGTTCACTTTGCAAGGAAGTTTTCCCCAGAACTTAGTAAATGTGGTGAAGTTTCATGTGCAAAAAAAGTAAAATAAAAATAAAAAAAACAGCATTGTTGCTTGCACATGAGTGGATAGTGGAAGTCAGCAGGGCTTCACCTCATTCACTAAGCTCTGAATAAAATTCCCTTGCAAAATGCAACTAAATAATACCTTGTGCCTCACCTATAGACTCTTGCATTCTGGTATTTTCAATTTTTTAAATGAGATGTTTAGATTAATTATAACCAATTTCTACTTTTGCCTAATGTTCTTGAAATGAAAAAGAGGGTATTGTGCAGGTCATCACTTGACACGCTGATGAATTGACCATTAAATCATATTAACTGACAGCTCGGCTTTCTTACAGCATTATAAATGAAGCTCTAATTGAGGGACTGTTCCCTTATTTGTTGATCTGGAAAATGTGAGTTCATCTACATGCTAAGGAGAAGTAAGAATACTCCGATCTTAAGCCCCGTACACACGCAACGATTATCGACCGACCGATCGTCCGACTTTTGTCCAGAGTTGTGTTTTGTTGGTTGGAATGTGCCTAGACTGCACACGAATTTTCTTGCCCAACAAAAATCTGCTTCTGAAGTGATGTCATGTGTTGGTTTGCTTTCTTTGTGTTCTTTCTTATCTGGGCTATTTAAGCATGCCCAGTCTTGCTCATAAGATTTTTCCCTGTCGAAATCAGTACTGACTGCACGAAAATCGGCCGTGTTTTGACGGCCAACAAAATTTTTATAGTCTGTACGCCAGATTTTTTTCGGCCGAAAAGTCGGAGTCGGTTGTCGGAAGCATCATACTAACAAGCCGAAAATCGGCAGATCGGACGTTGGACGAAATTTCCTGCCAATTTTCGATGCGTGTGTACGGGGCTTAAATCTCGTTTTGGATTTTTACATATGTCTGAAATCCTAAATAATGGTGTGTGCATAGAAATCAGCGCTCATAGCCACTTTTTAGATTCATTCAATACCACAAGGACAACTTTTTTCCAAGAAATGCATATATACTATATATATATATATATATATATATATATATATATATATATATATATATATATACTGTATATATATATATATATATATATATATATATATATATTTTTTTTTTTTTTTTAACTACTGTATGGCAGTAAAAAATGCTCAGGGGAGTTCTCCCTTTGTTTGGAGTACTACAATGTGCATAGATTGCTAGAATTTACCTTAAATGATAATTGTTTTTCAGTAATGGAATAATCTAATATGTTAAATCCAGTGCTCTCTCTGCAAAGTGGTTTTAGTTTCAAAATGTTTAATCTATTAGCTTAATGCACTAATTTCCTGTCACATTTTCTGTAAAGCTCTTAGTGCTGTTCGGATATTTGCAAAATTTTGACAGTTTCAACATAAGCAATAATGCAAATGTTTTGACTTTTTTTTTGTATTTACATTTTCTCTTTTGATAACGGTTTCTTCAATAAAGTCCAACTCCTGCAAGAACTTTTTTTTTTCCTAATAAAGATAGAGTTAAAACAGGGTTGGAAATCTCTGTTTTATTGCAGTAGGTGTCACCATTGGAAAAATTTCCCTACGATTGTGGTTCTGGTGGCAGAGGGTCATAGTGGAAGGAATTGGTGGAAAGGCTCTTTTTGGACACACTAACAGCAAGAAAAACACATTTTCAGTATGTGTATGTATAGCCAAAACTTTTTTTAAAAACAAATCTTTGGATAAAGCGGGCAAGAAAGAATAAGAATATCACAACCTTTATATAATTTTGGATAAAGTGGGCAAGGGTCAGACCCTTTGTTGTCATTTGGTCATTTTTCTTATACATTCTTTGTCAAACTGTTAAATACTGGTAAATATTGATTGATTTATTTATTAACAAGGTAGTTCTGTGAATCTTGGGTAAAGTCGACTATCTACATCAGTGTTTAGGCAGTAGGAAACTATCTGTATGTCATGACACTCACATGCAAATATTCAATGAGTATACATACTCATATAGAGGAAAAGTTCTTAACCACTTCCTTACCGAGTCATGTAAAATGACGTCGGCAAAGTGGTTGTCTAGATCCGGGCCGCCGTCATATGACGTCGGCCCGTTCTAGCTGCTACTGCGCGCCCCCGGCGGCGCGCAGCGGAGCGATCAGGGATGAGGCTCGTCCCTCGGACATAGCCCATCACTGATCAAGGTAAACAGCCAATAGAAATTGGCTGTTTACCACGTGATCGGCTGTGTCAATCACAGCCGATCACATGAGCGGCTCCAGCACGAGCCGCTCGTTCTCTCTGCAATGCGCGCCCCCGGGGGCGCGCAGAGCAGCGATCGGGGACGAGGCTCGTCCCTCGGACAGAGTCGATCCCCGATCTAGGTAAAGAGCCAATGAAATTGGCTCTTTACCACGTGACCGGCTGTGTCCAATCACAGCCGGTCACAAATGTCAACAGAGAACACGGTAACTAGCTGTCACCGTGTTCTCCTCCTCACACACTGATCCTGTGTGAGGAGGAGATTGTGGTAACAGCTAGTTACCAACTACAGTGCACCCCAACCACACTGATTGCCCCCCCCCCCAATAAAGAGCACCTGTCACTAGCCCATCAAAGTACCCGAGTACCTGTCACCAGCCCATCAGGTACTCAGATGACAGGTACTCGAGTACTCTGATGGGCTGGTGACAGGTATTCGGGTACTCTGATGACAGGTACTCGGGTACTCTGATGACGGATACTCTGATGACAGGTACTCGGGTACTCTGACGGGTACTCGGGTACTCTGATGACGGGTACTCGGGTACTCTGATGACAGGTACTCGGGTACTCTGATGACGGGTACTCGGGTACTCTGATGACGGGTACTCGGGTACTCTGATGATGGGTACTCGGGTACTCTGATGACGGGTACTCGGGTACTATGACAGGTACTCGGGTACTCTGATGACAGGTACTCGGGTACTCTGATGACGGGTACTCGGGTACTCTGATGACAGGTACTCGGGTACTCTGATGACGGGTACTCAGGTACTCTGATGACAGGTACTCGGGTACTCTGATGACAGGTACTCGGGTACTTTGAGTACCTGTCAACGGAGTACCCGTCATCAGAGTACCTGAGTACCTGTCACCTACCCATCAGAGTACCCGAGTACCTTCCACCTGCTCATCAGAGTACCTGACGCCTGAAGTACCCAAGTACTTTCTGCCTGCTCATCAGTACCCATCACTACTCATCAGTACTCATCAGTACTCATCAGTACCTATCACGTATCAGTACTGATCATCAGTACCCATCAGTACAGTATCACCTATCACCTATCAGTCAGTGAGTACTACTCATCAGTACCTATCACCTGCCTGTCACCTGCCCATCAGAGTACCCGAGTACCTGTCACCTGCCTATCGGAGTACCCGAGTACCTGCCACCTGCTCATCAGTACCAGAGTACCTGTCACCTGCCCAACAAAGTACCCGAGTACCTGTCACCCTTCATACAGCCACCATGTCCAAGTCCAAAAAGGTTTATATACGTCGTCTGTTTAAACCTAAATACCGGTGTTATGGTAGCAGATAGCTGCCATAACCCTGGTACTTTTTTAAACGGTGGACGGTTGGCTTTCCGATAAGGGTGGTCCCAGCGGCGGATTCGCCGTGGGATCACCCTTCCGGGATGGCGGAAGAGGCGCCCCCCCCCCCTCCCGACGCGTTCCGGTCCTTTTCCCCGCTTACCGGACCCGCCGGCAGCGGGGAAAACGATCCGGTCCCGAATCCTCACAGACAGGATGTCGAGTGAGGGCAAGCTTGCCCTCACTTGACTCTATGGTCTTGGAGGACCGGAGCTACGGAAAATGTTGTTGCCTAGCAACCGGTTTAAAGGTCCTTTTTTTTTTTTTTTCATTTTATATTATAATTATTATTTATTTTTTTTTTTTCTATCTTTTAGTGTACTTGTGAGATCTGAGGACTTTTTGACCCCAGATCTCACAAAAAAGAGGTCCTGTCGTGCCTATTTCTATTACGAGGAATATTTACATTTCTTTTAATAGAAATAAAAATGATCAATTTTTTTTTTTTTTTTAAACGGTGTAAAAATAAAAAATAATAAATAAAATAAATAGTAAAAAAAAAAAAAAATTAAAGCGCCCTGTCCCCGTTAGCTCGCGCGCAGAAGCGAATGCATACAGAAACCCCGCCCACATATGTAAACGGTGTTCAAACCACACATGTGAGGTATCGCCGCGATCGTTAGAGCAAGGGGAATAATTTGAGCCCTAGACCTCCTCTGTAACTCAAAGATGGCAACCTGTAGAAATTTTTAAATTGTCGCCTATGGGGATTTTTAAGTACCAAAGTTTGTCACCATTCGGTGAGCGTGCGCAATTTTGAAACATGACATGTTGGGTATCTATTTACTCGGCGTAACATTATCTTTCACATTATGGAAAAAAATTGGGCTAACTTTACTGGTTTCTTATTTTTTAATTAAAAAAAGTGAATTTTTTCCAAAAAAATTGCGTTTGGAAGACCGCTACGCAAATACGGTGTGATAAAAAATATTGCAATAATCTCCATTTTATTCTCTAGGGTCTCTGCTAAAAAAAAATATATAATGTTTTGGGGTTCTAAGCAGTTTTCTAGCAAAACAACTGATTTTAGCTTGTAAACACCAAATGTCAAAAATAGGCCTAGGCAAGTGGCTAGGATGCATGATGATGCTCCTTGGATGTTCGGCCCCTCTATATGGCTAGGCTGTGAAAAAGTCTCACACATGTGGTATTGCCATACTCAGGAGGAGTGGCAGAATGTATTTTGGGGTGTCATTTTTGCTGTGTACATGCTATGTGTTAGGAATATCCTATAAATTGACAACTTTGTGTAAAAAAAAAAAGTTTTCATTTTTTTCCCACATTTTCCAAAAACCTGTGGAAAAAAATGATATGTTCAAACGACCCATAATGCCTCATAGAATATACGTTGGAGTGTTTGCTTTCCAAAATGGGGTCATTTTGTGGACTTTTCCATTGTATTGGTGCTCTAGGGCCTTGAAAAGTGTGATAGGTAGTAAGAAAGTTTTATGTGTATTTATGCTCCTAGAACGCCTGAATGTGCTTCTTGGACGTGGAGTCTCTTTTTGTGGCCAGGCTGTGTAAAAGTCTCACACATGTGGTATCGCCATACTCGGAAGGAGTAGCAGAATGTATTTTTGGGTGTAATTTTTGCTGTGTACATGCTATGTGTTAGAAATAGCTTATAAATTGACAACTTTGTGGGGAAAAAAAAGAAAAAAAAATGTTTTCTTAATTTTCCCAAGAATTGTGGGAAAAAATTACAACTTCAAAAAACTCACCATGCCTCTTACTAAATACCTTGGACTGTCTACTTTACAAAAAGGGGTCATTTGGTCGGTATTTGTACTGTCCTGACATTTCAGGGCCTCAAGAAAGGAGATAGGCAGTCAGTACATCTGGTGTGATCAATTTTCAGTAATTGGTACCATAGCTTCTAGACTCAATAACTTTCACACAGACTAAATAATATACACTAATTTGGGTTAATTTTACCAGAGACATGTAGCAGTATACATTTTGGCCCAAATGTATGAAGAAAAATTTATTTTTTGCAAAATTTCATAATTGAAACTAAAAAAAAGTGTTTTTTTTTCAAAATTTTTGCTCTTTTTTTGCATATATCACGAAAAAAAAAAACCCCAGTTGTGATCAAATACCACCAAAAGAAAGCTCTATTTGTGTGAAAAAAATGATAAAAATTTTGTTTGGTTATAGTGTAGCATGACTGAGCAATTGTCATTCAAAGTGTGAGAGTGCTGAAAGCTGAAAATTGGTCTGGGCAGGAAGGGTGTCTAACTGCTCTGTATGGAAGCGATTAATTGTATTGCTGTTTTTAACCTTGGACTAAGTTTAAAAAGCTACAACACTTAGTTGCACACAGTAAAAAGTGTTGTTGTGCAGTGGTTCAGTTCAAATAGGATCTGCAAAAAACTCTTAGAACTTGTTGATAAAATAAGCCAACTGAGTTAAGCCATCCACTGGAAAAAAAACAGGCATAGTAAAGGAGGGTAAAGACACATTCAGTGAAATGAAGTGTAGAATCCAAACTTGTTTGTCAGCATTTAAAGCTAGCAACATACATCAGTTGAACATTTACCTTAAAAGTCTTTTACTGCTTATGAATACCTTCAGTTAAGTCTAGAGGATATTTATAAAGTGTAGTCAGCAGATGTAGCTAGGAGGACAAAGGTTCCAGAGCTCATCAAGAGCCCTTGTGGAAGAATTTATGTGGTGTCATTCAGTTACAGTTGCATTAAAAATTAAAGCAGCATTTGTAAAAATCAAAAGCAATAGTCACTTTAAAAATGTTATTTTAAATTCATATTTTAAATCCATCAAGTTAAACTATATTTATTTGAATATACAGTATCTCACAAAAGTGAGTACACTCCTCACATTTTTTAAAATATTTTATTATATCTTTTCATGTGACAACACTGAAGAAATGACACTTTGCTACAATGTAAAGTAGTGAGTGTACAGCTTGTATAACAGTTTAAATTTGCTGTCCCCTCAAAATAACTCAACACACAGCCATTAACGTCTAAACCGCTGGCAACAAAAGTGAGTAAACCCCTAAGTGGAAATGTCCAAATTGGGCCCAAGGTGTCAATATTTTGTGTGGCCATCATTATTTTGCAGCACTGCCTTAACCCTCTTGGGCATGGAGTTCACCAGAGCTTCACAGCTTGCCACTGGAGTCCTATTCCACTCCTCCATGACGACATCACAGAGCTGGAGGATGTTAGAGACCTTGCGCTCCTCCACCTTCCATTTGAGAATGACCCACAGATGCTTAATAGGGTATAGATCTGGATACATGCTTGGCCAGTCCATCACCTTTATCCTCAGATTCTTTAGCAAGACAATGAGCACTGAAAGCTGAAAACGGGTCTAGGCAGGAAGGGGGTGAAAGTTCCCTGTATTTAGGTGGTTAATGGGGAATTAAAAAAAATACGGCATGGGGTTCCCCCTCAAAATTTTAAGGGGAACTCCACGTCAAAATAAAAAAAATAAACGTTGTGGGGTTCCCCCCCCAAAATACATACCAGGTCCTTTGGGCCTGGTATGGATTTTAAGGGGAACTCAATGCCAACATTTAAAAAAAATGGCGTGGAGTCCCCCCCCAGATCTATACCAGACCATTATCACAAAAAGGCCTGACAGGCCAGGATAGGGGGACGGTGACTGAGAACCCCCCTTCCTGAACCATACCAGGCCGCTTGCCCTCAACATGGGGAGGGTGCATTGGGGTGCCCTCCAAAGCACCTCGTCCACATGTTGATGGGGACAAGGGCCTCTTCCTGACAACCCTGGGCTGTGGATGTGGGAGTCTGTGGGTGGGGGGCTTATAGGAATCTGGAAGCCCCTTTTAACAAGGGGGCTACCAGATCGCACCCCCTCCATGTGAATGGGTATCGGGTACATCGTACCCCTACCCATTCACCAAAAAAGTGTACAAAAAAATAAATACAAAAGACAGTTTTTGACAAATCCTTTATTCAAAAATAAAAATAAAAAATAGTGTCCCTTGAAGTAAATCCATCATCAATCACGACGCTCGCGGCACCCAAAAACTAGAAAAAAACTTGACATCACGTGATGTCAGAAGGGGCGGTGCCACTGGGTAATGTAACCGGGTGGCCCTGCCCCTTGCCTATAAAACAGCTGTCAAAGCTCAAGAATGGCATACGGCGGGCAGCCTCAGAAGAGGCGAAGCATCTTTGAATTTTTTTCTCTTTTTTGGGTGCAGCAAGCTTCGTGATTAACCACTTGCCGACAGCTCACAGTAATCCTACTGCAGCAATGCAGCTCCCCTGGGTCCAGCGACGTAGACCTACGTCGCTGGACACCTAGTGATTTTAGGCACAGCGGGAGTCAGGCCGGAGGAGGAGAGGTGGCGATTGCCGCCTCCCTTCCCCGATCATCGAGGAAACTGTGATGTGTGTGAACTGTGTTATGTAAACAAAGCAGGTGGATCTTCTCACTGACAGACAGGAGGAGATCACAGGATTCAGCATAGCTAAACCTGCGATCTCTGTCACAGAACCCCCCCCCCCCACACACACACGTCAGTAAACATGAGTGATACATTTAACCCATTGATCACTTATAGGGTTAACCCCTTCCCTGCCAGTGTCATTATTACAGTAACAGTGCATATTTTTAGCACTGATCACTGAAGTAATGTCACTGGTCCTCCCAAAAGTGTCAAAAATGTCAGTTAGGGGTCCGATCTGTCCACCATGTCACAGTCCCGCAAAAATTTGCAGATCTCCGCCATTACAAGTAAAAAGAAAAAAACAATAAAAATGACATAAATCTTTCCCGTAGACGATGCGATAACTTTTGCGCAAACCAATCATAATACGCTTATTGTGATTTTTTTTTACCAAAAATATGTAGCAGAAAACAAATTGGTCTAAAATGTTAAAAAATTTTGATTTTTTAATTTTTTTTTCGGAATGTTATATAGCAGAATGTGACACTGACATATTATAGTGTCTGCCTGACACTGGGATCTCTGACATCCAGCTCCTACGCTCCAGCTATTTCTCAGAGCCATGAGCGTGGAGTATGATATATACAGTGTTTCTCGCCATCCTAGCCCTGCCATACTAGTTTCGTCACCTGACGTCCTCACGAAGCTGTCAAACCTTTACCTTTACCTTTAGATACACATCTGTGCTTCTCCTGATGAAGCGAATATAACATTTCAAAAAACGCGTTGATATTCATGCAGCACAGACTGTCACTTCTATAAGATATTGTGTACAGCAGGATCTATACAATACAAATCATTATGCCCATATGAAGTTGTATATAGCTTGAATTTGTATTTCATTATTTATTGATGCTTTTTCTATTGATGAATTTACCATGTTGTTGTCATTGTTTTTAAAATATGATGTGCAATATATTTGTTTGATTTTAATATTGGGTATCTGTCTCTTTAAATGTCCTGCGGGCCAATCCTTTTTTTTTTTTTACTAGAACCACCTTTGGAGGGAGTCAATTCCACATTTTCACAGCTCTTACTGTGAAGAAACCTTTCCATATTTGGAGATGAAATCTCTTTTCCTCTAGACATAAAGAGTGCCCCTTTGTCCTCTGTGATGACATTAAAATGAATAGCTTAACATTAACATAACTATATGGATCCCGTTATGTATTTGTACATGTTGATCATATCCCACCTCAATCTCCTCTTGTTAAGAAAGAATAAATTCAGTTCCTCTAATCTTTTCTCATAGCTGAGCTCCTTCATGCTTCTTTTCAGTTTATAATATACAAATAGCTGTGCTATGCACCGTAAGTTAAAGGTAAAATATATAATTTATATATACATTTGAAAAGCAGCTACACAAAAAAGATTCTGAAATAATCTAAAATGCATATGAATAAGCGCTACAAATTTTATTCATATTCTTATCAGTTTGGTTGCCCTTCTGTGCACTTTCTCCAGTTCCCCAATATCCTTTTTGAGAAGTGGTGCCCAAAATGGAACTGCATTTTCCAGGTGAGGTCTAACTAATGTTTTGTACGGGAGCAAAATGATACCCCTCTCTCTGTAGTCCATACCTCTCTTAATACAAGAAAGAACTTTGCTCCCTATAGAAACCGTAGCTTGGCATTGCATGCTATTATTAGGCTTATGATCTACCAAAACCCCCAGATCCTTCTCCACTATGGATTCCCCCAGCTGTACCCCCCTAGTATGTATGATGCATGCATATTCGTAGTCCCCAAATACATAACTTTACATTTATCAACATTAAACCTTATTTGCCACATAGTTGCCCAATTAAACAGTGCATTGAGGTTGGCTTGTAAGTTAGAGACATCCACTGCATAGTTTGGTGCCATCTGCAAAGACTAAAATTACATTTTAATCCCAGACCATATATCATTTATAAAGGTATTAAAAAGTAAGGGTCCCAGCACTGAACCTTGGGGTACACCACTGATAACCTTAGACCATTCAGAGTAAGAAACATTAACCACTACTCTCTGAATTCTGTCTTTTAGCCAGTTTTCTATCCATTTTCAAACTGATCTTTCCAAGCCTGTAGACTTTACCTTACACATTAGCCTTGTGTGTGAACTGTGTCAAATGCTTTTGCAAAATCCAAGTATTTTACATCCACAGGCACCACTCTGTCCAAGGTTTTACTTACCTCCTCATAAAAAAGATATCAGATTTGTTTGACAACTTCTGTCTTTCATGAATCCATGCTGTCTGTTGCCTAAAATATTTTTTTTTTCCAGCAAGAACATATCTATATGGTCTTTTTTTTTTAAATGCTCCAGTATCTCCCTGACTATAGAATTAAAATTAACAGGCCTATAGTTACTTGGTAAAGACTTTGATCCCTTTTTAAATTTGGGCACCACATTGGCACTACACAAATCCAGTGGTGCCATTCCAGTCATTAACGAGTCCCTAAAAATTTGAAACAATGGCTTTAAAACGACAGAGCTCAGTTCTTTTAGGATCCGTCCATGGATGCCATCTGGTACAGGTGCTTTATTCACCTTTATTCTGTCTAAATATTTCTGGACCATATCACTTTTGAGCCATTGTGGATCATTTGGGGCTGTGTCAATACCATCGCTATTTTGGACGTGAGCTTTGCTTGTTACTGCTCTTGACACTTTTGCGTGTTTAAAAAAATATGCCCATAGTGTTTCTTTATTAATCTTAGAAGAATTGTTCTACAATTGGCTTATTATAATTACAGAAAAACTATAACAATGTACTTTTTTTAAAAATCAACTTCCAGAATTGTCATAGGTTTGTTTCATAAGTGAATATTACTTTAAAATGCACAATCTGTATTTCTAGGTAAAAAGGAAGCCTGGGAGATAAAAAGCCTTTGGACTCCTGTAAAAATACCAGAGGCTATTATATTGGATAAATAATAAGTGGGATACTTTAAGAGATTCTTATGACCTAAAAAAGCCTCTAGCCATTTCATTATTAATACATCCGTAACTTTCACACAATCCAATTTTCTGCTGCAGCAAAAACATTGCAGTGACTGCCTTCCAAAATGTTCTGAGATCTGACCGTACAAGAAACCTGAATGGATTCTTGTCTGAGACTGTGCTTTTCAAAAACAGCTGCTTTAATTAATTTTAGGTCTGTAGCTAGGCAAAGAAGTTGATTATATTACATGCCGTTACCATAAGAAGCTGCAAAGTTTAATCGTTGCAGTGTAATACACAAATAGGGAACATTTAAGCAATAAAAAAAAATGTTGTAGTTTGCATAAAAGGTAATTCAGATTGTAGAGATTGCAAATACTTAGGAACATTTCCATTCAATAGAAAATTAAAAGAACTTTTTAGCCATATTAACTCTTTATTGCACCAGTGTGAATTTGTGTTGTATATGACTTGTCTTTGGGACTGTTTGTTGTGTGACAGTTTAGTAACAATCAGTCTCTACTGTGAATTAGTGATTGTAAACTAAATTTTCAACACAGGTGAGCTGATATCAGAAAATCCAGTGAAGCAGATTACAGCAGATAAATATTTGATTTACCATGTATATTCTGAACTAGCAGAACGCTGGCCAAAGAACTCCTAATAAATTCACAGGGGGCATCCCTTTTTATTACTATCTACAATCACTACATAAACTTGAGTTAAGTTAGCTATGTCATTCCCAATTAACTTGTAAAGACGTTCTTTGGAGCAGAATCAGATCAAGACCAAACTGGACCCAAGGTAGGTTTTTAACTTTGGGTTATTTGTTTTCAGTGCCCTTCTAATGTGTTATGTCCTCTGCTGTGCAGAAAATCTGGTACATTTGTATTACAGGAGCAGATCTTTCTGTATAAATGAGTTTGATACATTACCGTGTTATATAAGAGATCATGCTATATGGCAGTAAAAGGGAAATGGTGCAAGGATTACTTACATAGAACATAACATGCATATGAATTCAGTTGTTAGGCACTCGATAGCTAACAAGTTTAACCTAATAGGTAATAAACTTAATGAATAGACAGAGATTAACTGTAAAGCAGGCTATACGTGAATAGAAATATGGCTGGTTCAGCAGTGACCTTGTAGTTTACTAAATAAAGTTAGAAGAATAAAAAAAAAAATAAAAAAAAATGCATATGCTGCAGAACAACTAATAACAGGTTTAAGGTGGCAAAAATAGGCATAATAGGCATACATATACTCCTCACAGCTACGGCATTTCTCTGTAACTCAACTCAACCAGGGTAATATGTCTCCATAATACTTTTACCAACAAAGAGTCAAGTTAAGAATTATTATTTCAGTAAAACAGCACAGAACATAAACAGATACTTGTGATTATACTCATAAACAATGTAAACTTTGAAGATCAAGGGAGCTCTGGTTACGCAGATGGACAACTGTAAGGATCAAGTGCCCAAGACAAAGGGCTACTCCCACTTAAACTGCAGTACGCTGGTAGCAATAAGGGATGGGCTACCCACAATAGCTGGAGCTTTAGGAGAAGTTGTATTCTGTTAGGCTCTGGCCTGGCTTCAGATGGCAGTGGGACGGGAAGGGGGGCATTCACCCACCTGCAGATCACTTTTCAAGCTACCTCTGCTTTAACAGGTGGGGCTTCTCTGAGCTGCATCTTCATCTCTGAATGGTGAGTAAACAGGTAATTCACTACACAAGCTCTTGTTGTTCCTCAAGCAATTTTCCCAGCCAATTGTCTAGGTAGCTAAATGTGTAATTTAACCCTGCTTTGGGCACCTTAAAAGGTAACACACTATTGTGGATATAATATATAGATGTGTTGAGCGCTATATACATATTTAAGGTATAGGGCATATAAGATATATGAATGGCACAAAGGCTACTAAGCAGGATAAGTGGCATACAGCTGTGTACATAAAATTATATATCATGTTGTACATGATGGTACGTCCAAAGAAGGAGTCCATGTGGGAGGATGTAGTAAACTATGATAGATAGGCAGATAGATAGATTAGAGTAAGAAGGAGCTCTGTGGGCAGGAAAGCAAGAGAGAGCAGCATTAGGGTAAAAATGGTCACACAAATGGGGAACCAGCGGTGGGTGTGGTTGTAGTGCATTTGGGGCCTGAGGAAGGAGAACACCTAACATGAGCTGCTACGGCCACGCCCACTACTGGTTCCCTGTCTGTCTCTGCTTGGCTCTCTCTCCCTCCCAGTGCTGGGACAAGGTCATATGGTGGCCCAGGGTGAAGATGGCAAACTGCGCCCCTCCCCCCCCAGTTCAGCCGCTTGATCGTTCTTACAGGCTTCTACTGGCTTGCTCGTGCGTTCGGAGAGGCGGAGAAGGAATCCGCTGGTGGCAGAAGTTCACCATAGAGAATACTGAGGACCAGATTAGGCTAACTTTAGTGCTTTGGTTTTTCATGAAACTGTTTTTTTTTTTTCTTTTTTTATGAAACTGTTTTTTAAAAAAAAAAAAAAAAAGAAGTTTGAAAAATTGCTGCGTAAATACCGTATGACATAAAAAAGTCGCAATGACCGCCATTTTATTCCCTAGGGTCTCTACTAAAAAATATATAATGTTTGGGGGTTCTGAGTAATTTTCTAGCAAACAAATTATGATTTTTACATGTAGGTGAGGAGTGCCAAAATAGGCCCGGTATAGAAGTGGTTAACTGTCCCAGAAACCTCTTATGGCAAGTGGACCCACCGTCCAGGAAACTATATCACAGATGGTCCCCAAAATACAAAAGGCTCACTCCCTGTAGTGTAAAAATCTTTAAAAACTGTATTTAAGGTATACAATATTACACTTACAGCAAGACAAACATGTAATCACATTGGGATCAAAACAAGCCGACTGGCTAATCGCAGCTACCTGTCCTTCCGAGATTCAAGAAGCCCGGTGAGGTCAGCTGACAGAGTGATGTGATGAAGTCACCGTGCATCTCAAAGTCCCTGCAATCTGGTAAGCGAACACTTTATCTATTGTGGAGGTGACTGTCACAGGATCACTCAATTGAAAGTGGCAGATGATGTGGATGTTACCAAAGAACCTTTTTTTAGCACATTGGGACTTTGTGTTTATCACTGGTGTTTTTTAACTCAATTTGTAATATGCAGCATGAGGGGGGTTAATGTATTGCCATTGGTCACTGATACATTAGTGACCAGTGGCAGTTAATTAACCCCTTTGTGCTGCATTAGTGGCACCAGTGTTAGTGTTACTGACACTGGTGCCTCTAATGCAGCACAAGGGGTTAATTAACTGCCCCTGGTTACTAGTATATCAGTGACCAGCGGCAATACATTAACCCCCTCATGCTGCATATTACTGAAATTAAATATAACTGGTAAATAACCTCCCCCCATCAGCCAGAAAGAAATGGAGAGAGATGGAGGAAGGAAGGAAGGGTGCCCGTTACATCAGAGTACTCACTGAGAAGCAGAAGAGAGAACGGAGGAAGTGAATGGATGGATGGATGGGATGAATGGATCAAGCTCCATCTTTCTTCTTCTGGTTGCTGGTGTTCAATCTTCCCACCCACGCATCATCTTCTCTGAGGCAGAAAACTGTTGAGGAGTGTGGGTGGGGCAAGCACAGGAGGAGAGGGCGGAAGGAGGAGGAGGAGCAAAAGCAGCTCCCTCTCCTCTCCTGTCTGTGGGGGAGGGGGAAGTGTCAGCGCAGCTGTTCTATCTGGCTGTGATTCCGAAATGAAAGGCTGGTCTGCTCTAGGCTTGTGCCGGGAGGTGGAGGTGCAGGAGGTGCAGCTACAGTTACTAGTGGCTGGATCAATCACACACACAGTTGTCCTGCCACTTTTTAGAAGTACACTTCACTGCGCCCCCTCCCTCCAATATATGGTACCGCCCAGGGCATCTGCCCCTCCCCCACCACCCTTGTAAGGGCTTTGCTCCCGCCCACTGCCCTGGGGCTCATGACACCACCGGTGCTGCTGGCTAAATGGATGGATGGACCTGAATTGACTAACCTGATCTTATATGCTGTTTTAATTCTGCTATCCTGTAAGTGCACCCTCATTAAAGTGTGATCTTTTTACCCTTATGCTGCACTTAGATTGGCGCTGCTCTCTCTTGCTTTGCTACATTATTGTAGAAGTCTTCTTCAGGACCTCAGCTGTGTTTCTTAGCAGCATTCCCAGCTTTAGAAAAGTCAAAATTGAAACATAATTTTAAAAAATGACCATATGCATCAAATTCTACCTAAAAAGGAAAGAAAAAATGTATCTGTAGCTGATCGAGGGGAAAGCATTAAGTAGAGATTTACTGTGTTGTAGGAACATTTAGAAATGTTAATTGTGCCTAAGCAGCACAAGACATTTTGTTGTGAATTTCTTATAAAAAAAAAAAGAAAAAAAAAAACTTCCTGGTTTGTGAGTGAGCCAAGGCCCTCCTATATCTGAATTACCTAAAAATATAAAAATACTAGGTATGGACTCAACCAGACATGAAAAGGGTATGTATATATCGTATGTATAACAATCTTGATAGCCAAAGCACCGAATAAATACACTTTATTGTACACAAATATATTTTAAAAACAATTTCTAAAAAAAACTCCACTGTACTACAAACGGATGACCAATTGTATATTGTATATTGGGGAAAACACAAAGTATTGATGTTGAAATTGCAAACTCCTATACAGTACAATGTGATGCCCGGGCAGCAAAAATGTTGAAAAAAATGTGTGTCCATATGAGGATCCTATATTGGTGAATCAAATACAATACATGCAGTGTTTATATAGAGACTAGTGTCCATATAGTAATATGTGGTTTCATGAACTTTGAAAGTCACCATGGATTCATGCGAATATTGTAGTGTGGTCTAGAGGAGGGCCCACTACAGTAAGTGAAGGGAAAAGACATGCAGATGTTCAACTTGCACACTATAGAAAATAGTTTTTGTCTATTTCCAGAAGTTGTTGTTCTTCAGTGTGAACTGTACAGATCACACATACTGTACATAGGTTGATGGCTAATTAGCAATAGCGTAGTCATACATAGGTTGATGGCGAATGAGCAATAGCGTGATCCAGGGGAGGGTTGTGAGTTCACACGAACTCCCTCACACGTTGTACTGGACAGCTTGTTCATGCCTATATACACGCCTTTGTTAATCACTACATATCTATAACTTGCCCAGAGTCTCTTGTGTGCACTGCAGGAGTCACCATGTTATTCAAACATCCACTGAGAGATAGTCAGTCCCCTTGGGACTCAAAGATTGGGCATCACCATCAAAAACATTCCTGGGCTTCAATGAATGTATTCAATAAACAGCATACTTATCGATCAACCATGCTTGCTTCCATAGTAAAGTCATCGGGTCATCTGCATTGAGTAAAAGTGGAGGACAGAATTCCAACCTGACCGGTTTTGCCGGTTCTAGCAGGGGGATTGGTCGCCTTCAATTACCAGATCCACTTGGTTTCATGTTTAAAGGCCACATTTTTCAAAATCCCCCCACCCCCAGTACTCAGAGGGACGACTTCAAGGACCCAACATTTAAGAAATCTAGGGTCTCTATTATGTTCCAGACATGCATGCCTGGCCAGAGGAAATCTCCTATAGGTGATCCTGTAATCTCCTATGTACCATGCGTACCGGGTCGCAAAGAATGAAAGGACTCCTCAGTAAACCTCTCAGATAATCCTCTGCGGATCGTCAGACGTTTTCTGAGTGCTGTGTTGTGTTGTATACGGATCTAGAGAAGAGTCAGGAAGCCGGTGGAGGTGTCCAGTGAGGTTTTCTATGCAGTCAAGGGAATCCGGCAAATCCTACTGAAGAGGATTTATGAAGAGGATTATCTGGATTATCTGAGAGGTTTACTGGGGAGTCCTTGATTCGTTACTTGCGACCCATAAGTTTAATAAAAGCCAAGCCTGTCTGACTTCCAGACTGAAAAGCTGGGGGTCCATTGATTTTGGTAAGGAGGGACACAGAGGGGGTGTGTGTCACATCACAGAGTGAATTTATGTGGAGCACTTCAGCACTTTCAAGAAGATTGGAACACTAGAGCACTTTTTATTATCGATTATATTAGATATAGTTAGACTTTTGTATATTTTGTTTTTTATATGTTCACATGATGCTAGCATGTTTTTTTTTTTTTGTATTTTCATGTATAAGTATTGTTTCAAATCTTTGAGACAACTATGCAACAAAATACCACGTAGAACTACAGTATATATACTTCTGAAGAAGCTAGGTACATGTCATTTCATCAAGTGCAGTGGACAAATCATGGTCAGGTCAGGTTTCCATTACTCTCCCAACTGCATCAAATTGCTTCTCTGCCTTTAAAGCTGTGCTGCCTTAGTGGTGAAATGCTTGTGAAGCTTTCATCAGAGTTGTGCTAGATTCGTATTAACATAATGTTACATATTTACATAGTTACATAGTAGTTGAGGTTGAATAAAGACAACAGTCCATCCAGTTCAACCTGTGTAGGTGTGAATCATTCCCCATACCCCTGAATGTTTTTATCCTTGAGATGTACGTCCAAGAGTCTTTTAAAAATATCCATACTCCCAGCAGTTACTACCATTTGTGGCAGAGAGTTCTGCAGTCTTGTAGCCCTTACAGTAAAGATCCCACTGCGTAGCCTGTGGTTAAATCTCTTCTCCTCTAAATGCATTGTATGGCCTCGTATCCTCATGCATTCCCTGTGACTGAATCCTTTTTGTTCTATGCTCAGATCACCGTTGAGGTATTTGTAAATCGCTATCATGTCCCCTCTAATGCATCTCTTCTCCAGGGAGAATAAATCAAGCGCTTCTAAACGCTCCTTGTAATTAAGGTCCTCTAATCCCCTAATAAGTTTTGTTGCCCTTCTCTGTACTCTCTCTAGCTCCAATCCATCCCTTCTGAGGACTGGTGACCAGAACTGGACAGAGTACTCCAGATGTGGCCGGACCAGTGCTTTATAAAGTGGTAGGATTATAGTTTTATCTCTGGAATACATCCCCTTCCTTATGCATGCCAATATTCTGCCGGCTTTGGCAGCTGCAGCTTTACATTGCATGCTATTACTAAGTCTATCTTATACTAAGACCCCCAGATCTTTCTCCATTTTGATACCCTCAGAGGTTCCCCCCCTAGCATGTATTTTGCTTTTATGTTATTGGTCCCTAAGTGCAAACCTTGCACATATCCACATTAAACCTCATTTGCCATGTAATTGCCCACTCTGTTATTTTGTTCAGTCCGTTCTGTAAGATTTCTGCCTCACAATGTGAAATTATTGCCCTGCTCAATTTTGTATCATCTGCAAAAACTGAGATCAAGCTACTGACCCGGCCCTCAATGCTATTTATGAATAAATTGAACAAAATTGGCCCCAGGACTGAGCCTTGGGGGACCCTACTTACCACCCCAGACCAGTCCGAGTATGCGCTGTTTATTACCATCCTTTGGACACGCCCCTTTAACCAGTTCCATATCCAAGAGCAAACCTTGTGGTCGATGCCTATTGCCCTTAATTTATAAATCAAGCGTTTGTGGGGAACTGTATAAAACGCCTTAGCAAAATCCAGGTACACCACATCCACAGGTCTCCCACTGTCTAGCTCACAACTAACCTCCTTGTAGAATGTTAACAGATTGATAAATACAAACAAGGGAGTTGCGCTACAGTAAAATTCAAAACATAATCCCCACTGACAGAGAAAGAGTTTGAGAGCACCCAACAATAGTAGAACACACAACAATAGGAAGACGGTTGTACATCGTGTAGGTTGGTATCCCAATCCAGTTCAATCAAAAACTGGAAACGACAGTCCAAACGCAAATATTGTAAAGGAATATCTTCACATTAATGTGGAACAAAGGTGCAAAAACAGTTCAAGCAAATCTGTAGCAAATTTCATCCACCCAGGTGAAACAATGGATATGACAGACGATGTGAGATCCCAGCCACCATACACAGCCTCTTACCAATAAGCAGAGAGACAAACGCCTGGGTAGTTCAGGACTACTCCAGCCTATTCCAAGCAAAGCAGCCCCAAAATGTTCAAGCCACCTGAAGATATCGGCTCACACTTCACTCCAAGATCTCACTCAAGTTGTCTCATAAAGGTGGGAAATATCAAACAAAAAACAGAGCGAGCCCATAGTGCATTACCTCATGAATACTTTATTAAAGATATAAGGAGATACACTCACCCAGAACAAAGAAAATCAGGCATAAAATGCATATAATGCTGCAGTGTAGAGGAGGCTCTCAGTATTCGGTTTCCACCAAGCAAATGGCCGACCTCGAGCTTCCTGGTGTGACGTGATGACGCAGGTTTAGCTCCTCCCGAACAGATTGGCTTGACACGAACGCCTCTTTGTAAACCCACGCTGATTACTGCTGATGATATTATTGACTTGAGCAAACTCTTGGATATAGTCCCTTATAATCCCCTCCAGAAGTTTACATACTATTGACGTCAGGCTGAGCAGCCTATAATTTCCCGGGCTATGCCTCTGCCCTTTTTTGAATATTGGTATCACGTTACCTTTTCTCTAGTCACCTGGTACATTTCCTGTCATAATACTGTCAGCAAAGATCAGGAACAGTGGTCTAGAAATAACCTTACTGAGTTCTTTAACCACTTGCCGAGCGCCGCAAGTACATATCAGCCCCTCACAGGCAAAGTGACGTATGGCTACGTCGCTAGCCGGGGGGGTCCGTGACCCCTCGGTCACGGACCCCCCCAAGGGTGTGACCAGCGGACCCAATGTCCGCCGGTCACTCGCGACCATCGGTGGAGAGGGAGAAAGGCAGGCGGCTGATGTAAACAAGCCGCCTGTCATTCTCCCCTGTGTAAGAACAGTGATCATACGGTTCTACTATGTAGGACCGTTGATCACTGTTCCTACACCTCAAGCCACAGCCAATCACAGTTAGAATCACGCACCTAGGGACACACACAACCCCTCCCTCTCAAAAAAAGTTAACCCCTTCACTGCCAGTATCATTTTACAGTAACAGTGCATATGTATAGCACTGATTACTGTAGTATTGTCACTGGTAACCCCATAAGTGTCAAAAATGTCAGTCAAGGGTCCGATCTGTCTGCCGCAATGTCGCAGTCCCGCAAAAAAAATCACAGATCGCCGCCATTACGCGTTAAAAAAAAAACAACAAAAATGACAAAAATCTTTCCCTTAGTTAGTAAACGCAATAACTTTTGCGCAAACCAATCAAAATTCGCTTTTTGCGATTTTTTTTACCAAAAATACGTAGCATAAAACAAATTGGGCTAAAATGTTAAACAAATTTGATTTTTACATTTTTTGGGGGAATTTCATATAAAAAAATTGGCGCTCTTTTTTTGTTTATAGTGCATGATCAAAAAATCTCACAGGTGATCAAATACCATCAAAAAAAGCTCTGTTTGTGGGAAAAAAAAGACGTCAAATTAGTTTAGGTACAGCGTCGCACGACCGTGCAATTGTCAGTTAAAGTCATGCAAAATAGGCCCTGGTCAGGAAGGGGGTAAAATCTTCCGGGGCTTAAGTGGTTAAGTACTCTCAGATGTACCCCATCCGGGCCTGGTGATTTACTTGTGTTAATTTTATCCAGCCTTTCCCTGATTTCACACTCTGTTAGCCATAGAGGCAAGTCCTGTGAAGTACTGCTAACCATTCAGTCGTGGTCAGTGTACCCCTCCTTTTCTTATGTAAAGACTGAGGAGAAAAAAGCATTAAGTACAACAGTTGCCTTTTCCGTGTCCTCTGTAACCATCCTCCCATCATCGTTAATTATTTGTGCAACATGTTCTGACCTCGTTTTTTTGATGTTGATATACTTAAAGAATTTCTTAGGGTTCTTTTTACTATCCTCCGCTATTTGTTTCTGGAAGTTGACTTTAGCCATGTTCACATACATGAATCTGTCACAAATTGCATAATTTATCACACTACTACTAGACAGATTTCTGATGAGTATCTATAATAATCTTTATGAATTTTACAGACAGGGAGACCACAGACAAAATTAGTAACTTGTCCTTTGCCTTCTGTCTTCAGTTCTTCCTTAACCTCTTCCCATCACCTCATGGCATCCCTTTAGGTGGGTCTTAACACAGCAAGGCGGAAGTGATGTCCCAACCACATGATCGCTTTTATTGGCTCTGAAAGTGGTCACATGGTTGGGAGCCCATCTAGAGGCCTCCCAATAACAGAAACTGAGAGCTGTTGGTAACAACACAAACAGTGTGCTTGGAGCACACATTAGGTGTGCTCTCAGCACACAACCTCGGTCCCCCATAGACTCATATGTGCAGCAGCTGGGAATTAAGGTCCACCCACCCTGCTGTCGGATAGGCTATTAAAGAGTGGTAATCTAGCTGCAATGCCCTTGGCACTTATCTTCACATCTGGTGGACTTGCCCCATGGTGAAACAATTTTGGTCACAAATGTTTCAAACCATATCCATTTTGGTGGGCACTGCACTTACCCCCGATCCTATATTTACATTAGTGAATCTACACACCCAAAATTTAACAGAGTAAGAGCATAAACTGGTCCTTCAAGTGACCACAGCTACTAAACAAACAATTGTGAAAGCCTGGAAGTTGCTAATCCAGATGCAATTTTTTGGGGTAGATTTGATCATTGTACCAAATTATGGCAGTCTTGGGTAGAACATTTCCTCCCTCCCCACTTTGATGAAATTCTCCTACTCCCATGATGCACTTGTACCTTCATTCCCCCTGTTGCTCAGGCCCCATTGCAAAGCTGGCTGTTGGCTGGGACACCGGGGTTTTTTCTGAACCTATTGGCTCATTAATGATCTGCACTCACTGTTCAAGTCTTTAATTGTTACTTTATCCTATGTGCATTGCCTGTGCACATTGTGGTTCGCTTATAATTATTGTCTAAGTGTATTGTGCTCTTTTTTTTTAATAAACAGTTTGAACAAGAAAGAGTGGTAATCTGATGGTCATTTTATAGGGCCTAATTTTCTTTATTAATAATTAAAAAAAAAAAAGATGTTGTACTTACTGTATCTGCTCTGTGCAATGATATTGCACAGATGGGTAACATACCTTTTGTGGCCCCGTCTTCTTCTTCTAAAAGCTCCCTCAGAAAGTCGGCTGCTAAGGGAAACCTGTGCATACAGTATGTGCTCCTGCATGCATAGCAAGCCATATCTTTGCTCCATCCTCACAGGGGTTTGACTATCCTATCCTATCCTATGGCACCCACTGCTTCCAGAGGAGTTGATTTACTAAAATTGCAGAGTAAAAAATCAAGGTGCGACTCTGCATAGAAACCAGTCAGCTTCAAGGTTTTTTTCAAAGCTTAAATGAACAAGCTGAAATTAGATGCTGATTGGCTACCGTGCACGGCCACACCAGATTTTGCACTCTCCAGTAGTAAATCAATCACCATGTCTACTGTGAGACCAAGAAGAGAGAAGAGCTGTACTACTGCCAGGATGGTGCTGGATCAGTGAGAGGAGCCAGGTATGTGTTTAGGGATGGGAGGAAGAGTTAGTGGGGTGCTTTTCACCTTAATGTAGAAAGTACACAAACATTTAGACTTTAGACCCAATTTAACCCCTTCAAGGACACTGAGCAAAGACTAATTTCCAAAATATAACAAGTATGTATTACCTTTTGGAAAGAAAAAAATCTTGTTTCACATAGCAACAATTCAGAATTCCTATTTTTAATATTTAAAAAAAATGATAGTTGAAACTTTATTAGTTGGTATTGTCAACAACTAACATTTTTACTTTAATTATTTTGAATTAAATAAGCCACGGTGTCTCCCCAAGCGTATAACAAGAGTAGCAACCCAAAACACAGCTATAAAGATGAGAGTATAAGGTTTCTCTTTAAAAATCCACAATTGCCTCAATTTTCCCCACAGTAGATTCTGGAGTCCTCTAGGTGTTTTGTTTGCTGGCATCTCTTGGGTGCTGCAATTTTACCCATTGTGATCAGGTTTCTATAATTTATACAAATTACTGTTACAATATCAGTTCAGTCTAAAACTGCTTACATTGTTCTGTTGAATATAAACAGAGACAATGTACAGTGAGTCAGTTGCACTTCAGGGTCATTTGAAATTTGCACACAGATATTTTGATAAATAGTGAATATTTTTTACAGCATGTACACAAACAACCTGACAGGCTTGTGCAATTGCATTCAAATAGCTACAAATAACAGCAGAAAATAAGTATGGGAACTTGACATCCATCCTCATTTAGAAAAGTTTGGTTGTCATTGCTGAAATGCTAAGGTCATGGCAATGACCTTTGCTGAAAGCACTAGTCAGACTTTTAGGAGTAAACCTCTATATTGTGGAAGTGGGAGCTGGTGTGTCATTTGCTGCATGACTAGACCCAGTCAGGCATAACTGATATATTGTCATAACACTTTATGATTTTATTATATGGCCTCTATTTTTTTTCTTTTAACCTGTTTTTCTAGAAAAAAAAATATGATCCATTTCTAAAAGCAATCACACGAAAAATAGAACATTGATGACTTTGTACAAGACATGCTAATAGGTACGTTCTGCAATGGGAAGGTGACTACAGAGTATTAAGCTGTTCAGATGCATCACAATAACAAGCAGGCATGAATGGCCTACTTTGCATTTCTGTCTCCATTAAATTGGAATATGAGGTGAAGCGTCCACAAATATATATGTAATAAAAGATAATGAACAATACTGGCCTATGAGCTATTTTCAGCTGAGCACATCGGGAATTAAAAATTTGCACTCAAGGCTACAACATTAGCAATAGTAATGGTGTAGGATGGTTAGATATTCAAAAATGCAATTAGACTTACATCTTATTTTATACATTGCACAATAGTCAAAGGTTTATCTGTTTATAAAGTCACCTTCTTTCTGCTGTGAATTGCTCAGAGTGGGAATACAGGGGAGTTTCTTTACCTGCAGTTCCTTTGTAAACAACAGTGAAATCCTTGTATGACTATTTGTTCAGTGTTTGGCAGCTATTCAATTTGCTACGATTAAACCACAATTGAAACTTAAGGCCTAACTAGTAATTGAAGCACATTCTCAGTATAAGATAGCCGATTTATAGAGGAGCTATCACTTTTTGTTTGCGTTTCGATTTACATTTGAAATTAATCTTCTTATGTACATCATCTTTTTTTTTAATTGTATTTAATATAATGTTTGTATGTATAGTTTGCAACAATATGTATACATAGTAACAGACATACTGTATCTGTTTATTATATATGCAAGCTCTGCTTCGTTTTCTGTAGGGCAGTTCTACAAATTTGTTGTACCTTTCTTTTATTTCACAGCAAATCTAATAGACAGGGTCTTTCCAATTGTAAACTATATATTTTCTGTAGTCTCGCCAGCCATGCTCTTGGTAGTTAGAGACTATGTGATTTTGCATTGGCTTTAGGTAATATACTGTAAGATATCTGTTGAATATCATCTTTTATTCATGGCACAAAAGAGCTATTTTTTTTCAAAAAATGTAATGTGATATAGTATTGCTGACATTTCCCATGTTTTATCTACTTAAAAATGCTGTAAGTATGGATAAGTAACTGTTGATCTGCCAAAAATCCATTGAGCTCCTAACTTCATGTTTGGGCAGACAGCACTGCCTCTGCTGCAATAAAATCCCAAATAGTGGGGTTGATTTACTAAAATTGGAACGTGCAAAATCAGGTGCAATTCTGTATAGAAACCAATCAGCTTCCAGTTTGTTGTTTTTTTTTGGTCAAAGCTTTATTGAACAAGCTGATGTTAGAAGCTGATTGGCTACAATGCACAGCTGCACCAAATTGTGCACTTTCCAGTTTTAATTAATCAACCCCATTGTTTTTAGCCCTCTCCAGTTCTCCTCTTCCAGACTACAGAATCCCTATTTCATCCCTTTCCTGTCTCAAATCTTTCCTGTTTTTACACTCTACATACACTTCCTTCCCGTGCAAACTGGTCTCTGTTCCAAATAAACCCCATTTTGTGTAAATAATTGGTTGTATCCATCATTTTAGTCAGAACCATTTATTTGTTGCAGTTTAAGATCTCTTATGGCCTACCCATGGTCTTCTTTCTAGCTGCAATACTGTATATAGAACACTTAGAACACTTAGTAAAAAAAAATTTATATATTCACAAATATATTCATATGCATATATAACAATATAATGAGAAGAAATAAACACTCACGCCAGGAAAAAATGTAGATATCTAAAATAAAATTCTATGTGTGGACTGCTGCTGCTACAACCCACAGTGGTGTAAAGGTTAAAAAAAAAAACTTACATGAAAGTGCTACTGAGGCCAAAAAAATACTGGGATAATAAGTGGTATAAAATATATACGTAACAACGTATGATACGGCTGGACCTCAAATGTATATTGCATCCATAATACCTTAGTAATCAAATAATCCCATAATGTGTATTGCATGTGCCCAATAAACAAATTGTAATACTTAAATGCAGATAACAATAAAGTGCAGAAGTACCAATAAATGTGCAAATAATGTCCTGGTGCAAATGAGCTTGCAAACAAGCATAAATGACAATATACTTAAATAAATAAATGAGTGCAGAGTGCCAAAAAAAAAAGAAGAAAGTGCATATATAGTGTCCTTATATAGTAGGTATAGTCTCTCAATGAGTTTGATATCCAAAAATAAAGCTGCCACTGGTGTGGCTCGGAAGATAACTCAGAGCAATTCCTCTGGGGTGCGCTTTGATACAATGGTGGTGTCACCCTCCGTGCTTGTGCGATGTAGTAAATTTGCACATTTACTGAAAGATGTTGACCCCTAATACTATACGACAAAGGGAGTCAAAAAAGGCTTTTTGGATGATATCCAGATATATGTCCTAATGGCGGATGTGTGGGGGTATAAAAAAATGGGATCCTCATTGTGTAATATGTTTAAAATAGCCAAGTTTATTAAACTAATATACACAATAAAACGTTGGTGGTACAATGGAAAATAGTGCCTTGGAAACGGCTGTGAAACACACCCTACAAGAGCTGTAGGAAGCCGTCTCACACTGCTCCTGCAGCCCGCCGCTGCATGGAGCTTCCATGTGTGTTCAAACAATCTGCATTCCAACGGCACGTACCAAAGCGAAGCTACGTGCGTTTCAGCTTGACGCCTTTCGTCATCAAAAAGTGACGTCTTCTGAAGCTATCTGGATATCATCCAAAAAGCCTTTTTTGACTCCCTTTGCCGTATGGTATTGGGGGTCAACATCTTTAGGTGAGTGTGCAATTTTACTACATCGCACGAGCATGGAGGTTTGACACCACTATTGTATCACAGAGCACCCCAGAGGAGTTATCTTTCGTGCCACACCAGTGGCAACTTATTTATTTTTGGATATCGAACTCAAGTGAAAGACTATACCTACTGTATAAGGACACTATATATGCACTTTCTTCTTTTTTTGGCACTCTTTGAACTCATTTATTATTTTAAGTATATTGTCATTTATGCTTGTTTGCAAGCTCATTTGCACCAGGACACTATTTGCACCTTTATTGGTACTGCATTTAAGTATTACAATTTGTTTTTTGGGCCCATGCAATACACATGATGGGATTTTTTTGATTACTAAGGTATTATGGATGCAGTATACAATTGAAGTTTAGCCGTATCATACGTTGTTACATATATATTTTATACCACTTATTATCCCAGTATTTTTTGGCCTCAGTAGCACTTTCATGTACGGTATTGCGCTGCTAGTAATATACCTCATATTACAATATATAACAATATGCATACATAATGATCACATTAAAATGTTCAAATGTGCTACTTTATAATTAGCACCATTAATTTTTAGTTTGTTTTGCCACCAGTAATCTCCTTTCCCCTTTCCTCTTTATAGCCATGATCACTCCTATATTAGTTAGATGTGCATAAGCATTCATAATCAAATAAATGATAACCATACAGTATACAGTGATTACATTTGCTACCTTACAATTAGCACCATTCATTTGTTCGTTTTCCCACCAGTAACCCCCTTTCCCATTTACTTTTCCTCTGACCAATAGAGATCTTGTTTCCTCAAGCATTTCCTTCTATTATGGGCACCTTTGCAGATGTCAATTCTTCCTTTTTTGGGGGTCTGCTATCCTCATCATCACTTCAAAAAAGAAGTGTGGAATTTAAAAATAACAAACATACATACTCACCTAGGAGGAAACAGCATCGGTCTGATGCTGCATCTGACCCCTGTTGCCTCTACACCGAGAACTGTGTGTGACCAAAGACCATTAATTGCTCAGTTTTCATTCTTCAGAGAGCAGAGGGTCGTGACTGTCAGTCTGTGCTATGCCCCTCCAGTGCTCACTGAAGCACTGGGCTGTGGGGGGCTGAAGCAGCTGGCTCAGGCTCTCAGCAGAGTGCTGAGAGGTTGAACCATCTGCCACTCAGGTATCTGGGTGGGTCCCAACATTAAAGTCGGGAATCCTTCAGAGCTTGGATCAGCTAAGCGACTTCAGCCGACAGCAGACTTTAGCTTACTGTCAGCTGAATATGGGTCACAGCAGTACAAAACTAAGTGCACTCCTGTGGCCCACAGAAGAAGTAGGGCCAAAAGAAATGTGGCCTTACTTCTCCTTAAATGAAAGGTAAGGGTTAGAAAATATACGGTATATTGCATATTTATTAGAGATAGAGATACAGCATTTTTGAGAGAATACTGTATTTATAATATTTTATAAGGTATATAGCATACAAAAGATTTATCATATAAGATACAGTAATACAACTGTTGGGCTCCTGACTTTATTGCCCCAATCCTGGATCTTATCTTTTTCCTATGCAGAAAAGGTTTAGGGTTTGCTTGGTCAGCGGTACAAGTACACATATCATCTGTAGAAATTTGGAAGAATCATTACAGAGTAAATTTATAGATATATACAGCAGACAGTTTCCCCTTGTTCATCTTGAAGTACTTTATCACTCTAGATAATTAAACTGAAAGTCAGTTTAAACACAATGACCATTTAGGAGAAACTGAACAATTTTGAGTGATTTTATGAAGCGGGATTGTGTAAAGGACAGGCAGCCTTATTTAAATGCAGAACAAAGTGTAAAAAACTGTTGCTTAAGCATACAGTAATAGTTTTGCTATTTTATCATCGCACTGGTTGGCAACAAATAATAAGTGTAATTATTTTTTTATATTACTAGCTAATATTATAGATAATATCTATATACTATATATCTATATCAGTGGGGAGTATAGATACATTCAGAAAACCTTTAGATTTGTTTCTTGGCAAACACAATGTACAAAATAAATATGGAAAAATGCTAGTGCCATGAACACATACACACACACACACACACACACCTGAATGGATCAGTGTCTTCTTTCAACCTTACCAACTATGTAACTATGATCCATTGGCCTCCAACTGTGATGAGTCTCCATGTTAATAGAGACCTTTCCTTTAATGAATTTGAAACTGGGAAATGTATTTAAAAAGTTGGTCAGTTGTAGATTCTAAACCTGTGTTTGCAAAACAATTGGTGACTGAGTGGCCAAAGAAGGCCTCATACTTAAAAACAATACTTTATATTCAGAGCATTGCATGCAATTATTGGACTGCTTCTGAATTCCTATTAGATGTACCTTTTCCTGAACAGGGTGATTTTCCAATGTGTTGGAATATCTCCCTGTGACTACACCTGGCCCGTTTCACTACTACGGTGCGGAGAAAGTGATCAAGGTATAACGCATTGCTGTCACTGTCAGGTGAGAATTGCAGTGGGTCTTGGTGCTCATGTTCATCTTAGGAAGAAATACGACCTGGCCACCCTTTTTTTTATTGATGAAACAGATTTGAGAATTGGTTGTTTGTAAGTTTATGAGCAAGTGCATTGAAATTTGAAAATCAGCAGCTTTGGTTGTATTCATCTTCCAGTTCTTGAATGTTCAGTAATTCAGTGAAACCTGTCCAAAGCTACCTTTTGGAAGAAGATAAAACACTTGTGTGAGTCAGGACAAGTCCTCACAGGTACTTTAAGTGCTGTCCATTACTTGAATGTATTGTCAGGTCTGTAATGCTAATTATTATTGGAAATATATAACTGTTCTCCCTTAACCCTGTTCATATCAATTATAGTTTCTACAGACAGGTCAGTAGGCAGCCTTCTTCAATGGTATACAGTAATCCCCCGCTCCATCGCGGTTCAGTTTTTGCGGTCCCGGTAATTCGCGTTTTTTTTTGTAATGTTATTTTACTATATAAATCATTAAAAATGAAATATTTTTGTGTTTTCCATAGCTCTTGCTATGTCTCTTAGTATCTTTTATGTGTTTAAATGAGTTTCTATTGTTTTAAAAGTGTGTTTAAAGACCTTAAAATGCTTTTACATGTACAGTGACAGTAAAAAAAACATGCCTACAATGCATTTTAATAGGGTTTTTCTATTTCGCGGAATTTCACTTTTCGCAGCTGGGTCCGGAACGTAACCCCCGCAATGGAGGGGGGTTTACTGTATACTCTTCTCCACTAAGCCATGGATGCTAATAGAGAAGCTATCTACTTGCAAGTAGATAGCTACTCAGAGTCTGAGCAAATTTTGCTCATAGACAGGTATCTCATTATTTGCTAGTTTAGTTAAGAAGATGGAAGAGCCACACACTAGCTATTGGCCACTGCCCTTTGACTAGGTTGCCCTATAAGCTTGAGGTCTGTAAAGTGTGGGAATTGTGCATGGTATGAGGAGAACAAGGTGTGTGTATGGGGAAGAGGGGGCTAGGCTAATATTTTATAAAAGTATTATTGTCCTTTTCTGCACGGCCTTAGACACTACTGTATATTCCAATGTATCCAAACTAAATTCTTGTTGCCTTATGTAATAACTAAGCAAATAAGGTTCTCTTGTATGCAATAAATAAATCTTAAACACATAATAGAATTGTAAAGTTACCGATCCATATTGTTTTTTTTTGGTTTTTGAGCTGGTTATTACAAGTAAAGAGGCTGTTCTGGGACTGTATCCAGTTCAACATTTACAGTTCCAAGCTACTGGTCACAAACTCCAACAAATTTATAGTTAATAAAAAATACATATTTTATCACTTGTAACCTTCCTCTAAATGGTGAAGGATCTAATTTAAAATTACATATTACATATTGGAAATGTTACATTTTATTGCTTGGTGGCCTGCAGTTCCAGCCCTTCTGATAGTAAAGGTTAATAGCATTCTATGTAGACAGAAAGTTGAAATCAATTAATGCAGATTTCATTGCTGATGAATGTATGCTTATGGTAGAGAGGACTGTTTCTACAGCAATAACTACTGTTTTTCTTATAAAACGATTCAAGGAGAAGGCCATGTACTTGTCATCTCAGGTTTTTGCCAAGCATGTAGGAAGCTGACATTTAATTTGTGCATCAGCTTGTGTAGGCCGCTCAGTAACGGACCTATTTTCTTTGATGTATACAACGCCTTCCTGTTATTATTTCTTGATCAGTGGGTGACACTGCACCTCATAAGCATATATTCATTCACAATTACCAACATGAACACGGTGCTATAATTATTTTTGCATTAGTAAAAAGGTCCATTAAAGGAAATGCAGTGCATTCGTGTTGATATGGATAAACTGGTTAAAACATAATGTGGAAACTTTGTATACCCTGATATTATTACTATTATTACTGAAGTGTTGTTATTAATACATTATTAAGTTATTTTATGCTACCACTACCATTATAAATATGTAGCCAAATTATACATTAATATCTGGTATACTATATGTTACCCCACTAACTTTTTTTGGCCATACCACCCACAAACACACATTCCTAGTAAACCCATGTCAAAAACTGAAGAAAAAAAATGAACCTCAACTCAGTTCAGATCATACTAGCTTACTCCATTCATATAGCAAAACTTTTTTTTTTTGTGAAAATAATTTGGGATCCTGTTATTTTGGTGGGGGGGGGGGGGTGTTCGGTTATCCCAAGGCTGCTATGTATACACTTCCTTGAGCTCATGTGTCCTTACACTCACACAACTACTTAGGGTGGATTGGGCAGGATTGTGTTATCACTAGGCCAAACACCCCCCCCCCCTGTTCAGTTCGCACCAGAACACTGCAAACAGGGGAAAAGTTTGTTTGAATATTCAAACTACATTAAAATCTATGGGACTCGAAGCTGAAAAATCAAAAGATCTAATTTTAAAGGCTGAAATGCCCAAAAAAAGTGTATGGAGGTCTGGGTACTGCCCTGGGGGACATGTACCAATGCCAACATTTTTTTTTAAAACAATAATTTTTACAGGACCAGTGATTTTAATGATGCTTAAAGTGAAACAATAAAAATGAAAAATTCCTTTCAATATCGTGCTTGGGGGGTCCCCTTAACGTGGCTGTAGAGTGGCCAATTTGTGCGATGTATGTAGCCTGCTGCAGCAATACTGACATTTAAAGAATGTCATTTAAATTTGCTAGTGGCTGTAATGTATTGTCGGCTCCTGGCAATACAGATAAAAAAAAGATAAAAACGGCATAGGGTCCCCCCAGTCCCTTCAGGTCTGGTATGGATTTGGATCTGGTATGCCAAAATTATAAAAAAAAAAAATGCACAGGGAGCAGGAACGAGCCCTGCTGTAAAAAACTAGATACAAAATTCAAATTGCATGGACTTGTTATACAGGTGCAGAAAAATTGGGCCTTGGTTGTTGGTGGTGCCTGAACACTGCAACCCCTCGCAGTTACTCTTGCTGGGCGCAGGAACGAGCCCTGCTGTTAAAAATTGGATTAAAAATTAAAATCGCATGTATTGGTCATACAGGTGCAGAAAAATTGGGCCTTGGTTGTTGGTAGTGGCTGCACACTGCAACCCCTCGCAGTTACTCTTGCTGGGCGCAGGAACGGGCCCTGCTGTTAAAAATTCAATACATAATTCAAATCGAATGTATTTGTCATACAGGGGCAGAAAAATTGGGCCTTAGTTGTTGATCTTGCCTGAACACCGCAACCCCTCGCAGTTGCTCTTGCTGGGCGCAGGAACGGGCCCTGCTGTTCAAAAATGGATACAAAATTCAAATCTCATGTACTTGTCATACAGGTGCAGAAAAATTGGGCCTTGGTTGTTGGTGGTGCCTGAACACCGCAACCCCTCGCAGTTACTCTTGCTGGGTGCAGGAATGGGCCCTGCTGGTAAAAATTTGATAAAAAAATTTGAATCGCATGTACTTGTCATACAGGTGCAGAAAAATTGCGTCTTGGTTGTTAGTGGTGCCTGAACACTGCAACCCCTCGCAGTTACTCTTGCTGGGCGCAGGAACGAGCCCTGCTGTTAAAAATTGGATTAAAAATTAAAATCGCATGTATTGGTCATACAGGTGCAGAAAAATTGGGCCTTGGTTGTTGGTAGTGGCTGCACACTGCAACCCCTCGCAGTTACTCTTGCTGGGCGCAGGAACGGGCCCTGCTGTTAAAAATTAGATATGAAATTGCATGTACTTGTCATACAGGTTGTGACAGTACTAACCTTCACTATAAGTGAAAGACAGATAATTAATGGTTTGGATTGCTTCAAGTGGGACAGTAATATTTGTCAACCATATCTTCATATAGCTGTATATAAAAAATCCGCGCTTAGGATATAATAGAATCCAACTATCACCGGCTGCTGCCTACCTCTATAACTATACTCCTAGGATTTATAGTAAGAAGTGAGGGGAAAGGGGGAGGCGTATGGCGCTGCCTGTGAGTCACTTATTACTAGTTAGCATAAACCTAGATAAAGTGCACAAGTGCAATATCCATTAAAACAACTTCTTAAAATATGTGAGATAATGATATTGTGAAAAAAAGTAGAATAGTGCTGCACAAATAGTAAATAAAAACTCTGCTGTGGTCCACCAAATAATACCACCTGATATCTTCAGTAATTAAGTGTGTTGCGATAGTATAAATCGCTCTGTGATTAGTGCAATATAAAACTCAGCACCAATAAATAACTATGTGCAATGATACTGTGAAAAGTATATGTGATTAGTGTTACTGGGTGAAATATAAGTGATATCACTAAAAACATACATAAAGTGATAAATAAAACAGTGTATAATTCCTGGTTTTAGCTAAGTAGAAAATGATCTAAGAAATACGCAATATAAAAATCAGCAGGGAACCACATATAAATATTAGAAAGCAGCAGAAATTAATATCCAAAATAGCCCAACATGATTGTATTAAAAATCTATATATGTAGTCCACAAAGTCCAATCAATTTTTTCAAGTATAACACAAGATTTAAGGTGCAAGAAAATATCCAAAAGTGACTTTAGTGCAAGATGGTATATTTTCCAAAGGTGACTTCGGTGCAGGTGCCTTAATATATCTTTCAAGGGTGCCAAGTATGGTGATCACTCTGTGCTCCCTGCACCCCCAGGACCGAACTCACCAGAATAAAATTACCCCTACAGGGGTAACGGGCCTTAGAATAGTGTTGCCTCCTAGGTTTCTCGGATGCCCTCTGGTCTCCCTGGGGGGTCCTACAAGCTCTGAGTGCTGTCCTTGATATCCCAGCTATACTCTGCTCCGGTCCTACTTTACATATGTCCTCCACGGGTATATATGGGGAAAAAAGGGCCTCACATAGAGTAGTATTGTATGTTCAAAAAATGTATTAAATCCAAGAATAATACTCACAATTGTAACAGTAAAAAAACCGCAGGTAACAGACAAAAGCGATCGCGCACTTCCGGGACGCCCTGCGTGCCACAGACCGGATATGCGTTCCAACCAGGCGGATGTGATGTGATGACGCTCTACGCGTTTCATCTGTCCGACGTCATTTTCAAAAAGGTCCACCTGGGGGTAGCCTTGTGGGGGAAATCTGTATAAAAGTCTGTTCAATAAAGTTGAGTTATGCTTCGCCCTCAATCTAGAGTCCTGTCTCTCATTGGGGGAACCTGATACAAGGGATTGCTATGCTCTCCACACTCCCTTGGATAATCACTAAACTCTTATAAGAGATTGCGTAAGAGCTTGTTCCTGTTCCTGCTGCACTCTCTGGGGAAAGAGAGGTTCACCCACTGGAGCCTGGAGCATTGTCGTAGGTCCAGGGTGGGTAGGGGACAGCGAGACCCCAACCAAGCTGTGGCGGTTCGTAGGGTCTGAAGTGATATGGTGAACAAATGGGGATGTAGCGCTGGACATAAATATATAAAATAAATACAAACATGTGACCCATATAAACCATATAGGATGATTCGTGCAATAAAGTCTCTGGTGTCCAAAGCAATTAGATAATTGACAGCCAATATGGAAGACACAGACTTGATAGGGTGGTTTCCTTAGCAAAGCCTTCACCTTCACACGATCACCCAGTGGAATAACTATATGAGCCGCTTACCAGATTTAATGGACCCCTTGATTATAGGGGGTCAAATGCGCTGTGTACTCCAGTAAGGAACTCTAATGCATCTTGCTCCCATAAGTAGAGGTCATCACAGCCAGAGTCAGTGCCATAATCAGAAAGCCAAGCCATATGCAGGGATGAAAAAATAGTCTCATGGTGCAGTATCTCTTATCAATCAAGAATTTATTTAAGACAAATTGCACTTACTAGACAAAAAGCAGATAAAAGCCTTCAATAAAATCATTTGCTGGGGATCCCCTGATGATGTCAGCCTTGACTGACGAAACGTCGGGAACGTGAGACCATACACATCCGGGTCTGCGGTCTGAGGAACGCAGCGGGGAGCGGCATCTCCAGTCCCCAGCAAATGATTTTATTGAAGGCTTTTATCTGCTTTTTGTCTAGTAAGTGCAATTTGTCTTAAATAAATGCTTGATTGATAAGAGATACTGCACCATGAGACTATTTTTTCATCCCTGCATATGGCTTGGCTTTCTGATTATGGCACTGACTCTGGCTGTGATGACCTCTACTTATGGGAGCAAGATGCATTAGAGTTCCTTACTGGAGTACACAGCGCATTTGACCCCCTATAATCAAGGGGTCCATTAAATCTGGTAAGCGGCTCATATAGTTATTCCACTGGGTGATCGTGTGAAGGTGAAGGCTTTGCTAAGGAAACCACCCTATCAAGTCTGTGTCTTCCATATTGGCTTTCAATTATCTAATTGCTTTGGACACCAGAGACTTTATTGCACGAATCATCCTATATGGTTTATATGGTTCACATGTTTGTATTTATTTTATATATTTATGTCCAGCGCTACATCCCCATTTGTTCACTATTTATCACGATTCCACGTTTGTGTAGCAGCTGACAGCGTGGAAGAAATCCCACTTTATCACTTTATATTCAAATTTATATATAAATTTATTTATATTAATTAATTTTTTCACACCATTTGCGCAGTTTTTTTACCCCTTTTCTCACTGAAGTGATATGGTGTCTGGTGGAGTGCTTGGAGCCCTCGGGAAGCACTAGGATCATCCGTCAACGGAGGTACCTGGTCGGGATGCCGGTTGATCCATTACACAGGTGCAGAAAAATTGAGTCTTGGGTAGGGTTGAGCGAACACAGACTGTATTATTCATGTTCGTAGCGAATAATTGGATTTTTGTTACCCAAACACGGACCCGAAAACTTTACTGTATGTTCGGGTAAAAATCCATGTTCGGTCATTTTATTTCCGGGTTTTGTATGCATTGGCGCGCTTTTCATGGTGGGCTTTCAACCGCCAATCAACAAGCGTTTAACTGGTGTGCCTTAAGCCATCCCAGCCATGCCTACAAATGTATTAGTAACTGTGATTGGCCATCTGAAGCATGTGACCAAGTCTTTATAAGTCCGAGACGGAGCGCCGCTGCGTCATTCTGCTGTGTTAGTTCAGGGACAGAGCACACATCATACGTGCTGGCTGCTGATTAGGGACAGACAGGCAAAAACCATTTGTGTCTGGATAGAATTGAGGGACAGGTCGGAGTGTGTTAGGCAGGGCGAGTTGTAGGGCATTTTAGGGAGAGGCTGCTGATTTTTAGGGTCAGTTTTCTACAATCGATTTTGCAGTGACCGATCTTATCAATCCTTTTAGGGAGAGGCTGCTGATTTTTAGGGTCAGACAGTGTGTTCTACAATCGATATTGCTGGGTGGGGTTTGCAGTGACCGATCTTATCAATCCTTTTAGGGAGAGGCTGCTGATTTTTAGGGTCAGACAGTGTGTTCTACAATCGATATTGCTGGGTGGGGTTTGCAGTGACCGATCTTATCAATCCTTTTTGGGAGAGGCTGCTGATTTTTAGGATCAGACAGTGTGTTCTACAATCGATATGGCTGGGTGGGGTTTGCAGTGACCGATCTTATCAATCCTTTTAGGGAGAGGCTGCTGATTTTTAGTGTCAGACAGTGTGTTCTACAATCGATATTGCTGTGTGGGGGGGGTTTGCAGTGACCGATCTTATCAATCCTTTTAGGGAGAGACTGGAGATAGGCAGGTGTCAGTGGTCCAAATCGATTTTGCTGTGTGTGGGGTGCAGTGAACACAATCTTTTTTGCCCACTGAGGAGGAGGGAGAAAAGTCTTTTTCTATCAGTCACTGTGTGCAGCGTTTTTCCTTCAGCTGTGCTGTGCTGACTCTGATCATACACTGCTGTGTTCAGTGTTCACATGTGCTATTATTGAGTGGTTTCAAAAATCATACACTTTTTTCTATTCCACTATTCAATATACAGCCTTGAGTTAAAAAATTAAATTGTGGCCTGCAGCAGAGCTGAATGATATAAGACACTGCTGTTCACATGTGCTATTGATAAATCACACCAATTTTATATCATATTTTCTATTCCGCTATTCAATAAAAACCCTTGGGTATAAACAATTAAATTGCAGGATAGTCTGTGTTGGTACGTGTGAGATACACCTTTCCAATTTTTGGGGTTCATCTCATACTTCTGAAGATTTGAGGGTGCTGCCTGTTCCGTACTCCTCCTACTCCTCATCCTGCCTTTAGGGGTACAAAAAATAGTAATTGGGGCCTAGTCTGGTTGTGTACGTGTGAGATACATACACTTTTTTTGATCATATTTTCTATTCCGCTATTCAATAAAAACCTTTGGGTATAAACAATTAAATTGCGGGATAGTCTGTGTTGGTACGTGTGAGATACACCTTTCCAATTTTTGGGGTTCATCTCATACTTCTGAAGATTTGAGGGTGCTGCCTGTTCCAAACTCCTCCTACTCCTCATCCTGCCTTTTAGGGGTACAAAAAATAGTGATTGGGGCCTAGTCTGGTTGTGTACGTGTGAGATACATACACTTTTTTTGATCATATTTTCTATTCCGCTATTCAATAAAAACCTTTGGGTATAAACAATTAAATTGCGGGATAGTCTGTGTTGGTACGTGTGAGATACACCTTTCCAATTTTTGGGGTTCATGTCATACTTCTGAAGATTTGAGGGTGTTGCCTGTTCCAAACTCCTCCTACTCCTCATCCTGCCTTTAGGGGTACAAAAAATAGTAATTGGGGCCTAGTCTGGTTGTGTACGTGTGAGATACATACACTTTTTTTGATCATATTTTCTATTCCGCTATTCAATAAAAACCTTTGGGTATAAACAATTAAATTGCGGATTGTCTGTGTTGGTACGTGTGAGATACACCTTTCCAATTTTTGGGGTTCATCTCATACTTCTGAAGATTTGAGGGTGCTGCCTGTTCCAAACTCCTCCTACTTCTCATCCTGCCTTTTAGGGGTACAAAAAATAGTAATTGGGACCTAGTCTGGTTGTGTACGTGTGAGATACATACACTTTTTTTGATCATATTTTCTATTCCGCTATTCAATAAAAACCTTTGGGTATAAACAATTAAATTGCGGGATAGTCTGTGTTGGTACGTGTGAGATACACCTTTCCAATTTTTGGGGTTCATCTCATACTTCTGAAGATTTGAGGGTGCTGCCTGTTCTGTACTCCTCCTACTCCTCATCCTGCCTTTAGGGGTACAAAAAATAGTAATTGGGGCCTAGTCTGGTTGTGTACGTGTGAGATACATACACTTTTTTTGATCATATTTTCTATTTCGCTATTCAATAAAAAGCTTTGGGTATAAACAATTAAATTGCGGGATAGTCTGTGTTGGTACGTGTGAGATACACCTTTCCAATTTTTGGGGTTCATCTCATACTTCTGAAGATTTGAGGGTGTTGCCTGTTCCAAACTCCTCCTACTCCTCATCCTGCCTTTTAGGGGTACAAAAAATAGTAATTGGGGCCTAGTCTGGTTGTGTACGTGTGAGATACATACACTTTTTTTGATCATATTTTCTATTCCGCTATTCAATAAAAACCTTTGGGTATAAACAATTAAATTGCGGGATAGTCTGTGTTGGTACGTGTGAGATACATCTTTCCAATTTTTGGGGTTCATCTCATACTTCTGAAGATTTGAGGGTGCTGCCTGTTCCAAACTCCTCCTACTCCTCATCCTGCCTTTTAGGGGTACAAAAAATAGTAATTGGGGCCTAGTCTGGTTGTGTACGTGTGAGATACATACACTTTTTTTGATCATATTTTCGATTCCGCTATTCAATAAAAACCTTTGGGTATAAACAATTAAATAGCGGGATAGTCTGTGTCGGTACGTGTGAGATACATACACCTTTTGATATCATATTTTCTATTCCGCTATTTAATCAAAACCTTTGGGTATAAACAATTAAATTGCGGGATAGTCTGTGTCAGTACGTGTGAGATACACCTTTCCAATTTTTGGGGCACATCTCATACTGCCGAGGATTTGAGGGTGCTTCAGTATGCTTCCTGCCTGTTCCGAACTCCTCCTACTCCTCATCCTGCCTTTAGGTTACAAAAAATTGTAATCGGGGCCTAGATTGTGTTTGTACGTGTGAGATACACCGTTTTGTAAAATTTGTCCTATTCCGCTATTCAATATACACCCTGTTTGAGTGTAAAAAATTAAATTGCGGGATAGTCTGTATCGGTACATGTGAGATACACCTTTTTAAATTTGTTTGGCGCATCTCCTTCTACCGCCGAGGATTGCAGGGCGCTTCAGTTTGCCTCCTGTTCCCAACTCCTCCTACTCCTCTTCCTCATCCTGCCTTTAGGGTACAAAAAATTGTAATCGGGGCCTAGTCTGTGTTTGTACGTGTGAGATACACCGTTTTTTATCCTTTTTCCTATTCCGCTATTCAATATACACCCTTTTGGGGTAAAAAACATTAAATTGCGGCATAGTTTGCATATTTGACTGTGAGATACACCTGTGCGATACTGTTGTTTTGTTCCGCTATTCAATAAACACCTTTCTAGGGCAAGATCATAAATTACAGAAATATGAGGAGACCGTCAAATAGGGGCCGTGGCCTGGGTTGTGGTGCTGCTGGTAGATCTCCTGTTGCAAGGAGAGGACGTGCCAGCTACACGCACAAGTGAAACACCTTCCTCAAGTGTGAGTAGGCGACAGAACCTGCAGCAGTATTTGGTAGGGCATCATAGGCCTCTAGAAGTGATGATGCCAGAACACGTAGAGGCGATAGTAGATTGGTTTGCAGCTGACAGTGCCTCCAGTTCCTTCACATTGTCTCCCACCCAGTCTACTGCAGAAAGGTCAGAGTTGGCACCTGCAGCCGATGTCCAACCGTCTTTCACCTCACCCCCTTGGAAATCAGGCAAGCAGTCTGAGCCCCAAGCCATACAGCAGTCTCTTCTTCTTTTTGAGGACTCTGTCAGCAGGGTTTCCCAGGGCCATCCACCTAGCCCTGCCCCAGAAGTGGAAGAGATTGAGTGCAGCGATGCCCGACCACTTATTTCTCACGATGAGTACATGCAAGGACCATCGCAGCATGTCTCCGATGATGACGAAATGCAGGTGCCAACTGCTGCGGCGTTCAGAATTGTGGAGACCGACAAGGAGGGCAGGGGTGAAGACTGGGTGGAAGATGATGTGGAGGACGATGAGGTCCTCGACCCCACATGGAATGAAGGTCATGCAGGTGACCTGAGTAGTTTGGAGGAAGAGGCGGTGGTCACACAGAGCAACCAGCACAGCAGAAGAAGGAGCAGGGTGCAGAAGCGGAGCGGCCGTGCCCTAGACACTACACCTGCTACTGCCCAATGCAGCAAGGGAACGAGCGCACCTAAGCCAGCTCAAAGGAGTTCTCTAGCATGGAAGTTCTTTAGAAAATGTGCTGATGACAGGACACGAGTGGTTTGCACCCTGTGCAATCAGAGCCTGAAGCGAGGCATAAACCTTCTCAACCTGAGCACAACCTGCATGATCAGGCATCTAAGTGCAAAGCACGAGCTGCAGTGGAGTAGACACCTTCAAAACCAAGAAACGTCTCTGGCTCATCCTGCTTCCTCTTCTGCTGCAGTCTCGGCCGCTCCAGCCACATCTGTAGTGATACCGGCACCTGCCACCCCGCAAACAGACGATCTGTCAGCAACACCACCACCTGGGTCACCAACCATCTCCACAATGTCCCGTGGAAATGTTCAGCTTTCCATCTCCCAAACACTTGAGAGGAAGAGGAAGTACCCCCCTACCCACCCGCGATCCCTGGCCCTGAATGCCAGCATTTCAAAATTCTTGGCCTTTGAAATGCTGTCATTCCGTCTGGTGGAGACGCACAGTTTTAAAAACCTTATGTCGGTGGCTGTCCCACAGTACGTCGTGCCCAGCCGCCACTACTTTTCCAGGCAAGCCATCCCTTCCCTGCACAACCAAGTGGGGGAAAAAATCAGGTGTGCACTGTGCAACGCCATCTATGGCAAGGTCCACCTAACTACCGATACGTGGACCAGTAAGCACGGTCAGGGGCGTTATATCTCCCTAACGGCACACTGGGTAAATGCAGTGGCGGATGGGCCTGAGGCGGATAGCAATTTGGCGCATGTCCTTCCACCACCGAGGATTGCAGGGTGCTTCAGTTTGCCTCCTGTTCCTAACTCATCCTACTCCACTTCCTCATCCTCTACCGCCTCCTCATCCGGACAGCGTAACACCTTCACCACCAACTTCAGCACGGCCAGGGGTAAACGACAGCAGGCAGTTTTAAAACGTGCCTGTTTGGGGGAAAAACCACACACCGCGCAGGAGTTGTGGAGGAGCATGGAACAGCAGACAAATGAGTGGTTGCTGCCAGCGAGCCTCAAGCCCGGCCTGGTGGTGTGCGATAACGGGCAAAATCTCATAGCAGCTCTGGGCCTAGCCGGTTTGACGCACATCCCTTGCCTGGCGCATGTGCTGAATTTGGTGTTGCAGAGGTTCCTTAAAAACTACCCCGATATGTCAGAGCTGCTGCAGAAAGTGCAGGCCGTCTGTGCGCACTTTCGGCGTTCTCACCCTGCTGCTGCTCGCCTGTCAGCGCTGCAGCATAACTTCGGCCTTCCCGCTCACCGCCTCATATGTGACGTGCCCACAAGGTGGAACTCCACCTTGCACATGCTGCAAAGACTGTGCGAGCAGCAGCAGGCCATAGTGGAGTTTCAGCTGCAGCACGTACGCGTGAGTCGCTCTGCGGAACAGCACCACTTCACCACCAATAACTGGGCCTCCATGCGAGACCTATGTGTGCCTTGTTGCGCTGTTTTGAGTACTCCACCAACATGGCCAGTGCCGATGACGCCGTTGTCAACTTAACTATCCCACTTCTATGCCTCCTTGAAAAAACAATTCGGGCGATGATGGAAGAGGATGTGGCACAAGATGAGGAGGAGGAGGAGAAGGAGGATGAAGAGGTAACATTTCCAAGGCTTTCAGGGCAGTCATTCGCAAGGGGCTCCGAGGGTGGGTTCCTGCACACACAAACGCCAGGGACACAATTGTCCAGCAGGAGCACAGTTCTGGAGGATGAGGAGGATGAGGAGGAGGAGCTGGAGGAGGAGATGGAACCATGTTCACAGCAGGGTGGCATCCAGGCCAGCTCATGGCCATCACTGGTGCGTGGCTGGGGGGATACAGAGGACACAGACGATACACCTCCCACAGAGGACAGCCTTTCGTTGCCTCTGGGCAGCCTGGCACACATGAGCGATTACATGCTGCAGTGTCTCCACAACGACCGCCGAGTTGCCCACATTCTAACTTGTGCTGATTACTGGGTGGCCACGCTGCTGGATCCCCGTTACAACGACAACGTACCGTCCTTAATTCACTCACTGGAGCGCAATCGCAAGATGCGCGAGTACAAGCGCACGCTGGTAGACGCAATGCTGCTGGCATTCCCACCTGACAGCGGGGCCACAGTGGAAGCACAAGGCACAGGAGGAGGAGGAGGAGGAGAAGGAAGAGGTCACCAACGCATCCAGGGCACCGCCAGCACCTCAGAAGGCAGGGTTAGCATGGCCGAAATGTGGAAAAGCTTTGTCAGCATGCCACAACAAACAGCAGCACCAGCAGCTCATATGGAACGTCTTAGCAGGAGGCAGCATTTCACCAACATGGTGGAGCAGTATGTGTGCACACGCCTAGACGTACTGAATGACGGGTCTGCCCCCTTCAACTTCTGGGTCTCCAAGTTGGGCACATGGCCTGAGCTTGCCCTTTACGCCTTGGAGGTGCTGGCGTGCCCTGCAGCCAGTGTATTATCTGAACGGGTATTTAGCACGGCTTGGGGGCGTTATCACAGACAAGCGCACCCGCCTGTCCAGAGACAATGTGGACAAGCTCACGTTCATTAAAATGAACCAGGCATGGATCCCACGGGACTTTTCCGTACCTTGTACAGAGTAGCGATGGATACCGACCTTACCCAGCCATTGTTCTATTATTGCTCTTTCTCACTCTTTTGGGGTGTACCCTCATTTAAAATTTCTGAAAAGAAGCAGTGTTGGCTACCTCGTCCTCCTCAGGGCCAGATTAACATAGGGGCTATTGGAGCTGCAGCTCCAGGCCCCTACCTTTATATAGGCCCCGGGTTGGCCATATTCACTGTTACCGCTCTTCTGTCACTTCAGAGACAGCATCCCATGTGGAATTAGGCATGCATGGCTGCACCCTTCCTCCTCTGGGTGCATGCCAAGGCACGGCCCTTAAGGCCCTTCAAAATCCTCAGCACCAAGCCCATGATGCTCTTAATCCAGCCCTGGTCCTCCTCCACCGCCGCTTCCACCTACACCGCCCATAGGTGTGCGCAGCCTATTGCATTAGGGTGTGCACCCCAAAGTTTAAATACACATGCATGTGTTTGCCTACATGTACATGGCCCCGATACATTACTCTCCCTGCTGGCAAAGAGAAATAGAGCAGAGCAGGTCCGAGGGAGATCTTTCCCATCTCCTCACTGGCAAACAGAGCGATAATGCTATGTGCCCTAGGTGATTAGGGTGTGCCCAGGTACACCCGGCACACCCTGTGCGCACGCCTATGACACCGCCACATCCACCACCACCTCAACCTCCCTCCTACTCCATATGGGCCTCGTCCTTCAGAGATGAAGAACATTGTTTTATTTTTCTGTTTTTTTTTGTTGTTTTAAGTTATTTCCCTATCCACATTTGTTTGCTGAGCACTCACCATGGTCTTAACTACGTTTTGCTGCCATTTGCAGCACTCTAGCCCTTTCCATTGGTGTTTTAGAGCCATTTTAGTGCCTGAAAGTTTGGGTCCCCATTGACTTCAATGGGGTTCGTTGTCCGGGAAAAGTTCGGCAAAAGTCCGGGACACGGACCCGGACTTTTTTTTAAAGTTCGGCGAACCCGCCGAACACGGACATCCAGGTGTCCGCTCAACTCTAGTCTTGGGTGTTGTGGTGCCTGAACACCATAATCCCTTGCGGTTGCTCTTGCTGGGCGCAGGAGCTGGCCCTGCTGTTAAAAATTAGATTTGAAATTGCATGTACTTGTCATACAGGTGCAGAAAAATTGAGCCTTGGCTGTTGGTGGTGCCTGAACATCGCAACCCCTTGCAGTTACTCTTGCTGGGCGCAGGAACGAACCCTGCTGTAAAAAATTTGATACTAAATTGAAATTGCATGCACCTGTCATACAAGTGCATAAATATTAGGCCTTGTGTGTTGGTGGTGCCCTAAACCAAAAACATTGTTGGAAGCTAGCATAATCAAGATTGAGGAATAGGATAGGCAGCATATGCAGTCTTTAAGGGATGGCAGACCCCTAGCAAAATCAATCAGTTACATCAACATCAGGGGCTTGACAGCTGCTGTTGATCCAGGACTGATCCATTTTGATAAAAGTCAGCTGGTCAATGGAGTCCGTGGACAGACGCACTCTTTTTTCCATCACAAAACCACCAGCAGCACTGAATGTCTGTTGGGAAAGCACGCTGGAAGCAGGACAGGCCAGTAGCTCGATTGTATATTGAGCAAGCTCTAGCTAGTGGTCCATCCTCAAGACCCAGTAACCCAGTGGATGCTCAGTTGGAAAGGTTTTCCAAGTCTGCTCTTGCCCCTAGCTCATCCTGCATCATATGATGGAGATACTGCCGATGGTTTCTTAAACCTAACAGCCCATGGGCGCTGAAGACTAAAGAATTGTTTAAAGGCATCGGTCAGCCGGTAGCCTTCTCCACCGCTCCTCCAATGGCTGAACAAAGCCTCAGAAACACGTCCAGAAAATGGTAACCTCCCCGCATCTGGAAAGGTGTTACACAAATTTTTCTTCAAGGCATCCTCAAGATGTTTCATCCTCTGCTCCAGCTGCGAAGGCAGGATGAGCTCTGCAACTTTATCCTTGTAACCTGGATCAAGAAGGGTTGCCAACCAGTAATAATCCCTCTTCTTGATACCACAAATTCTCTGGTTCTTTCGCAGGCTTTGCAGAATCAGGAAGCCCATGCAGCATAAGTTTGAGGAGGCATGAGATTCTGAGTCCCCTGGGTCACTAAGGATGACATTGTCAGGAGCAACCTCTCCCCAGCCACGTACAACTCCTGGGGTTTCTGGGGAATGAAAACCATCCCTTGAAGACTGCTGTATGTTATCCTCTACATCCATGCTGCCACAATCCTCCTCCTCCTCTTTCTCCTGTGTGTTTCGTGGCCCCTCAGGAATGATATCTGCATAAAGGGGGCCTTGTGAGGAAAGGAAGTCCTCCTCCTCCCCCCGCTATTCTGCCTCAAATGCCCTGTTCATGATTCCACAAAGCGTGTGCTCCAGCAGGAAGATTGGAGGGATAGTGTCACTGATGGATGCATCGTCCCAGCTCACCATCCTTGTGGCCTCCTCAAATGGTGACAGGACAGTGCATGCATCCTTAATCAGCAGCTACTGGTATGGCGAAAAGAAGCCAAGCTCCCCTGAGCCTGTCCTTGTGCCATACTCACACAGGTACTCATTGATGGCCCTCTGCTGCAAGTGCAGCCACTGCAGCATTGCCAATGTTGAGTTCCATCTGGATGATCATGTCACAAATGAGGCGGTTGTTGGGCAGGTTGAATTACCGTTGAATGTCAGATAGCCAAGCACTGCCATTGTATGACTGCCTGAAATGGCCACAGACTTTTCTGGCCTGCCTCAGAAGATCATGTATATGAAAGAGAAAAGGAGGCGCAAACACCTGGTGCATTACCCGTGGACACCTTTAAAAAAGTTTATTAAAATGCCAAAGACATACTCACAGATGTGAAGATCTAGAATCGCATATAGAGAATCCACCACATGTGGAAATGAAAATGTCCCTGTATTTGGACCACTGACGCGTTTCGCGAGTCACTCTCCCTTCCTCAGTGCCCTGGCTGATTACTGGCTGATATATACTGCACAGGCTGGTATATACTGCACCAGCTGATATATACTGCACTGGCTGATATATACTGCACCAGCTGATATATACTGCACTGGCTGATATATACTAAACTGCTGATATATACTGCACTGTCTGATATATACTGCACTGCTGATATATAATACATTGATATATACTGCACTGTCTGATATTTACTGCACGGACTGATATATACTGCACTGCTGATATATCTATAATGTACTGGTTAATATATCTATACTGCACTGGCTGATAAATTACTATATAACTCACACAATCCACTATCTGCCTAATCTCATTCCTATCACGCCCTAACACACTCTAGATGGCTGCCGTGTCAGCAGCAGCCTTATATAGTGTGGGGCGTGGACTTAGCCCCTGTGCCATGATTGGCTAAAGGCACCCTGCCTTTGTCCAATCATGGCAATGACAGGACATTGTGCTGTGATTGGCCAAAGCATACAGGTCAGGTGCATGCTTTGGCCAATGACAAGCACTTAATGCACTGCAATTGCGTAGTGCATTATGGGGCGCTCATCGGCGGGAAAATTTCCCGCAAAGCACCCCTTATGTTCATGTGTTCTGTGAACACATGAACACACGATGTTCAAGTCGAACTTACGTTTGACTTGAACTCAAAGCCCATCACTAGTTATCACACATACTGCACTGTGTAAAAATTTTAGGCAAGTGTTAATAAATGCTGTAAAGTAGAAATGCTTTAAAAAAATATGTATTTTAATTGTTCAATTTACAAAATGCAAAGTCAGCGAACAGAAAAAAAAATCTAAATCAAATCAATATTTATCCCTGATAGTATGGCATGATAGATAAGTATCTGCCTGTATTTCTCAGCGTTGATCTCCAACTCCAATGACAGAAATGTAGCCTAAAACTGGCAAGGAATCTCAACCATGCTTCACTGTTGCCTGCAGACACTCATTATTGTACTGCTCTCCAGCCATTCAACAAACAAACTGCCTCCTGCTACTGCCAAATATTTCAAAATTTCACTCATCAGTCCAGAGCAGCACCTACTGCTATTTTCTGCACCCCAGTTTCTACAGTATCTCACAAAAGTGAGAACACCCCTCACATTTTTGTAAATATTTTATTATATCTTTTCATATGACAACACTGAAGAAATGAAACTTTGCTACAATGTAAAGTAGTGAGTGTACAGCTTGTATAACAGTGTAAATTTGCTGTCCCCTCAAAATAACTAAACACACAGGCATTATTGTCTAAACTGCAGGCAACAAAAGTGAGTACACTCCTAAGTGTAAATGCTCAACTTGGGCCCAAAGTATAAATATTTTGTGTAGCCACCAATATTTTCCAGCACTGCCTTAACCCTCTTGGGCATGGAGTTGACCAGAGCTTCACAGGTTGCCACTGGAGTCCTCTTCCACTCCTCCATAACGGCATCACGGAGCTGGTGGATGTTAGAGACCTTGCACTCCTCCACCTTCCTTTGAGGATGCCTCACAGATGCTCATTAAGGTTTAGGTCTGGAGACATGCTTGGCCAGTTCATTCCCTTTACCCTCCCCTCAGATTCTTTAGCAAGGCAGTGGTCGACTTGGAGGTGTGTTTGGGGTCGTTATCATGTTGGAATACTGCCCTGTGGCCCAGTCTCCGAAGGGGGGGGGGAGTCATGCTCTGCTTCAATATGTCACAGTACATGTTGTCATTTATGGTTCCCTCAATGAACTGTAGCTCCCCAGTGCCAGCAGCCCCAGACCATGGCACTCCCACCACCATGCTTGACTGTAGGCATCTGGTTGCCCCCACACACGCTTGACACCATCTGAACCAAATACGCTATTTTTTTGGTCTCATCAAACCACAGGACATGGTTCCAGTAATCCATGTCTATAGTCTGCTTGTCTTCACTGTTTGTGAGCTTTCTTGTGCATCATCTTTAGAAGAGGCTTCCTTCTGGGATGGCAGCCATGCAGACCAATTTGATTCAGTGTGCAATGTATGGTCTGAGCACAGATAGGCTGACCCCCCCCACCCCTTTAACCTCTGCATCAATGCTGGCAGCACTCATACGTCTATTTCCCAAAGACAACCTATGGATATGATGCTGAGCACGTGCACTCAACTTTTTTGGTCGACCATGGCGAGGCCTGTTCTGAGTGGAAACTGTCCTGTCAAACCACTCTATGGTCTTGGCCACCATGCTGCAGCTCAGTTTCAGAGAATTGACAATCTTCTTATAGCCTAGGCCATGTTTATGTAGAGCAACAATTCTTTTTTTCAGATCCTCAGAGAGTTCTTTGCCATGAGGTGCAATGTGGAACTTCCAGTGACCAGTATGAGAGAGTGAGAGCGATAATACATTTAACACACCTGCTCCCCATTCACAACTGAGACTGTGTAACACTTATGAGTCACATGATACCGGAAAGGGAAGATGGGCCCAATTTGGACATTTTGTCTTAGGGGTGTACTCACTTTTGTTGCCAGCGGTTTTGACATTAATGGCCGTGTTTTGAGTTTTTTTGAGGGGACAGCAAATTTACACTGTTATACAAGCTGTACACTCACTACTTTACATTGTAGGAAAGTGTAATTTCTTCAGTGTTGTCACATGAAAAGATATAATAACATATTTTAAAAAAATGTACTGTATGTTTTTGTGCATAGTTGAGTTGCTTAGCCTTGTTTCCAGGTCAGACGCATGCTTTAATTCCTCCATTAAGATCACTTCTGGCCAGACTTCTCTGGACAGTAGATTGATGTACCTGGGTCCTACTGGTTTCTACCAGTTCTGTACTGATGACACTGCTGGACATCTTCCAATGTTGAGGGAAGTTATGTATGATGTTTCCTTTATCTATCGCATTAAGTTTCATGGGCTAACCACTGTGTCCACATTGCCTATTTATTTGTGCTTCTTTAAAAGAGCTTAGATAGCACATCTTGAAACCCTGGTCTGCTTTGAAATCTTTGTTTGAGATTGACCTTGCTGATGTAGTGTACTACCTTGTGTCTTGTTGCTGTGCTCAATCTTGCCATGGTGTATTACCTGTGACATGAAACTGTCTTCCACAAACACACCTTGGTTGCAGAGCTTGGCTGTTCCTCACCCAGTTTTAAGCCCCCTACACAGTTGTTTTTGTTTCAGTTAATGACTGTGTTTCAACCTGCACATGAAATAGATGAAAATTAGCACCTGTAAATGGTTAATCATACACCTCACTCTAATCCTGCAAAATCCATGATACAATTTTCTTGTACAATTTTTCTTTAGATTTACCAAAACTATGTAAAATGAGGTCAAACTTAATTTTGTAATTTGTATGCAATCAGGCAGGCTCTTGCGCTACATAGTTGAAGGTAAATCTAAAAGGCATATGAATAAGAAAATAGTATAATGTATGGCCAGCCTAAGTGTATAAAGTGTGCAAGTATAAGAACTAGTGCTGGTTTGAAGCCAAAGGGCAGTCAAACCAAATATTGATTTGATTTCGATTTTCCTTCTGTTTACTCAGCCTGCATAGTAAATTGATAAAAATAAGCAACAAAATATATATATATATTTTTACAACATTCTTACTTTACAGCATTTCTTCACACCCGCATAAAACATTTGCAAAGTACTGTATATGAGCAATTTCCTCTTGCAGTTTGTTCACAGCCTCACTGCAAGGGATAAAGGCATACTGTTCATTTGTGTTTGCCCGGAGTTTAAGCATACAAGCAAATAAGAGTTAGATGGGACCAGTCTGAGGGTCAGAATTTAGGAGCAAATCGGGAAATAAAAAGGACTAAGGGGTTCAGGGACAGCTTGGCATTTGTATTGTGTGGATAAATAAAGTTTTTGGAACTTTATTTATTTATTAATTTATTCATATTTAAATTATTTATGCACAATTGTATGGTATATTGATTTGCCTTCTATCACGCATATGTATTTGCACTTGATTTCACAGCACTGTATGATTCAGATTAGGATGAATTATTTAATTTATTAATTTACTATTCATTTATTTATTTGCAATATTGCACAGTTTTCACCCACCTACACAAGAATTTTGGCACCAGTCACTTTATTTATTCCGATTTGCGCTGTGTGTCCTTTTTTGTCATTTTTTAATTACTTTTGAACAGCAGCATTTTGGATTCAGGGTAAACCTCATACATCCATAGCGCAGTATTAGTACGCTTTTTTGATGTTACACACCAAGCAGCTGCCGCCACATGTTTTATTGGAAAGACAAACCATTCACGATGCTTGTGATATAATGACTTTTACAAAAAAGTCTGTAATACACAGCCATGCCAGATATAGATATTTTAGAAACTATCGTATAGTAGCATTTTTTCAAAGAGCAGGGATTATTTTAGTTATTCTATTTATTTATTTTTAGCATTTAAAGATAAAAATAATGATCTAAAATAATATTTAATAAAAGGAAAGCAATATGGTGAAGATAAAATATTTACAGGAAATTGATATAGCAAAATAGACAAGAAGAGCACCAGAAAAATTTATGGGAATAACAAAGAAAACGTGCTTAACAAGCCTTTGTCCAGCAGGGTTTCCAGATTTTAGAGTCTTTGGGCACTCAAGAAATAAAACTCTTGACAGATGTTCTTTGTTTGGATAGTAGAAAAGAGTTCCATTGTTTTTTGCATATCAGTTATGGTGTGCATTCCTTTACGCATTTTAATGCCCATCAGAGTAAACACATCTCTTTATTATTTAACAGTAAAGGGTAATAGTGTCGAGTTTTTTTCACATTTGTTCAATGTTGGAGGGTGGTTTATTGGATTTTACCAAATGTAATCCAATTCAAGGATTCATTATTTTCTCTTCCTGAAATGTATGCCTTATACTCAGACTAGAAGTGCTATGCTCAAGAGCTTGTAACTCTCTTTACTTTGCTGGTGTTACCTATATCTATGGATACTGTATTTTAAAATTACTATTTTCTACAAAACTTTCATAAAGCAAAAAAGTTCATCATACTCTTCTCTAGAGAAGACGTATTCTCTCTTTGTCTGTCTGAAAATTGGAAACTATATACTGTATATTATCACTTCAAACTGATCTTTATTTGTCTTGCTTCAAGAAGTCAATACATTTCACTATTATCCTCACTCTAAATCTACTCTACTAGTTTCCAACCAGACTTCCTTCTCTACTGCCACATTTATATAGGGAGAGCCCAGCAAGAGAATACACACTTCTATAAAGAAAGATGTTTTAGTCTCAGAACATCATCTCTAATTTTATTTAAAAATTGGCATCTGTAATACTCTTTCTCTAGACGTAACTTGCTATCAAGCTTCCACTACTACAGCCTTTCATATTATCCTCACTAAAATTCTCCTCTTCTGTCTAATTTCAATATAAAATCTTCCTCTAACAAGACATCAATTCTATTCCATATAGCACACCTAGACTAAACAGCATCAAAGTTTAAACAATTCCCTAAAACCCAACATGTTTCACTGCCTAACTTAACAGGATCATCATGGGTAATATTAGTCAGAATAAAGTGCTCAGTGCATAGTGCTCAAACAAAATCAAAACTGTGTCTCCACCATGTGCCAAACATTCTTATTTGAAATGTGCCCAAATAGGTTCTTATTTGTATCATTGCTTCATCACCCACGTGCACCCCATTTCTTTTTATGTCCAATGTCATTACATCATGCACGTGACATCATCATGAAATGCAGCAGGACATCGTCATCTTTTTTACATGCGTGAAGTCATGATCATCATACTTGACAGAAGAGCATGAATAACTTAGTTGATGTCCTTTAGGATTATTATTTTACACTTCAGTCGTAATTATAAATATTGTATGTATTGCAATATGTCACTATAAATTTCAATGTCTCTGCTTTAGTGGGGAATTAATTAACCATGCTGTATATCTGTTATTAGAGTTGGGCGAATGGTTCGGGCCAAGCAACAGTTCGGCCAGAACCTCGCCTGTTCGCCCATTCAGCAAACACCCAAATATGCAGGGCTGCACGACGCTGCACAGTGCATTTTAAGCCCTGATTGTACAAAGCTTTGCCCAATCAGGGTGAAGTGAATAGCTGATTGTTAAGGAGCAGGCCCGGAAGCCAGCCACAGCTTCCTTAACAACTGATGATCTAGCTTTGGGCCTACTATGGAATTTAAGGAGAACCCAATGCCAAAATTGAAAAACAAAAAAGGTGTGGGGCCCCCCCTAGAATTCATACCAGACCCTTATCCGAACATGCAGCCTGGCAGGCCAGGAAAGGGGGGATGAGAGAGTGCCCCCCCTCCTGAACCATACCAGGCCACATGCCCTGAACGTGGGGGATGGGTGCTTTTGGGCAGATGGGCTCTGCCCCTCATCCTAAAGCACCTTGTCTTGTCCCATGTTGATGGAGACAAGGGCCTTATTCCTACAACCTGCAGGCAGTGGGGTTATCAGAATCTGGAAGCCCCCTTTAACAAGGGGGACCCTTGATCCCAGCCCCCCTCATGTGAATGAGTAAGTATCCAAAAGTAATAAAAAAAGTAATAAACACACAGACAGTTTTTCAAATTCCTTTACTAAAAAATAAAGAAACAGTGTCCCCCAATATATATCTATTGTCAATCACGATGCCGCCATCACTGCCGGACCTGGCGAGGTTACCCTGTGGCACCGCCCCCTTGTGATATCAGCGACTGGTGCATGCTAGGTCCGTGACATCACAAGGGGGCAGTGCAACCAGGTGATGTCACCAGGTGGCCCTATCCTACCTATATAAGAACTGTCAAATGGCAAGCAAGGCATTCAGCAGTTTGTCTTGGTTGACTGCGGAGCAATTTTTTTTTTTTTGTGTGTCCAGCGGTGGCGGCAGCGGTGTGATTGATGATGGATCTATATTGGGGGCATTGTTTTTTTATTTAATTTTTTAGGATTTGTCAAAAACAGTTTCTGTGTTTTTGGTTACTTTTTGACACTTTTTTGGTGAATGGGTAGGGGTACTTTGTACCCCATACTCATTCACATAGAGGGGAGCCAGGATCTGGGGGCCCCCTTGTTAAAGGGACTCCTAGATTTTGATAAGCCCCCTGCCTGCAGACCCCCGCAACCACAACCCAGGGTTGTGGGGAAGAGACCCTTGTCCCCATCAACAATGGACATTTACATCAACCTCTCCATAGAAAATTGTAGGTGGTCCGATTGGGCCCACCTGAAAAACAGATAGGCAGACCCGATCCGTCTGCTTGTGTGAAAGGGGCCTAAGGCCTTGTTCAAACCGGGCATACACAACATACCTTTACAGGGATGCACAGCTGTTCCATGAATTTCTGTGCAGGCAGTCCCGTTGATGTCATTTGGGATGTAGCAACTGCACAAACAGAGCTGTTTCTCCCAATATGATATCCATGAAGGTCCACATGCATGTCCCTGAGCTCACACTGTCTGCGTACGGGGTCTTACACCCACACGAATGTCAGTTTGAGAACAGCAGCTAAGCCTGTGCATCCCAATTGACACGAATGGGACTGCCTGTACGGGAATGCAGGGAACACCTGTGCATCCCTGTGCGGGTAAAAATGTCCCTCCACGGGGGTACACTTTAGTATGCCACATGTGAATGATGCTTTAGTAGTAATTTAGCAGGAATTTTGTAAGTTATGTCGTGTTTATATGCACTATTATTGATTTTAGTGTATTTTTAGTGAAAATAGCGATGTGAAACATTTGTGATTAACATTTACACAATTATTGCAGGGCCCAAAAAATCAGTAGCATGTTTTTTATTCTACAGGTCATGTGCTTTCAGAAAATGTATGGTATAAGGGGTCTTTTCAAATTCTGAAAGCTGTAAGTGAAAAAGGAAAACCTCCAGATTTTTTGACAAATGTTTGCATATGTTCGATTTTTAATCATTTCTTAAAAAGGTGCAATTTAAAATGTATTTGTTATTTATTATCTCAATACAGGTTTAGCTTTTATATTTATAAGGAACTTAGCAGGAATTTTGTAACGTTTGCTGTGTTTGTATCTGCTAATAATGATTTTAGTGCATTTTTAGCGAAAATACTGTTTTGGTAAACATATGCGCAAATATCGTGGGGCCTTAAAAATCAGTAGCACCTTCCATTTATTCTACTGGTCCTTTGATTTCAGAAAATGTATAGTTATTTTTAAAACTCTGAAAGCTGAAAGCAAAAAAAGAAAACCTCCAGATTTTTAGAGAAATTTGGTTATTTATAGATTCGTGAACGTTCAGTTTTCACCATTTCGCAAAAAGGTGCAATTTAAAAATCAGTAGCACCTTCCTTTTATTCTACTGGTCCTATGTTTTCAGAAAATATATGGTTTGGGGGGGGAAATAATAAGACAGATAATCACTGCCGTCAGCTCACTAGATAGCTCCACAGTCTTTGGTATTGCTCCAAATTAGCACATGTAGAAATATAACTGCACCATTGGAGATTGTCTTTTTTATTCCTACATGTGCTAATTTGGAGCAATACCAAGGATTGTGGAGCTATCTAGTGAGCAGACGGCAGTGATTATCTGTCTTAATATTGCCATAGACCCCTAGTGGGTTAATCATGGAGGTGAGCACACACTTCACCCGGGAATTGCAGCACAAGATTTAAGGAGTGGACACATTTGGAATGATTCATATATTGCGCTTTCTATAGAGACTCTTTTGGCTATTAGTTGCACATTTGCACATTTGCACATAGAAGTGCCTTCCTTTTTTTTTTTAGCACTTCAGGATTTATTGTTTCACTTGCACTGTATATAACCAGAGACAGTGTTTCTTCTCTATTGTTGCACTTTAGGAGGTGCTCATTTTGGATTGCACAATATTTATAACCTCTTTATTTTATTATATGTTATGTCATTATTTGTTTAAGCACTGTGTTTTCAAAATGTAACTAATTATTGGTATTATTTAGCAGCGCTATCACATTGGTTTATCAATTATAATCTTGCAGATGTGGGAACACATTTAGGTGGTAGCAGCAGCTTTATTAGGTTATCACTGTTTGTTTTTTTTAATAAGGCTAGTGCACAATTACATTCGTTTTCTAGTTTTGTAAGGGAACCACGAAAACCTCTAGATTTTTAGAGACATTTAGATATTTACATTTTTGCATATGTTGGATTTTCACCATTTGCTAAAAAGTGTAATCTAAAATTTACAAATAGTCATGTACTGGACGTTGGTAGTTCAGACCGTTAATAATGCATATCAAGTCTTGGTTCCAATAGATCCAAAACCGTGTATACTTGGCATAGTGGAGGGGTACACACAGGATGCTAATGTCAGGGTAGCAGTGTCTAGAACACTGTTCCAGACTCAGAAGCTCATACTGCAGCACTGGACCTCACAGTCTCCCCAACACAGGAGATGTGGGTAACTCACATGGGAGCAACACTGAGATGTGAATGCCTGATTTATCCACATAGGGGAGTCCCAACTAGGTATGACAGGATATGGAACGGGTGACTGGCTGTTCCGGGTCTAGCTCCAGCAGATTTGGTTCTAGATAGAATATTGCAATAATTTCCCTTACCTTGTTTAAGCCTGTAATGGGTGGTGGATGGGGCTAGAAAGAATATAAATTGTATTTTTTTAATGCTGTTTACAGAACATGGGTCAATGTACTTGTACTGCTGTGATGACAAGATGTTATTTTGGGGTATTGCTCATTGTCTGACCTGTACGTTGTTTGGTGTTTTTCAATAAACTTCTTTTCTGATTTATAAAAAAAAAAATACAAATAGTGTTTTTTATTAACTCCATACAGGTTAGCTTTTATATTTAGTAAGAATTTTGTAAAACGGGCTGTGTTTTTATCTGCTAAGAATTGATTTTAGTGTATTTTTAGTGAAAATATTGTTTTGATAAACATTTGCGCAAATATCCTTGTGTCCAAAAAATTAGTAGCACCTTATTTGTATTCTACTGGTCATGTGCTTTCAGAAAATATATGGTTGGGGGGGGGGGGGGTCTTTAACAAACTCTGAAAGCTGTAAGGGAAAATTAAAAAAGCAATGGAAAAATTGCAAAAATTACCTGGTCAGCCAAGTTTAAAAGTGGAGCACAAGGCCTGGCAGCAAAAGAGTTAAGCATCACTAAAATCACTGCTCCTGTAAAAACGATCTTTAAAAAAAAAATGTTTGCATTAATAAATGTCTCCCAGGGCAGTACCCAAACCCTTAGTTTTGGTGTAAACCGAACGGGGGGGGGGGGGTGTTCGACCCATCTCTACTATTTATAATCTCTCAGTTTTCCATCTTCATATTCTTTTTTTCAGCTTTACAGATCCCGCTCCCGCTCGCTCACAGATCCCCCCGCACGATCGTCGGCTACACCGGGAGAAAGGCAGGCAGCTAATGTAAACACAGCCGCCTGTCATTCTCCCCTGTGTAACAGCACAGATCATACGGTCCTGCTATGTAGGACCGTTGATCTCTGCTGTTACACACACACAGCCACATCCAATCACAGTTAGAAGCACGCCCCTAGGGACACACTTAACCCCTCCCTCTCCAATAAAGTTAACCTCTCCCCCCCCCCCCCCAGTGTAATTTTTACAGTAACAGTGCATATGTATAGCACTGATTACTGTAGTAATGTCACTGGTACCCCCAAAAGTGTCAAAAATGTCAGTCAAGGGTCCGATCTGTCCGCCGCAATGTCGTAGTCCCGCAAAAAAAAAAAACGCAGATCGCCAACATTACTCGTTAAAAAAAAACAATAAAAATTACAAAAATCTTTCCCTTAGTTAGTAAACGCAATAACTTTTACGCAAACCAATCAAAATACGCTTTTTGCGATTTTTTTTTACCAAACATATGTAACAGAAAACACATTGGCCGAAAATGTTACAATTTTTTGGGGGGGAATTTCATATAAAAAAAATGTGAAAAATATTGTTATTTTTGCAAAATTGTCTCTCTTTTTTTGTTTATAGCGCATGATCAAAAAATCGCACAGGTGATCAAATACCACCAAAAGAAAGCTCTGTTTGTGGGAAAAAAGGACGTTTCATTTGGGTACAGCGTCGCACGACCGCGCAATTGTCCGTTAAATTCACGCAGTGCCGAATCGCAAAATAAACCCTGGTCAGGAAGGGGGTAAAATCTTCCAGGGCTTAAGTGGTTAATGACACCCCTGTCTCAACTGTTTTGCCTGCACAAGATTGATGGTACAAAAAAACATGCAATCTGGTTGTAGTGTGTTTCCAAATTTGGTGCATGCATGACTTTGGTGCTATGCGGTGTGATTTGGGCCCATTAAAATGAATAGGCTCAAATCTTACTATACTGATTTCCATGTGAATTGCACAGGAATGCGGTGCACTTTCTGTGCCATTCATAGACAATTCATGTGAACCGAGGCTAAAAGAAAAGAAAAAATGGTTAAAACAAAATATTTACAGAAAATAGTTGTTACAAAATAGACAAGAAAAGCAACAGAAAAAATGGGTGCTTAACAAGTCTCTGGACTTTGGATTCTGGCAGTGCTCCAAGATTTCTTTTGGCACTAAATAGACTCTTGGCAAATGTTCTTTGTTTGGATGGTAACGAAGAGATCCAGGCGAGTAATGCACTCATTCTTTTCCTACACCTGAGGAGGGTGTTGACAGAAATGACCAATCAAGAGGTCTGAGAAGTGGTCAAAGAGTAGGGATGATCAAACTTTTGAAAAGTTCGGTTCGGCCAGAACATCCGAGCTTCCCGAAAGTTCGGCCCGGATTTCAGAACCCCATTGAAATCAATGGGACCCGAACTTTGGTAATCAAAAAACACAATTTTTAAGCCCTAAAACCCAATAAATGCCCCTAAAAAGTGCCTAGGGTTCTGGGTCATGCCCCATTAACTATTAATCACACAAAAAAAAGTTCTTAAAAATTGTCATTTTTGATAAAAAAGCCAATTATTGAAAAAAAAAAGAGAGATTTTTTTATTTTGACTTTGGATTTAGTATCTGGGGGGTCTAAAAAGTGCACATGTGAAGTTTCAGCTCTGTAGCATGTCCAGAACCATGAAAAAAAAAAGAGAATTTTTCAGTAGAACAGGGATGTGGGACCACCAGCAAAAACACACCTGGGCATTTTTTTTTTTCGCTAGCTTTTTTTTTGGTATTTTTTGGGGTTCTTTTGAGGCAGGCAAAACATCTGAACTTGTGTATAGTGGTGTATATACACACATACATATATTTATATACACACCTAGACATATATAGGTGTGATAGTAGCAGAAATATATTACTGTAAATGATTTCATTAGCGCAAGCATATATTTCTGCTACTATCACACCTATATATGTCTAGGTGTGTATATAAATATATGTATGTGTGTATATACACCACTATACACAAGTTCAGATGTTTTGCCTGCCTCAAAAGAGCCCCAAAAAATGCCAAAAAAAACGCTAGCGTCAAAAAAAAAATGCCCAGGTGTGTTTTTGCTGGCATTTTTTGGGGGTTTTTGGAGGCAGGCAAAACATCAGAACTTGTGCACAGTACCACTATACACAAGTTCAGATGTTTTTCCTGACTGCAAAGAACCCAAAAAAATGCCTTCTATTAAACCGGCAAAGTGTTACAGCAGTGAAGCCATACTCCTGTGCTGAAAGTTTTCTAATACAAATGATCTTTTTTTATGGTTCTGGACATGCTACAGAGCTGAAACTTCACATGTACACTTTTTAGACCCCCCAGATCTGAAATCCAAAGTAAAAATCAAAAAATCTCTTTTTTTTTTCTTTTTTTTTTTTAATTTTTCAATAATTGGCTTTTTTTTATCAAAAATGACAATTTTTAAGAACTTTTTTGTGTGATTTTGTGTCTGGGGGGGGGGGGGTCTAAAAGGTGTACCTGTGAAGTTTCAGCTCTGTAGCATGTCCAGAACCAGAAAAAAAAAGGATTGTTTGTATTAGAAAACTTTCAGCTCAGGGGGTTAGCTTCTCTCCTCGGTTTTCACACCTTGTCGGTTTCAAAGCAGGCATTTTTTTGGGTTCTTTGCAGTCAGGAAAAACATCTGAACTTGTGTATAGTGGTACAAGTTCAGATGTTTTGCCTGCCTCCAAAACCCCCCAAAAAATGCCAGCAAAAACACACCTGGGCATTTTTTTTTGACGCTAGCGTTTTTTTGGCATTTTTTTGGGTTCTTTTGAGGCAGGCAAAACATCTGAACTTGTGTATAGTGGTATATATACACACATAATTATATGTATATAGACACCTAGCCATATATAGGTGTGATAGTAGCAGAAATATATTACTGTAAATGATTTCATTAGCGCAAGCATTTATTTCTGCTACTATCACACCTATATATGTCTAGGGGTATATATACAGACATATATGTGTATATATACCCCCTATACACATGTTCAGATGTCATGCCTGACATCAAACATGTCCTCAAAAAAGCACTGGCAGTGGCAGCCCCTGCAGCATAAAAAATGCTTGGCTGGTGAGAAGCCATATTCCAGTTCCGAAGCAACTCAGAGAAATGATCATTTCTCTATAGCGGTCACCCTGCTATGGAAGGGTTTTGTCACCCTGCCATAGCAGTCACTGCCAGTTAACCCTACACTACACTACAGTCCCTTTACACTTAACACTTTCCCTACAGAAACTAAATTTTTGAAGCTAACTTAAGTGAAAAGGAGCACTCTAACTACACTAGATATCCCTTTTCTCACACTAATAAATGCTAAATGACACTTTTAAAGTAAAATTAACAGAACTGCTTCCACTCTCTTCCATGTCCAGTATAACAATGCTAGGAATATGGCAGGGGCGATCTTATATACTGGGGGGCGTATTCACTAATGATTGGTCTAGGGACCCCCTAGTCACTCCAATCACATTCCTAGCATTCTCCTGCCCCCTCAATTGGCTTTTGCTAATGGTTCTGGTCCAATCACGGGCTTTTAAAGCCCATTTCCTGAAGCATTGCATTTTGGTCGGTTCTGGTTGCCGAATTCCGAACTTTTTGGGCAAAAAGTTCTAAATTCGGCCGAACCTCAAACACCCAATGTTCGGGCCGAACCAATGGTCGACCCAAACCGTTCGATCATCCCTATCAAAGAGGTGTCAAAATATTTATGATTGTAAAGCTGCTAGATCCTCAGATACAGGTGCATCTCATAAAATTAGAATATCATCAAAAAAGTAATTTATTTCAGTAATTCAATTCAAAAAGTGAAACTTGTATATCTTATATAGATTCATTACACACAGAGTGATATATTTCAAGAATCTCTTTCTTTTAATTTTGATAATTATGGCTTACAACTAGTGAAACCCCAAAATTCAGTGTATCAGAAAATTAGAATATTACATAAGACCAATAAGTAAAAAGGATTTATAATACAGAAATGTTGGCTTACTGAAAAGTATGTCCGTGTACAGTATAGTATACACTCAATACTTGGCTGGGGCTCCTTTTGCATGAATTTCTGCATCAATGCGGCATGGCAAGGAAGCGATCAGCCTGTGGCACTGCTGGGGTGTTATGGAAGCCCAGGTTGCTATGATAGCAGCCTTCAGCTTGTCTGCATTGTTGGGTCCGGTGTCTCTCATCTTCCTCTTGACACAGGTTCTCTCTGGGGTTTAGGTCAGGCGAGTTTGCTGGCCAATCAAGCACAGTGATACCATGATCTTTAACTACTTGACATCCGCGCTATAGCTAAATGACAGCTACAGCACAGACCTGAATTGCCTAAGGGCGCACAATGATGTCCTCTCTGCAATGAGCGGCCTGCGTGCTCCCTGCAGAGCACGCCCAGCTCACTCTGTGATTGGCGAGTCCGTGAAACTTGCCTGATCACATATCGGAGATCGGGGGCGATCCCGCCCCCTTATTACATGATCAGCTGTCAGCCAATTACAGCTGATCATGTAAAGTAAACAGCAGCCGGTGATCATTGTTTTTTTCTCCTCACACTGTCAGTGTGAGGAGAAAAAAAACAATGATCGCCGGCTGCTGTCAGAGGGACATTGGTCCGAAGAGGAGAGGTGTTATTTGTGCCCCCCCTTGTGCCACCTACTATTTGTGCCCCCCCTTGTGCCACCAACAGTGCCATCTAACAGGGCCCGCCAGTACCACCTACCAGTGCCCTCTGCCAGTGTCCACTAGTGCCACCTACCAGTGCCCTCCAGCGCCACCTACCAGTGCCCTCCAGCACCACCTACCAGTGCCACCTATCAGTTCTCACCAGTGCCACCTATCTGTGCCCCATCATGTGTCCCCTACCAGTGTCTATCATTGCCCATCAGTGCCAAAAATTAGTGGCAATCAGTACCCATGAATGCCACCTATTAGTGCCCTTCAGTGCCACCCATCATTGCCCATCAGTGCCACCTATCAGTGCTGTCTTATAAGTGCTGCCTTATCAGTGCCCATCAGTGCCGCCTTATCAGTGCCCATCAGTGTCACCTATAATTACCCATCAGTGTCACCTATCAGTGCCCATCTGTGCAGCCAATCAGTGCCCATCAGTGCAGCCTATCAGTGCCCATCAGTGCAGTCTACCAGTGCCTATCAGGGCCCATCAGTACCGCCTCATCAGCGCACATCAATGAAGGAGAAAAATTACCTGTTTGCAAAATTTTATAACAAACTATAAAAACTGTTTTTTTTTTTGTTTTTTTTTTTTTTTTTCAAAATGTTCGGTATTTTTCTGTTTGTTTAGCAAAAAATAAAAGCCCTGGTAGTGATTAAATACCACCAAAAGAAAGCTCTATTTATTTAAAAAAAATATTAAAAAATTAATTTGGGTACAGTGTTGCATGACCGTGCAATTGCCATTCAAAATGCAACAGCACTGAAAGCTGAAAATTGGCATGTGCAGGAGGGGGGTTTAGGTGCTCTGTAGGCAAGTGGTTAAACAGGTACCAGATTGGTACTTTTGGCAGTGTGGGCAGGTGCCAAGTCCTGCGGGAAAATAAAATCATCATCTCCATAAAGCTGATCAGCAGAGGGAAGCAATGACGTGCTTTAGAATTTCCTGGTAGAGGGCTGCGCTGACTTTGGACTTGATAAAACACAGTGGACCAACATCAGCAGATGACAAGGCTCCCTAAATCATCATGGACTGTGGAAAATGTTGCATTTAATATGGAAATCAAGGTCCCAGAGTCTGGAGGAAGAGTGGAGAGACACAGAATCCAAGTTGCATGAGGTCCATGTGAGGTTTCCACATAATTTCCACACAAGTTTCTATTATATTCTATATGTGTTCTAAAATAGTCTTGTTAATGTAATTATGATGATGATTATATATTGTAGTGCTGGACAGGGGGACTAAGTAGACACATCAAATGAGAAGAGTGATGTTGAATGATGTGAGATTTTGCAGGTTTTCTGAGACAAAACAAATGTCCTGAGTGAAAGACATAACTAAACCTTGAAGCACAGATTCCCTTGACAAGAAGGCTTTGACTTGACTGTGAATGATCCTCAGCTTTTCTCCACCAGGCCTCTTTCCCTAGCAACTGTAGAAAAACAGAGAAAGAGTAAAACAAAATGTTGAATGTACTGTGTGGGACTTTTCTATTAATTGCTTTTTTGAGATTCAAAGGATCCTTCTTTCTGGTTAATAGTCTCAGGTAGAATCCATAATCTGTGGTGCTGATGGATAATTGTCGTGCGACGCTGTACCTAAACAAATTTCACGTCCTTTTTTTTCCCACAAACAGAGCTTTCTTTTGGTGGTATTTGATCACCTGTGCGATTTTTTGATCATGCACTATAAACAAAAAAAGAGCGTAATTTTTGCAAAAATAACAATATTTTTCACTTTTTTTTATATGAAATTCCCCCAAAAAATAATGTAAAAATAAAATTTTTTTAACATTTTCGGCCAAATTGTTTTATGCTACCTATGTTTGGTAAAAAAAATCGCAAAAAGCGTATTTTGATTGGTTTGCGCAAAAGTTATCGCGTTTACTAACAAAGGGAAAAATTTTTGTCATTTTTGGTGTTTTTTTTTTTAACGAGTAATGTCGGCGATCTGCGATTTTTTTTGCGGTACTGCGACATTGCGGCGGACAGATTGGACCCTTGACTGACATTTTTGACACTTTTGGGGGTACCAGTGACATTACTGCAGTAATCAGTGCTATATATATGCACTGTTACTGCAAAAATGACACTGGCAGGGAAGGGGTTAACTGTATTGGACAGGGAGGGGTTAAGTGTGTCCTAGGGGCGTGATTCTAACTGTAGTGGGACAATGCTATTGGTGTAAAAACAAAGATCAACGGTTCTACATAGTAGAACCGTCTGATCTGCATTTTTACACAGGGACCGCCGGTCACATGCCCGCACTCCTCCCTGAACGAGCAGAGGCGGGCGCGCGCCTCAGCGGGCGCGCGCTCGCCTGCTATTGGCTCTAATAGCAGTGACAGGCGAGTGACGTAGATCTACGTCACTCTGCCTGGCCGGGGCTGACTGCCGCAGTAAATATACTGTGCGCAGTCGGCAACCAGTTAAAAGAGCTATAGTATAAAAGTTTGTGAAAAATATATATATAATAAAGCATATACTAAACAGGTGAGCATATATAAAATGCTTAATCCTTAATAGAAGCTATAAAAAATAAAAAAATAAAAAAGTTTAATCTTCTTAAATATTTTATCAGCCCATCCTTTGTTTACTTCATATTTTATTTTAATACTTAAAAAAAAAAAGTATTTAAAAAAAGGGGACTTTCTATTATTTTCCACAGAGGTCAAATAGAATAATCAAGCTCTCACTTCAAGATCTCACTTCTTCTTTGCAGCCCTTGGCTGGTTTGGGGTTTTAAATCAAATGATGCCATAGCATTTCTCCAATTGATAAAACTGAAGTACCTTACATAAATTTGCAGCTGAATACTATACAAAATGTTGTATGCCTTCTTTATTTCTCTCACATCGACTACCATGGTTTAATAATATATAATTTTTTTACATATCTTTATTTTAATTAGAATGTGACCTCTTTAGTAGGTAAAATGTATGTGTTGTCTTTGAGGTTACTGAGCTCCATCAAATAATATAACCCAATTAGTAACAAAAACATAAGGATGTTGATGAAAACATGATTATATCAAGAAATACGTGATAAAACATCAAAGCAACTTCATGTTGTTCATGATTATGAACCAAGAATAAAATATAACAGTACTAAATCAATGGCTGCAACTTTGTTGTTCTGGTAATTAATATTTTTTTTTAGTGTTTCTCGACTAGTATTCTTTCGTTTACAAGGTTGAAATTAATCAAGGCCCCGCTGCAGCCTTGTTTGATTGCTGACCTAAGTACTGAAACATCAAGCTGATTCCCAGTCTGCATCTTTTTTCCAGGTAAAATTCAATACAGTCTTTTAGGTATTCAGTAAAAGTTGGCTAGATAGATAGTACATGGGCACAATCCATCATGATTTCTGTTAAGTGTCTCAGAGGAAATGAGTTCCCCGCAAGAAACTACCAATGTCAACATGAAATTTCATCTTTCCAATTCGATCGCTTGCACAAACTATGCTGATTACTACTGTTTGTTTTGCCCTCATTTATCACTTGTCATATTGTTTATTAATTGAGAATCAGCCATTTAAACTTAACAAGTACTTTGGCTGATTGTAGAAAGTACACTGAATTGAAAAAAAAGTTGGCTGTTCAGAACAAACTGCTCAGGAAATATTTAACGGGCTTGTGCAGAGTAAAGAAAAGAGTTAGAAAGCCTTGTAGTTGTTTCTGTATTGTCTTCTAAAACTAGGGTAGCACATGGTGGGTCTCTCTCAAGCCGCCTTTTGCATACTGTCTTGTGGCATAATAGCTCAGCTATGAGCTTTTGCAGTATATAGTGTTGATTTACATGGAAGAGTGATAGGATTCTATACAGCAACAGCTGGAGCCTATTTCAGAAAAGTGCACCTGTCAACAAAATATGATCAGTCAGGGAAATTACAGTGCTCTTTTATATAAAGTAACATAAAAAAAAAAAAAGATTTCTAAATTTATATGCATTTAGTCTATATTTACTCCCTGTAAACATGACTTACAGTTGTGCATCTAGGTATTCTGGGGACAATGCTGTCTGCTGACTCAGAAAGGTAAAAAAAATATAATAACCAAAGAGGTGACATGACTTTCAAGGGAAGAGACAAAATGACATGCTGGCTCTTAGGACCTAATGTTTTTTTAATGTTTAGACGTTTATATACTGATAATTAATGTTGTTTTCTTCAATATTTACATAAAATAATATGTTTGCAAAAAACATGTAATGATTCTATTAAATTTTTTTGGGCATTCTAATAAGACACCTCACTGTACTGTTTCTCTCTGAATAATACTCCATTCCCACCCATAGGGAGGGAGGGGGCTGTTTCCCTCTTCTGACTCATTCAGCTGTGTGTGTTCTAAATAGTTGAGTATCGGGAGGTCAAAATATAGCCTCTTTACTGCAGAAAACACACGGGGATGGGGATTTACTAAAACTGGGGCAGCTGTGCATTGTAACCAATCATTATCTAGCTTTAACTAAACTTCAAACAAGAAATCTAGAAGATGATTGGTTGTCATGGACAGCTGCTCTGGATTCCTGCTGCTCAAATCTAAGTAAATTCCCCTTAAAGCACTTGACATAACTTGTAGTCAGCAACTCTAGCCACTTCAGCTCCAGAAGGTTTTACCCCCTTCCTGACCAGAGCCCTTTTTTGCAGTTTGGCACTACGCTGCTTTAACTGGTAATTGCGCTGTACCCAAACAAAATTTGCATCCTTTTTTTTCCCCCACAAATAGAGTTTTCTTTTGGTGGTATTTGATCACCACTGGGATTTTTATATTTTGCGATATAAAAACGAAAAAAGACTAAAAATTTAAAAGAAACATTTTTTTCTACTTTTTGTGATAAAAACAATCCAATAAACTCAATTTTTGTCATATATTTAGGCCAAAATGTATTAATTCACGTCTTGGATAAAAAATAAAAAAAAAATTCAATAAGCATATATTTATTGGTTTGAGCAAAAGTTATAGCGTGTACTGTTTCTGAGAATTTTTGGGAGCCTAGCTGTGTACAGGACCCTGAAAACCAATCACTGCCTTCAGAATTTCTAAGGGCATAAATTGCTCATTACCTCCTCACTACCTATCACTGTTTCAGAGGCCATGAAATGTCAAGATAGCACAACCCCCCTCCCCCCTCAATTGACCACATTTCGAAAAGTAGACACCCCACAAGTTTTGTGGAAATTACAAAAGATCTATATTTTTTGTTTTTGTTTTTTTTTACACAAAGTTGTCATTTAAATTATATAATGCTCATACATGCCATGGGTATATGTGAAATTACACTCCAAAATACATTCTGCTGCTTTGGGGATACCCCATGCGTGAGACTTTTTGGCAGTCTAGCCGCATACAGGATCTCGAAAACCAATCACTGCCTTCAGGCTTTCTAAGGGTGTAAATTGTTTATTTCACTCCTTACTACCTATCACGGTTTAGGAGGCCATGAAATGCTAAGATAGCACAAAACCCCCTAAATAACCCCTTTTTGGAAAGTAGACACCCCAAGATATTTGCTGAGAGGCATGTTGAGTATTTTACAGATCTCACTTTTTGTCACAGAATTTTGAAAATTGAAAAAACAAATAAATTTTTCTTTGCTTTCTTCATTTTCCAAATAGGCCTCTTAGCAAATACCTTGGGGTGTCTACTTTCTGAAAAAGGGGTCATTAGGAGGGGGGGGTTTGGGTTTTAATTTCAGCGTAGTTGCGTCACTTCCCGATCTGGAATTGCCATGGAACGCATAGCGTTCAGGAACTACCACACACACCACTGCCTGCTGCCTGCATGATTTCTCCCCGCAGAGGGACATATTTACATGCTGTAAATTTAATACAACAATGTGAGTACCCTTTTTTTATGCGCTTTAAAAAGTACCCTACGGTATTACACTATATTTCCCCCCTTGTTCATTTCATACATATCACCACCGGAGTTTTTACTGGGAACAAGCTGAGCATTGGAGTATAACACCGTCCCTTCCCCCTCCCTCTGGCACAGAGAAGTACGGAAGTAGAGGACCATTAAGAGCACACATCTCTATGCTGTGGTATACAGCTTGAATATACCCTGCCTAACACCCCTGTGTGGGGTTGGGCACTCTGGTGAGTGCAATCTTTTTTACAACCACCCTGGGCACTTTCTTTTGTGCACGAAGATCTTGGAATTGCCACTTGAAGATCAAGCACTTTCACATATGAATTTTACCTCTAGAATTTTTTAAGACTATTTAATTTTTTCACTTATAATTTTGGAGAGTCCATTGTGCATACCTGTATTTGCAATCAGCCGTTTTTTTTCTCCCTCTCCTTTTTTGTCTTGTTTTTCTTTGATCCACTAGAAATTATATTTACATTTTTTTCACCATTCATTTTGCACTATCTCCAGTGTACATATAGATCGAGGAAAACACTGCGGCACTTTATTAATAAAACCATTATCCACTTATTGTCACTGATTTATTTTATTATAATATTGGTATTAATTTTCATAATATTTTTATAATGCTATTTGTCAAATTATTAACATAACCTCTCACAGTCACCATATCACTTTGCACTTATATCACAGAACACTTTATTGGATTACAACCTTACACTTTATCTAGATTTATGTATTTGTATTGTGATTATTAACTATTTTATCCATTTTATATATATTTATTATCATTTTTCATTTTGGTAAACAGACCACCTTTATATTTATATTTATATCTATTCACTATTTACTAGTTGTGACAAGTACGAGATTGCACCTACCTAATTCCCCCCTTGGGCAGCGCCAATTCCCTACCCTTTTACAACTATACCCAAGAACCATTGCACATGTTCTTGGGGGTAGGCCAGTCTAGGATGGCTTGGATCTTGCTTGGGTCCCTCTGAGTGTATTTTAACCTGGAGAGGATTACTGATACTGCTATCCCTAAAACACTGTTGCCCACACCATGAGAATGGGGGGCCACTATCTCTGGTAAGGAGCCATCTAATGGGAGTTGGTGTGCACATTGGTGGTGGTTTAATAAGGTGATTGGAGTCTGATTCACATGAATCACACCTGGAGAGTCCAAATAGGATTTTAATGACTAAAAGGATCACCATTCCAGGATTATTTTCCATTAGCAAGAGCACTTGTAATTTATTTTGGAATATACTTTACAGCAATTTGTATGCCCATTTTTAGGCATGTGATCATTTTGAGCACATTATGGGACTTTAATGATATGTTCACAGTGTGTGTTCACCATTTTGAATTTGCTTATATGCAAATTTTGCACAGTTATATTATATTATATTTTACTTGTATATGATATACTGGTATCAGATTCTTTACATATTATTATTATTGTTTTTGTGCAATTTAGTGTATGGTTTTGATGTATTACACTGATTTAAAGATTTATGAAATGTTGAAAGGTAGTTGGTGCATTATAGAGTCCAAAGGGCATTACTAGGAATTCATAATGCCCATATCTTGTTTGAAAGGTCATCTTCCATTCATCTCCAGGTCGAATGCAAACAAGATTACATGCACCCCGCAGATTAAGCCTGGAGAAAATCTTTGCTGTAATTCTTTCGGGAATTAAAGAAAGTGGGTAACAATTCTTGATTGTAATTTTATTTAAAGAGGAAGTAAACCCTCCTCTGACACTCTTACCTATAGGTAAGCCTATGATAAGGCTTACCTATAGATACTGTAAATATCTCCTAAACATGTACCGTTTAGGAGATATTTACCTTACATGCAGCCAATGACGTCACTGGCGCATGCGCTCTGAAGGAACGGCCGCTGGTGCCGTTTTTTCAGAGACCCGTGCCGTGACTGTCGGCTCCCTCACTCGTGCAATAAGATGGCCGGATGCTCTCGGAAGATCATACAGGTGAGCGGGCGGCACGGCGGGGGCTTGTTCTAAGGTAAGTATTTCATAATGAGCTAGTATGCGATGCATTCTAGCTCATTATGTTTTTCTCTTTTAGCTTGTAAAAAAAAAAAATTTAACTGAGTTTACAACCGCTTTAATTATCTGTAATCAATGAATGGGTGCAGGGTTCCATTTTTTTTTTCTCAACAAAGAATAGCGGGGCATCATCAGTAAAGGTTGAGGGACAGATAAACCCCTTCGCCTGATTTTCTTGTAAAAAGTCCCTTAACACGTTCAGTTCAGGTTCAGAAAGACTGTAGAGGTTACCAAAAGGGGGGCTCCTGGTACAAGTTCTATTGGGCAATTATTTACCCGGTGGGGTGGTAATTGGTTGGCATTTTTCTAATCACAAATGTCTTTAAAGTCTTGGTATTGAGGGAGCAATTTTTCCAGGTTAGTCTATGTCACTCCAATAATAGTATGTGAGATGTCTCTTTTTTGACAATGTAACTCACAATGTTCAGAGGGAAAAGCCAGGTTTCTGGCCTGCCAGTCAATAGTGGGATTCTGAATTGATAGACATGGAATTCCTAAGATAACAGGAAATTGAGGAGAAGAAATCAGACTGAAAGATATCAACTCTTGGTGTCCAGGCTCAATACTTAACTGCAGAGGAATGGTCTCATGAGTGATTACTCCGGAAGCGAGTAGAGACTGTCTACTGCGTACACTGTCTCCATATGTACCTGAGATGGTTTGGGTATTTAGGTAAGCCATTTTCTTCTGCAAACTTCAAATCCATAAAGTTACCACCAGCCCCAGAATCCAGCATTGTTGAGGTGGAGAGTAACTGGTCTTTTTAAGCGTGTTGCCTAAAATAAAATGTGGATGATGACAGACAATATCCTTCTCTGCTGGTGTTACTGAAAACAAGGGTTGTGTATTGGATCCCACTTGCTCCCTCGATGCCGAAAATTCTCCTTGACCTGCAATGGTTTGTCTTGTTCGTCTTGATTTATTTGGACACCTGAGGGTGTAGTGATCTGACTGATCGCAATAGAGGCAAAGATTCAGTTCATGTCTGCGTCTCTTTTAAGCAAAGCTGAGAGCTTCAATCTGCATAGGTTTGGATTCAGGTTCATAGCTGGCAAACGATTTAGCTGTTGGTTAAAGATTGAATGAGGAACTAAAGTCAACAGATCTTTGTTTCTCAAATCGTATCTCCATATATCGTCTATCGATCTTAATGCTCAATTTAATAAAGTAATCAAGTCTATTGGACATATCTTTTCTGGATAGTTCATCTTTTATATTCTCAGAAAGTGCTTTTCTGAAGTGAAAGCGCTTTGCACTGTCGTTCCAATAGGTATCAGTTACCCATCGACAAAATTCGGAAGCATATTCATCTACAGGACGTCTCCCTTGGCACAAGTTCAGTAAAACAGCAGTAGCGCTGCGATTTGAATCAATCAAAATTGAATTCATGGTGGTCACAAAGCCCTCGAAATCTACTAGAATCTCATGGTCTTGCTCCAAGTATGTTGAAATCCATGCCACTGCCTCATCATTGAACAGAGATATAATAAACCCTGTCTTGGAGTCTGTGGTTACTAATCAGTAAGGTTGCAGCTGAAAGCGCAGTCGATATTGAATCAGAAAGCCTCTATAGAGTTTAGGATCCCCTTTGAATTTATCAGGCAAAGAGAAGTGATTTAAATCACTGTTAGTAGCTGTTTATTGACGTTGCTGCGCAAGTTATGTTCGCAATTCAATTACTTCTCCTTGTAACTCTTGCACTCATGTTTGTAAGCCTTGAACAACCTCAGCTAGCGAAACAACATGTTCACTCAGGGTTCGTTGAGTTGTGACAATCTCCATGTTGTTGCTAGATTATTCTGTTAAGAGAATACCTGTAATGAGTAGAGACCAATTGTCGACAATGTCAGGCAAGCTCAGTTCTCAGGTCTGTGAGAGATAGGAAAGTCTGAATTACTAGACCAATAATCCGTGTTGGGGTTACAAGCCAAGTTCAGTGCAGGAGAGAGTTTCGTAGTCGGGGTCACAAGCCAAAGTAGTTTTACAAACAGCAATAGAAGGAGCTCAAGTAGTATGAAGGATCAGACCACAATAATCTGGTGACAGGAAGTGCAGAGGCAAGGCTTGTATAGCAAGTTCAAGGAAGGAGCAAGGAGTTTAAGGTTCAATAGCAATCAATACACAAGGCAGGGTTGTCCAATAGATCAGCGAGAAGAATCAATGCTAGACACAGAAGAGGTCCCAGGTTTGAGCCCAGGTCCTAACAATGCCAAAGCATAGTGGAAATCCGCCCTCTGTCCACCCCATCCCCTATGCTTTTTTTTCAACTGCAGTGGTGAAATCACCTCCTACAGTGCTGAAGTAACTGATTTATGTATCATGAGAGCAAACCCTGTTTCTGTCAAAATAAGCAAATCAGTGCTGCAGTTGAATGGCATACCTGCAAAGAAAAGAACAGTTAATGATAAAACACAGTATCAATAAAACATTACCTCAATAAAACAATTTTTTTTATTGCAATCTGTGCCAAAAAAAAAAATATAAGAAGAAGCATTGGGGCAATCCGCCCCTGTGTCCACCGCAACCCTTATGCTTTGCCATATATGCTTTTTTTTTAAACTGTGGTGGTGAAATCACCTCCTACAGCACTGGAGTCACTGATTTTAGGTATTGTGAGAGCAAACCCTGTTGCTGTCAAAATAAGCAAATAAGTGCTACAGCTGAATGGCGTACCTGCAAAGAAAACAATGGTTAACAATAAAACACAGTAACTGTACAGTAAAACAGTAGAATGACATACATGTAAAGCAAACAATGGTTATAAAAAAAACACAATAACAGTACAGTAAAACAGTAGAATGACATACCTGCAAAGCAAACAATGGATAACAATAAAACACAGTAACAATAAAACAATACAATATAGCATAAAAGACAGTAAAACAGTAAGAACAATTAAACGACAACTATTTTTGGCTTTTTTATTTATTTATTTATTTTTTTAATTTTTTTCCCCCCTTATTTGTAACTATAAACGTTCCTGGTTAGGTTTTCTCAAAATGTGATAGCCATCTTTTGAGACCCTGTGTGAAAGTGTGCCCTAGACTGTGCCGTGCTGTACCCTATACTAATTTTCTACTAGTGTGTGGTAGCGACGGAAACAGTCACGGACGCAGAGACCAACTTCCCCAGGACAGGGGACAAAAATAGTGGGTGTCAGGGCTATATGCACGCTTGCTACAGACAAGTCATCTTTTTTGAGGTGCTCTTTGGGTAGGAGTACCAGGGAGGACAGAAAATGTTTCTCATGCAGCCGGCTCACTGCATCTTGATTATGAAACTGGGTCACAGCATGTGATGATCTCTTCCTGGAACTTTAGGAAGGATCCACCTTTTCCAGATGTTTTGCATAGTACATAAAAGTTGAAAAGAGCCGATTGGAATAGGTATACAGACCCTTTCTTGTACCAGCGTCTGGCCTTAGGGGCAACTAAGTACGGCCCCATCATTAAAGTCTACCCCCGTCATTTTACGGTTGTGGTCGTGGACACAGAGGGGCTTCCCAACAACACCAGTCGCCTTTGTAATTTGGACTGCAGTATCTGCGTGAATGGAAGACAGAACAAAAACATTCCATTTTGTCCTTCCACTTCATTGCAAGCAATTCATTGCACCTCAAGAAGGCTCTCTCCCCCTGACTTTTTGTAGGTGTGTTCCCGCTGTGTTCCTCAGTGTGAGTGCCACATCCCAAGAGAATTGAAACCAATTGTATAATCCCATAAGGGTGGGACTTTATAGGCAACTCAAAATACAAAAGACTTATAACAAATAATTATAAATTTTATTGATACATACAAGAAAATATGAACAACATATCAAAGGAGGTGCAATAGATGCACAGTAAAATGGCAAAACTATTAGATAAAAATATGCAAATGCACTCAACCAACTACTCCAGTTTCCAGGTAATAAACCTCTTCCTCAGGGATTATGCTGGAGTTTTGTTAATTCTGTGGATATTGAGAAAAGCATATGTGTCACATAGAATAGCCAAAGAATACAAGTTTTTAAACATGTTCTGATCATGCAAGATAAAACCATAACACAGTTGTAAATAAAAATAACTTACATGGTTGGTTTAACATATGAACATATGTGGTAGTTTTGCCGCTAGATAAAAACAGGGAGATTGTAGAACACCCACAGAGACCAATGGTTTTTGCAGATAAAGTCTATATGAATATAAAGCAATATAGTGCTGGAGGGTGGAACAGGAGGGATTGTGCACCCTGGAGGCAGATGTCGCAACTGGAGTCCAAAATGTGCTTAGCCGATCGGGTAGAGGCCAGTCACATCCGACTGCAAGAGAGATGTATGGTAGATGTATATTATCACTTGACTATTCTGTTTCACAGGTCCAGCAAAAGACTTACAGGACAAATGAATAAATGGGAGGCGGGATCCAGTGCGTGTGTTATGATTGCTTGTTGAAAAACAATATTGTATATTGTTTACAAACACTCCAAACAGAAAGGGGTATAGTCAGAAAAATACAAGGGCATACATGTGCATCAGACAGGGATCTCCTTGGGATCGTCCAAAGTTGAGTCCTGCAAGGGGCATAAACTTTGTTTGGCCAGAAAAAAGATTGTGAACACGCCTTGGATCCAGTCTGAGCACCAGATGCTAAAGATCAATGGTGGTCAGTAAATTGCTCCCAAATGAGGTGAAAGAATAGGGGGAATATATCGAATAAAAGTCCTATATTGCACAAACCTTAAAATAATGCCTGTTCAAAGCAGCCTTCTCCCAGCAGTGGATGTCACAAATGACCCACGCTGGGAGTTGTATTTATCCATAGGGGATGTGACAGGTGAGAGCAATCAGTTTGATTGCTCTCCACCCGCCGCCAGCTACGGGCTCCCTGGGCGGTGCTCGCCAGGCCCGCCCCCTGCATCCACGGATGCGCACAGGAAGTGTGTCATCGCTAGGGGTGGGAGTGTAGTCGGCGGAGCACTGCCCACTGGCACGGGAAATGATGTCGCCCTGACTAAGTGGGGCATTTAGAAGCCATTGAGGGAACCCCCGGCACGGTGCCACATGCGCCAATTTCTAATTGAAAGAGGTGTCTAAAAAGTGGCACGCTTGTATAGAAGTTGTCTACGTATAAACGGTACCCCTTTTCAAATAAGGGTGACACCAAGCCCCAAACAATCTTGCCACTGCTCCCTATGTAGTCTGGGCAGTTGGGGGCTCCATGCTGCAATATTTTCCCTTGTAAAACCAGGAAATCAAATGTATAGCCTGTTGCCCTGTCACAGAGCTTTTACATCTTGACCCCATATCTGGCACGCTTGCTGGGGAGAGACTGTTTGAAAGCAAGGCAGCCAGAAAACTTAATCAGGGACTCCTCAACACAGACATCTTGTTGGGGCATAAACAAGGCTGCACATTTTTGGTTGAAGTTGTTTATAAGGTGCTGAATTTTGTGGAGCTGGTAATATTTAGGATCACCCAGAGGGCAACAGAGTTCATTGTTGTTGAAGTGCATGAAACTCAATATTTGCTTGTATCTATGATGGATTGGGTCAGTGGACCAATATGACTGCAACTCACTCTTTTTAGTAATGCCCATGTTGAGGGATAGGTTCAGAAATGTTTTAAATTTGGGAACCGTTATAGGTTTCCAGCCAAACTGTCTGTCAAGGGTTTGCAGAGATAAATTGATTAGCATACAAGCTTTGGTCAACAATAGTTCTGTACAGATCTTCTGTTAAAAACTGCTAAAAAACATCAAGGGGAGTAAAATTGTCTGTTTCCACCTGAATTCTGGGTTGGCCAGTGAATGGGGGAAGTACGGGAGCTGCAGAATCTGTGGGCTGCCAATCAGGATTTGCAAGCACATCAGGAAGGGCACTATGGGCTCTACGAGCCTACATCCAAATTCTTGGTGGCTTCAGGCCACTACTTGTGCTAGCCACCACACCAGCTTAAACTGCACTTTTGGGACTCGCCGCGTCACCAAGTGATAATATAGTGCTGGTTTGTCTATGACCAGGGTGTACTAGGCCCCTGGTGCTCGCCAGTTCACCAGAAGATTGAGCGACACTAGTACCGACGTTCTGCTGCATAAGAGAATCATTCGGTTGTTGCACCTCAGCAACAGAAGAATGGGGTCGGGTACGCCTGACATTAGCAGGGACCTCTACTCTGTCCTCAGAGCTATCTGCCAGGGTGCCGCTGCTCTCTACAGGTTCATATACTGAGCCTGCTTCTGACAGTGAGGCTTCCCTGTTGCTTTCATCTGTCATGCTCAGTATCCTGTAGGCCTCTTCACTAGTGTACCTTTCATTTGACAATTTGGCCACTAAATTTACAGGTACCTAGTACCTGTACTCACAGGTAAAAAAGTACCTGGTTGTCAAGGACTACTTTAACAAAAAAAAATTACTGCTAGTGCTAGCAGAGATCCGGCCTGACTCTGCTAACGCTGCTGTTTGGTGTGCTGTGTATTGGAAGTGACAGTGATTTATTGATACTGTGCTTCTTGGGGGCTGGGTGGAGGGGCTAAATGCAGGTGCTGGCAGGTGTCAGGGGTGATCCTGCTAACGCCGCATTTTTGGAACACTAAACTATTGAGGATACTAGTATAGTTCAGATCAGATCAAAGATATTGAACCGTTCAGACACTATACTAGAAATGGGGTTATATAGCGTGTGTGTGTGTGTGTGTTAGTATTACTGGCAATCAAAGGGTTAAAATATAATGCTGTCTGGGATTGACCCTAACTGACACTGATGATGACACTAACTGGTGTCACCCGTGACACTAATAAAGTGATCAGAAAAAAAGATCTGTACACTTTACTAGTGACACTGTGACAGGGAGTAAAAGGGTTAACTGGGGGGTGATCAGGGGGTTAAATAATAATTTTAATTATATATAAATTATCTTTATTATAAAATATGTGGCAGGACCCTGACGCTATATTAAGACTGACACTGACGCTAACTAGCTAACTAGCATCACCCGTGAAATTAATACAGTGATCAGTAACTTATCTGTACATTGTATATAGTGACACTGTGACAGGGCAGTGAAGGGGTTAACTGGGGGTGATAAAGGGGTTAAATCTTTATTAGAGGATATATGGTGGGTACCCTGAACCTATCTGGGAGTGACGATAACTACCGCTAACTTCCGCTTGCGCTGACTGGTGTCACCAGTGACACTAATACAGTGATCAGTATGTTATCTGTATACTGTATATAGTGACACTGTGACAGGGAGTGAAAGGGTTAACTGGGGGGGTGATCTGGGGGGTGATCAGGGTGGTTAAATATGTGCATACATGTACTGGTGTCAGTGTAGTGCTTGTGTACTCACTGTGATGCTTTCTCCTCACGCTGGAACCGAAAAGGGCTCCAGGAGTGGAGATTGCATCATTTCATGTGCCTGTGTTTACATTACACAGGCACAGGAGGTTCTGCGATTGATCAGAACCGATCACCAGGTCCAGGTCATAAATCATTGTATGTGATTTTGCACAGCTGGACTACCCTGTCGCAGTATATATGCAGTGGGCGGTCCTGGACCTATTGTTTGCATTGGGAATATGATATACTCAAAATGCAGTATTTTGCTGACTTTAAAGTAATGACAAAAATACAATATGCAAGCTATAGTACTGAATGTAAAAGATAAAAAATGTAAAATATATTCCCTTTAAAATACAATTTGCTTTTGTCTTGTGATCATAGTAATGAACTATGAAGTACCTAAAAATTAAATCACTTCTGACTTTTTCTAAAGCTCCATCCGCATACAGCATGATTACATTTCTGTGTTTTTGCTTGACCTTGTGGATGTGTTGGCAAAAGCCCAGTCTGGGTATCCACAAACTTTCCAAGCACTGCTGTCTGTTTCTCTGTCCTTCAATTCTGTGTTTGTTATTACCTTTTCAGCCCAATGTTGCAGATTTCTCTTAACCCCTGGTTTGTGTTCCAGTAGGTGGTGGCAGTCAAAAAGCTGATACTGCTCCGTGTGGGTAGGTTTCCTGTAGATTTCAATGTACTCCTACCCTTTTTTGACACTTAACACATAGCCCAAAAATGGTAATTTGTAATTTGTTTTTCCCTGTAAACTTTTGTTTTTATCTGGTGAATTTATTGATTTAATTTACTAAAGGCAAACAGAATGTTTGCAAAGGATTTTTGCCTTAGATTTGCAAAGTAAAAAACCCCTTGAAAAGTGAACAGCCTATTTGCCTTTAGTAAATGCATTGCCCACATACCTGCGTCAATGAGGTTTATTTACTAAAGGCAAATAGGCTGTTGATTTAGGAAAGTGAATTTTTTCTTTAGCTTAGTGAGTTGGGAAAAACTATACTGACTTTAATCATCAAATCATGTGGAAGCAAATAAACTATTTTTTTAATAACTTTCTTTGTATCTGATATTTTTTGCAAAGTACATTTTCATCACACTCACTAAGCTCAGTGAGTTTTTTCTCCTTAATAGGTTCAAGGCTCTTCTCCACCTCCTATGTGTACAGGTTATTTGCAAAAGGTTTCTGACACTCCTTAGAGCTGAGGAAGCTACTTAGTTGAGTAGCATACCATCATCTTCCATCATCATCATTACACAACAAGCCCACTTGAATATGATAAGCTGTTATTAGCTATACCATTGCCTGAATAAATAGTAGATAGTAGAACATAGATCAATTTTAGGTTGATAATAATGAATGTTCATGGAGGAAAAGCATCCAATCATTGAGGGTAAAAGCTTGAAATATTAAATATCTATATGTTGTAAATTTGTACATTGAACAATATTGGAATTGAACATTGAACAATATTATCCAAAAGTTGTTGTGAGGTTAAATAGAGCTAAATAATATTATAGGAAAGTTATTGTGGGGTTAAATAGAGCTAAACAATATTACACCCTACAAGTTTTTTCCTTTTTTTTATACACCTGGAGTTTCACTATTAGGGATAGAGGGGGGGACACACCAACTCTACAGGATTGGCATAATCTATGCATATTTCCTGCACTTAAGCATGCAGTCAATAGTTCTGGTAAGTCTTCAATTCTTATATCCTTATATTGGCTGAACATTCTCACACATATTAAGATTGGATCACGTGATGATTTGTGTGTTGTTTTTTTTTTTTTTTTTTTTTAATAATACAGAAGGACTTTTCTGGAATACACAGAGGTCCCTGCTCCATTTCTGAAATCACAGCCCACAGATAAGCTACAAGTGCAGTGCGGTTCCCAATGTGGGAAGTGACTGCTGTGATTTCCAGTGCATGCTGGTGCCATTAGGATTAATGGCGCCCGCATGCATCTCCTGAATTTTTCTGTGTGGGTGGTTGTGTCTGTGGGAACAGGTTTGGACTTGCAGCTGGAGCCACCCACACAAGTGGGATTCAAGTCTAAAGCAGCTAAATGTGTACAAAAAAAAGTAGATACAAACATTCAAAGGTTTAAACATTCAAAAGTTTTTTGACTTGGCCGTATAAGGTTTCAAAATCATGGGTGATAGCCCATAGTAAAATCTGGGATACAGCTTGGAGATGTATAAAATGTGAGAAGTATCCTTGAAGTAAAATCCTAGGGCAGAATGGGGTGCAAATTAAGGGTAAGGTATTTGGCAAAGGTAAGGTATGTGGAGACAACTTTCTAAGTGAAGCACAGGGAAACCCTCTAAACATTGTGAATTGTTGTCTCTCTTCATTTGATCATCACAACTTAGGTTTAAACTCAAGTCATGTACAACAAAGGTATTCTTGGATTTCACCTAAATTTTAAGTGGTTACCACAACACGACCCAGTCAGGCAGGGATGATAGTGTGCTAACTGTATTGCTTATTGTGTACTGTAAATGCCATAAACATAAATGTACAACATATAGTGTAACCAACACTGTCAGTAATTTAGAGCCAGACTCAAGGGAAATGTAGAATTACCCAATGCCCTTTCTTCTCGCTTCCCCCTTGCTTTTGGGATAACATAGCTGCTGTGAGAATTACAGACCAGCAACTTGATGTGACTGTGCAGTGGCATTGCATTATTAGAAACTGCATAAACAATCATTACAATTTTTTTTTTCCTTGATATTATAAATACATATAAAACCCAAACATACCAACTGCCAGCCAAGCTTCATTTAGTAGTTATTATTGACTGCTGAAGAAGCCCACAAATATATTTTTGCTGTGTAATTGGGCATGGTACTGTGCTAGTGGTTATTCAAACAATTTTGATATTGTCATGTTTTTTATTATTATGACCTTGGTTTTTTAGCTAAAGCATGCAGCTCAAAACTCTGTGATCTGTTGAGCAAGTTCACCTGAAAAATTCAGGCTTGCCATCTGTTCATGCTGTTACTGATGTTTACAGCTGTTGAAACAGCAGTCTATTCTAGATTACAAAATATGACTCACCAAGGTGCTTGCAATGCAAGCAAAATTCTATTTCTTTACAAAAATGCTAATTATTGGCTTAGAAATACAATATGTTTCTTCAATGTACAATGCAATAAATATTTACAATATTGAAAAAGGAAACAGGAATGATCACTAGGCTTTTATTATTAATGTATTTAGAACAACTTAAAATGTATTTAGAACAAGTCACATTTGATAGCAAATACAGTATTCAGTAATAGTAGTGTAATAGTAGTATGGTAAAGCCAGAGGTAGCACCAGCCATTTTTTTATGTGTTTTTTTATGTTTCTGAAATGCTTTCAAAGCATATACATAATAATTCAAAACTGGTAACTGTCCCTTTTGCCACAGAATCTAAGGATACAACAGAACAGGGAAAAAAAAAACCTTCCCCTCAGATGACACCAGTGGGGGTCTTTCTGACAGTGGGTCTGTGGGAGAGGGACTTAAAGATATGAAGACTTCAGTCTTCAGGCTGTAAAAAGCAGGTTTTCCAGAACCAAGAGCAAGAAACCTCAGGCGTTACTGATGTGAGCTCCCAAATTACATTGACAGGGTATCCCAGTCTGACATTCTACTGGCCTGGCTGCTTCCCTGGGCTGGGAGCTCCATCGGCCTGCTATCTTTCCCCATCCTTTAATCATTCCACAGGATCCGCCCACTATAAAACCCATCTCTGGTAGGAAGAACCTGTTCTCCATGCACAAACAGTGTGTGTGCTCTAAATATGGAAAACAAGCATAGGCTAATAACATTGAACTACCAGCATTACTCTATGCCAAGGCTGCACCCACATCTTGTAAAGATGCAGTAAAGCCCAGGAGGCAGCGAGTATGTCAGACAAAAAGAAACAAATAAAGGGCGCATCGACCTAGCGCATTATCCTCAATAATAGGCTTTATTTATGCAACATATAAAATGGCTACTCACAAACACAGGTGTAAAAGTGATCATAACAAGCTCAGTTGCTCCAGTGTCGGGAATAGTCCATATGAAGTCCATAATCCAATGAGATGACGGCTGACGCGTTTCGAGGCTCAGCCTCTTCCTCAGAGCCACCAGCGAGTATGTGCAGAAACCACAAGCAAACCACTCCAAAATCCGGGGAACCATCGACTGCTGCAACTAAAGGAACAGGCCCCTTGAATAAATATAAAGCAAAATAAATAAATTGAAAACAACAAAAAAGAAAAAAACATATACAAGAACCAAACTTTTCACAGATACTGTTCCAAGGTTTGATTGGTCCTCTCAGTCTGACCATTAATTGAGGATGAAAAGGAAGAAGATCATTTAATTGTAACACCTAAGGTTGTGCAAAAACTCTTCCAAAATATAAAAATAAACTTCTATGTGATGGAATTCCATATTACACCTGATTCCAATTAGTCTAAACATTTGCATCGACATTGGGTACCCTCTTTTGTTTGTTTGGGATAAAATCAGACATCTTAGTGAGAAGGTCAATGACTAAAATAGTGGTTTTCCCTTTAGCATGAGGTAGATGAACTTCAAAATCCCTAGAAACCAATCCCTAAGGTCATGTTGGTACTTGGGGTAGCTGGATTATACCCAGAGGAAAGAATTGTGTGTCTTATTTTGTGCACAAGTCAGATATGAGGCAATATAGTTCTTGACACATTTTTGTAACCAAGCCACCAAAGGGAACATGAGAAAAGTTCTTCAGACTTTAAAGCCCTGCAAGTTTTGAGTCGTGAACCAGTAAAGAGACCTCTACTTGATTCGATTAAAGCACATATAGGCAATGGAATTGAATACAAAAGATGTTCATAAAGATGAGGTTAATGTCTTTAGAAGGGTGATTAAGAAGTAGGTCATTGTAGCAATTTTTAAGTAGGGTCAAGGGTGCTTTGAACTTCTTGGCTTCTAGGAAATTATTTTGAGACAGTCAGGGTAACATTACTGCTCAGACAAAATCTATGATAAGGCATTTGCCTCTCCATTTCTTGCCCAGGTCGATACAAGATATGAAAAGCTGAACCTAGAGAAGAACAAAGTTCATCATCCTTGTGTAGAGGACAATCTTTTGAAAAAACTGATCAATTCAAAATTTTTATGATCTATGAGAATAGTCACAGGATGATTGGCCCATTTCAGCAGATTTCTCCATTCAGGAAAGGCCAATTATTCTTTACGTCTCAGCTAAAGATATTAAACAAGAGAAGTAAGCATAATGATCTTGCCTCATATTCACTGAGAAATAATAGCTCCCACATCAGAATCTGAAGCATCCACTTCCACAATTTTGAGATCCGGATGTGGATGTGTGGAAGTGAAAAGTCTTTAGTTTGCTAAAAAGCAATTTGTGCCTCTGGTAACTAACGATGAGCTGAGTGTTCATTCAGAATGATTGCTATTCAGAAGTTTGTATGAATGCGTATGAATGCGAATGAGTGTTTCCTGCTTTAATTGGAAGCTTCCTACTCCTGTCATGTCCTTAGCAATCACTGACATCACATGGCCCCATTTGCCTACATGGCTGGGAATCCCTGGCCACGTAAGCAAAGGGGCGGAGATGGGAGAGTGATATTATTGTGTTAGGGTCATCTTTTTTTTCTCTTTCAGCAGGTGCCGTTCAGCATGATTAACCACTTGCCGATCCAGCACTGTATATTTACATCGGCAAAGTGGCAGCCCCAGGCAGAATCACGTTAATAAATGTCATATGCCTGGAAGGAGCTGGGGGGGAGCGCTCGCTGCCGGCGCGCTCTCGCCCCCGATCGTCAGCGGGGAAGCCAGTGCAGGTGCCAGATGGCTCTGATTGCCGCTTGACATCTCATATAGAGACCATCCTAAAAGGTCTCACAAACTACTTTTTACACCCTTAAGGATCTAAGGATCTAGGAAGTAATTGGGGAGGGGGGGTTAACTTCTGTTTTACCAACTGGTAGGGAGCTGTAGTTTACTGGCATTTTCTTTATAAATGTCAGTTATACTGTATTAGGACATATTCTAAAGATTCATAGACAGCTTTAGGGATAAAAATATCATCCAAATACTGTAGGCGGTAACAAACTGATACAAAAAGATCTAGCAGCACATCCTTGATAAAATGTTGATATTTTGTGGGGGCATTGAAAAGGCTAAATGGCATAACTAACGACTCAAAATGTTCATTACAGTATTCTTTACAACGAGCAAAAGTAAAAGTTAAAGTCCATGTCTTCCAATTGATGGAACGGTTATGACTAGAAAATTAAGCAATGCCAAGTTTGAAAGGAAAATTGGGAGATGCAATTAGCTGAAGGCTAATACTCTCACAGTGGACAGTCTGGATTTGAGGTTTAAGAGGAACAGTCTCATGGGTAATAGGCTCTGAAGATATATGAGATGTGTCCAGAAAGTAATGAGAATATTTTAAAACTTCTTTTATTGAAAAACTTTACAACTGAACATTGTCACCTTCAAAGTACGCACCTTGTAAGTGTATACAATTTTCCCAGTGATTTTTCCATGCAACATAGCATCCCTGGAAGTCTTCAAGTGGGATGGCTTTCAAAGCTTGCGTAGTGGCTCTTTGGATTTTATCCACACTACCAAAATTGTGTCTTTTCTCATGTTCATATGCTGAATCATGATTTCATGAACAATTGACTTGGTAATTCATGTTTCCTCTGCAATAATTCTCATAGTGAGCTGTTGACCACGGTTGAGAACAGACCTCACTGCAACCATCCAGCAAGTCAATCGTTCATGAAATCGTGACTCGGGATTTGAACATGAGAAAGAACACCATTTTAATAATGTCCAAAGAGCCACTATGCAGGCTGTAAATCCCACTTGAATACTTCCAGGGATGCTATGAAGAATGGAAAAATTGCTGGTAGCATTGTGTACCCTTACATGCATAATTTGAAGGAGACAATGTTCAGTTGTAAAATTCAAAGAAAAAAAGAAAATGTAAATATAATTTTCATTACTTTCTGGACACACATCACAGATGAACCATCAAGAGTCTTCATATTAACAGATCCAGGTTTGTTTCTCTTTTCTGTATCATTCATTTTAGCAAATTCTTTGTCAATGAAATCTCCCCTGGCAGAGCATGGACATTCATGGTTCTCAAGGATGAGTTGGATAGGACTGATGACATGAGACAAATAAGAATACATTTTATTTTCCTTTTGAATTAATAGTGAGGTGAATGGAATTATAGAGTTACTTTATTCTGACACATTACCATCCATCGTGGCAATGTCCAGAGTCCCAGCAATAAAGACATAAATTCTCTGAACACTGTCTCACCTTCTCCTAAATAGAAATAGATCTCCTTATTGCCTCAATCTGCATGAGTTCAGCAATGATGGGATCTGGAAAATTATTGGGGAACTTCTTCATTGACTAACTAACAGATAAACACAAGCCTTCAATACTTCCAAAGGTATCTATAGGTATATATGACATTGAATAAGGATACCTATGTAATGGTGGCTATCCCTATTGAATTTAAGTGGTGGGGGCATATTTGCAATCTATGTATACTTTTATACCCAGATTGTGACTCTCCTCCACTGCGGGGCTACCAGGCTTTTCCTTAACACATAAGTAAAAACGGCATGCTGTAATGGAGTAGAAAGGATCACTCTTTTAAGAGGCAGAATGCTTAGAATGCAATTATATAATTAGAAAATATAGAAATTATGATTATTTAGATGGAAAAAGAGGACTTGAGGATGTTAATGTTGTTACATATGATCTGGAGAGACTATGGGGTGGCCAAAAGCAGAGTCTGAGGAGGCAGCCGTTCTGTAAATTATGCTGCTGCCGCCTTTGTTTTCTGCAATGTGCATAGTTGGGATTTTCCGAGTGCTAATAGTGATGCTACCACTAGTTGTTCCTCTGGGTTCCTTAGAGTTTTTTTTGTAGCACTGTACACAAATATCATTACTGTATGTAAAATATTCTGGCACATAATTAGGAACGTTGAACCTTGTACAGATTATGAAATGTCACGTCAATGGACAAGATCAGTGTACCCAACAACACCAAGCCCATTTTCTTATTTTTCCTTCCCCTTTTTACGCCTCTTTACATGGAGTCTACTTCCCGTACCCACACAACATCACTATCATTCTCTAGTGCTGCTTTTGTTGACCACAGTCTGCATGTAATCAGCATGTCATTTAACTGTGGCGAAAGGCAAGAGAAGAATCCTAAAAAACAGTATAGAAACATGGTGTTGATTTTTCTGGTACTTCTGCCTAGGCTCACTGATTTTGGCAACAATGTTGTACTCTTCATTTTTCTCTGCTTCATACGTTGTCAATATTTCACCGTGGAGCTTCTGGAGAGGGAGTAACATTTTCATTTGGTTAAAATGCTGAACTTGCAGTAACTGTCATACAAGTTGCCAGCAGATCAAGGAAGAAGATCAATGTGAGTATGTTTAAGTGCATACATTGCTCACTTAAATTGTTACATCATTCAAAGTCTACATATTTCATATTTTTCGCCATACCAGGAGAAAAATGTATATCCAAGTGGAGCTTAAGATAGGAAAAAATACAGGATCTACAGCTGATTGAGCTTCTTTAAGGAGCTTAAGCAAGTTATTAGACATGTGCAATTTGTTTCAGTCCAAATACAAATTTGAACACATCTTTGGTTTTTTGGAGATTTAGATTTATCAGTTGAAATTAGTTTTATTTTGTTTCATATATTCGTTTTCTAACAAATTCCAAATTTTAGGAACAATTTGAATTCTGTGTAAAGAATAGCTGGTTGTTAAGGAGTGGGCCAGGAAGCCGGCCGCCACGTCCTTTACAACCGATGACTCATCAGCTGTCAGTGGGATTCCTCACAAGGGACTCTTCCCCACAACCCTGGGCGGTGGTTTTGAGGGTTTGCAGTCTGGGGACTTTAAGAAGGGGGCCCCCAGATCCAACCCCCCTATGTGGATGAGTATCAGGTACATAGTACCCCTACCCATTTACCAAAAAAGTGTAATAAGTGAGTAAAGTCACAACATGAGTTTTTGACATGTCCTTTATTAAAAAGTTAAACATAAAAACAATGTTCCACGAAGTAGATCCATCATCAATCATAACGCCAGCCAGACCAAAAAAAAAACATTTGGTCTCATCGAAGGCTCCCGCCGTCTGCCTGCTTTTCCGTCTGACATTACCTAAATAGCTAAGGGGTGGGACTACCTGGCGATGTCACCGGGTGCCTCTCCCTTCTTGTGACATCATCGACCAAGGCTTGCTAGGTTGTTGATGTCACAAGGGGCAGGGTCACCCCTTCAATATTTAACCACTTAAGGATCGCCCCACGTACATTTACTGCGGCAGGGCGGCCCGTAAGTGCAAAATCACATACCTGTACATGAATATGTAGATGGGCTCTAGGGGGAACGCGCGTGCGCCGCCAGAGCCACGCTCCTGCTGTGATTGGACGCAGTGGAGGCCAATCAGCAAGTCTGGCGGCTGCGATGGGCGCTGGCGACCCATGATTGTTCCGGAGAATGTCAAAAAGGCAGTCTGCCTATGTAAACAAGGCAGACAGCCGTTCTGTCAGACAGAAAGGGAAAGATTGTGTGTTCCTACTAATCAGGAACACAGATCTCTCTCTTCCTGCAGTCAGTTCATTCCCCCCACAGTTAGAAAGCATTCCCTAGGAGCACGCTTAACCCCTTGATCACCCCTGATGTTAACTCCTTCCCTGCCAGAGTCATTTATACAGTAACAGTGCATATTTTTAGCACTGATCACTGTATCGGTTTCACTGGTCCCCAAAAAGTGTCCCTTAGTGTCAGATTTGTCTGCAGCAATGTCGCAGTCCCACTAAAAATCACTGATCACCGGCATACTAATAAAAACAATTTAAAAAATAATAAGTCAATAAATCTATCCCATAGTTTATAAGCACTCTAACCTTTGGGCAAACCAATCAATATATGCTTTTTTTTTTTTTGGGGGGGGGGGGGGGTTTACCAAAAATATGTAGCAGAAAACAAATTGGCCTAAACTGATAAGGAAATTCGATTTTAAATTATTTTTTATTGGATGTATTTTATAGCAGAAAGTAAAAATATATATATATATATATTTTTTTTTTTTCAAAATTGTCGCTCTTTTTTGTTTATAGAGCAAAAAAAAAAAAAAAAAAAAAAAAGAAAACGCAGAGGTGATCAAATACCACCAAAAGAAAGCTCTATTTGTGGGAAAAAAGAACATCAATTTTATTTGGGAACAATGTCACACGACCATGCAATCGTCAGTTAAAGTTACGCAGTCCGTATCGCAAAAAATGGCCTGGTCATTAAGGGAGTAAAGCCTTCCGGAGCTGAAGTGGTTAGGAAATGTCAGAAAGCAGAACGGGCAGACAGCAAGAGCCTTCAACTAGACAGGAGGGTACTTGTTCTTTTTTGAGGTCCGGCTGTGCGGCAGATGTCGTGAGTGACAATAAATCTACACCGTGGAACATTTTTTAAGTTTTTTTTTAAATAAGGGACTTTTCCAAAACTTTTACTGTGTCTTTACTTTTTTTACACTTTTTTGCTAAATGGGTTGGGGTACTATGTACCCCATGCTCATTCACATGGGTGAGCTGGATATGGGGGCCTCCTTGTTAAAGGGGGCTTTCAGATTTGGATAAGCCTCCCACTCGCAGACCCTCACAGCCACCACCCGGGTTGTGGGGAAGAGGCTCATAAACATGGGGACAAGGTACCCCAAAGCACCCCCCAAAGTTGAGGGCATGTGGCCTGGTATGGTTCAGGAAGGTCCCTTGCTCACCCCCCCCTTTCCTGGCCTGTCTGGCTGCATGCTCGGATAAGGGTCCGGTATGAATTTTTTTTACATTTTGGTGCGGGGTTCCACTTAAAGTCCATACCAGACCCGAAGGGGGGGGGGTCAGAATTTTCTATTGCCGGCATTCTTTGGTTTACATTTATCTGTCAGCGGAGAAGCTGATGAGTCATCGGTTGTTAAGGACACGCCGGGCGGCTTCCTGGCCCGCTCCTTAACAACCAGCTATTTTTCACACAGAATTCAAATCATTTTTCAACCGATCCAAATTCAAATTGTTCTGAGAATTTGGAACTTGTTATAAAATAAATAAATAAACAAAACTAAATTAGAAGTATAACTAAAGGAAAAACTTTTTTTTTTGGGGGGGGGGGGGTTTGGATAGAGTGGAGAGGGATTAGAACACTTGTCATTTTTTATTTCTGTCTGTGCCATCTTTAAGGAGATTCACCCTCTTTATTGGTCCTATTTACCATTATAATTGAAAGTCAAAGTAAAAGAAATTACCCAAATTTTGGTGATTGCCCCCAGAAAACTAATAGAGGGGAAATTGTCCAATGGGTACACTAGTTCTGGTGACCTGGGGGTCCCCAAGGAATTCCCTTGATTTACAGGGATTTCCCCTCACTTCCTGTTTGGCTATGAGATGGGAAGTAAATAGAAATCTCTCCAATGGGGCACAGATGGTGAAAAAAATCTGACAGAGGTTATAACCCTCCCTTACACTATCCACAAAAGTATTTGCCTATAGTTCTACTTTAACAAAAACAAAACAAAGCTATATAAATTCAGAACCAAATCAAGTAAACTAAATTTATAACAAAACAAATCTATTCAAAATTAAACAAAACACATTTTTCCTTTCTGCACATGTCTAAAAGTTTTGTTTCTGTCACTGACTTCAAGCCCTTATACCAGTAATGATGGCATACACATTGTGACAAATGTCACTTTCCCGTGATACCTAATATATGCTGTATGTTTCCCATGCAGTATACAACTGTCTGGCCATCATTACCAGAGATAGCCTGGAGCCCCCACTGATTTAATTATCCCCCAGTTTTCATCCTTTCATTCAAATCTTTGAAACCTTAAACATGCAGAATGTTTGATCCTCAGTGAAAGTCGCATGAAATCCATGAAAATTATTTGTCTTATCTAATCAAAATATGAGGTTACCTTCAAAATGACTTTGCTGTGTAAACTAATCTTATAATAGGGTTATAATCAAATAGTGTTGTGTCTGAAATTTGTGCCAACTACAATTCTGTGCTTTATTTTAGCAATTGCTTTCACACCTTGGCATTTTCTTTCAAGTTAAAAATGTGTATCCTAACTTAACTGATAAAAGGAAATTAAGCTAAGTCATTTTTTTTAACTGTAAACAACACTTAAATGATGTTACATATTATTAAAATTGGCAGAGTGGTGGTTTGGTCCAGTACTCCTTACCAAGTACCCAGAATCAGATTTATTTTTAAACTGGATCAGATGTCACTCCATTTTTTTAACACATGTCACTCACCATGCCTTGTTAATAAAAATCACCGCTTTCTCGTACTCTGGTGGTATACGATATACTGTATATTCCTCTTTTTATACAAGCCTTTGGAAGGCAGTAGCAGTAGCACATTTTCTAGTCAAGTGTGAGATAGAACACCCTTTATTAGAATTGGTTTTGACTTAAATCAGTAACATCACTTTTTATTCATATTTAAGATGAATGAAAAGATCCCTAAAATGTAAGATTTGACTTGGATAGGTCAGATCCCAGATGATCGATTTTCACAGATTTATTTATTGTTTTTCCTTCCATTATTCTGCCGTTTTTTATTCAATGCTCATATACTTTCATAGTAATTATTTAAAAAAATAATGTTTTTTTCCCTGTTGGCCCAACCAACTTACAACAAGTATGTGATCGTCTTTCATGCTGATCATGTCATATTTGTTTCAGCTTTTGTAGGACCCCAAGAGTAACATCTTCAAGAAATTGAGCATATGCTAACAGGTTCTGGCTACTAGGGATGATCGAACGGTTCGGGTCGACCATTGGTTCGACCGGAACATTGGCTGTTCGAGGATCGGCCGAATTTAGAACTTTTTGCCCAAAAAGTTCGGGAATTCGGCAACCAGAACCGACCAAAATGCAATGGGACAGGAAATGGGCTTTAAAAGCCCATGATTGGACCAGAACCATTAGCAAAAGCCAATTGAGGGGGCAGGAGAATGCTAGGAATGTGATTGGAGTGACTAGGGGGTCCATAGACCAATCATTAGTGAATACGCCCCCCAGTATATAAGATAGCCCCTGCCAAATTCCTAGCATTCTTATACGGGACATGGAAGAGAGTGGAATGCTGTTCTGTTACTTCTGTTACAAAGTGTTACAAAGTGTAATTTAGCAATTTTTAGTGTGAGGAAAGGGATATCTAGTGTAGTTAGGGTGCTCTTTTACACTTTAGCTTTAATTTATTCAGTTTCTGTAGGGAAAGTGTTAAGTGTAAGGGGACTCTAGTGTAGCGTAGGGTTAACTGACAGTGACTGCTATGGCAGGGTGACAAAACCCTTCCATATCAGGGTGACCGCTATAGAGAAAAGCTAGTTTCTCTTGTGTCACTTTCGCTGCAGTAATATGGCTTCGCCCCCGTCAGCATTCTTTTTGGCTGCAGGCGTCCATAGGGATCTTTTGAGCACATGTTTGGAGTCAGGCATGACATCTGAACATGTGTATAGGGGGTATATATACACACCCATGTATGTATATATACACCTAGACATGTATAGGTGTGAAAGGAGCAGAAAAAACTACTTGCACTAATGAAATAATTAACACCAATATAGTTACGCTCCTATCACACCTATATATGTCTAGGTGTGTATATAAATATATGTATGTGTGTATATACACCACTATACACAAGTTCAGATGTTTTGCCTGCCTCCAAAACCCCCCAAAAAAATGCCTGCAACAACACACCTGGGCGTTTTTTTTTTACGCTAGCATTTTTTTGGGCATTTTTTGGGGTTCTTTTAAGGCAGGCAAAACATCTGAACTTGTGTATAGTGGTATATATACACACATAATTATATGTATATAGACACCTAGCCATATATAGGTGTGATAGTAGCAGAAATATATTACTGTAAATGATTTCATTAGCGCAAGCATATATTTCTGCTACTATCACACCTATATATGTCTAGGGGTATATATACAGACATATATGTATATATATACCCCCTATACACATTTTCAGATGTCATGTCTGACATCAAACATGTCCTCGAAAAAGCACTGGCAGTGGCAACTCCTGCAGCATGAAAAATGCTTGCTGGTGAGAAGCCATATTCCTGTCCCGAAGCAACTCAGAGAAATGATCATTTCTCTATAGCGGTCACCCTGCTATGGAAGGGTTTTGTCACCCTTCCATAGCAGTCACTGTCAGTTAACCCTACACTACACTACGGTCCCCTTACACTTAACACTTTCCCTACAGAAACTAAATTTTTTAAGCTAACTTAAGTGTAAAGGAGCACTCTAAATACACTAGATATCCCTTTCCTCACACTAATAAATGCTAAATGACACTTTTAAAGTAAAATGAACAGAACTGCTTCCACTCTCTTCCATGTGCAGTATAACAATGCTAGGAATATGGCGGGGGCGATCTTATATACTGGGGGGCGTATTCACTAATGATTGGTCTAGGGACCCCTTAGTCACTCCAATCACATTCCTAGCATTCTCCTGCCCCCTCAATTGGCTTTTGCTAATGGTTCTGGTCCAATCACGGGCTTTTAAAGCCCATTTCCTGAAGCATTGCATTTTGGTCGGTTCTGGTTGCCGAATTCCGAACTTTTTGGGCAAAAAGTTCTAAATTCGGCCGAACCTCGAACACCCAATGTTCAGGCCGAACCGATGGTGGACCCGAACCGTTCGATCATCCCTACTTATGTGCAAAGGATCTGTCCCCACAAAGGGCAAATATTTTGCTCCCCTATCCTCTGCAATCTTTTTGATCTCTTGCTTGTTTCCCTGGAGCATGAAAATGTTAAAGATGCACTCCAGCTGTGTGTATTCATTAAAGCCAATCACTGGGCAAAAATTGATATTTATCTTATATGCTTCAGTCTTTCACTAGCAATCAATCCACAGTTTTTTATTTCCTAGGTTACCTGTAACATTCCTATTACCTGTTAATCATGCCATAAAATGTTTAATGTTTTCACTCCCTTTAACAGTTCAACAATACTTTTCATTCTTCAATCAAATTGCACATCAGTGTTGTCTCCCCGTTAAACCAGATAGACTTAGATTGACATTGGTAGGAATTCATAAAGGATGTCATAGAATTCCATCGGGGCGCAGCATGGAAACTGTTGGTGCTTGGGTCCAATTCATCTACCTATCAAAGGCAGGAATCTGTCCATGTCTGCTCCTTCCTCAGTGCAATTCTGCCCTCCCTCCCTCCCTCCCAGGCTACTGCACATGTCACACTGACAGATGATTGGCCGAGGAGGGCCAAGTGGGCGGAGTTTGATGGAGAACTGAGAGACTAGTTTCCAGGTCGGCTCCACTTTTGATTGATAGCGCATGCAGTAAGTGGATCCATAGTGGGTATTCAGTCCAATTGCGGATTTCAGATCCACTCACTGCCGTACACTGTCACTCAAATGTGGAGCAGAGGTAATGGGGAACTAGTCTCTCAGTTCACCATCAGGGCCATCCACCCAGTGAAAAGTTGTTTCCAAAATATGGGCTCTGCTCATGTATGGGTAATGACATCACCGTAACCTTGCTATATTGTTTACGAAAAAGGTAATATCCTGGTCAATGACTAAATGAAGCCAGGGATACAGCACTGTACAGGCAGCTGTCACAGACATGACAAGACAAACTTGTCACAAATGTTTGCCTAAATTAGTCATTAGAATTAGTGGTAGTTCTTGAATGGACTAATGCCAGAAAAGTGAATTCCCCTGATTGAGTTTTACCATCTCAGCCCCCGGCCAATTCTGACACTTCTCACATACATGTAAAATTCTACATTTTTTGCCAGAAAACTACCTAGAACCCCCAAACTATATATATATATATATATATATATATATATATATATATATATATATATTTATTTATACACACATACAGTATCTCACAAAAGTGAGTCCACCCCTCACATTTTTGTAAATATTTTATTATATCTTTTCATGTGACAACACTAAAGAAATTACACTTTGCTACAATGTAGTGAGTGCACAGCTTGTATAACAGTGTAAGTTTGATGTTCCCTCAAAATAACTCAACACACAGCCATTATTGTCTAAACCGCTGGCAACAAAAATGAGTACACTCCTAAGTGAAAATGTCCAAATTGGGCCCAATTAGCCATTTTCCCTCCCAAGTGTCATGTGACTCCTTAGTGTTACAAGGTCTCAGGTGTGAATGGGGAGCAGGTGTGTTAAATTTGGTGTTATCGCTCTCACTCTCTCATACTGGTCACTGGAAGTTTAACATGGCACCTCATGGCAAAGAACTCTCTGAGGATCTTGTAGTACATAAATATGGCCTAGGCTATAAGAAGATTTCCAAGACCCTGAAACTGAGCTGCAGCATGGTGGCCAAGACCATACAGCAGTTTAACAGGACAGGTTCCACTCAGAACAGGCCTTGCCATGGTCACCCAAAGAAGTTGAGTGCACGTGCTCAGCGTCATATCCAGAGGTTGTCTTTGGGAAATAGACGTATAGGTGCTGCCAGCATTGCTGCAGAGGTTGAAGGGGTGGGGGGTCAATCTGTCAGTGCTTAGACCATACGTCACACATTGCATCAAATTGGTCTGAATTATAAAATAAAAATTAGATGAAAAAAATATTCAGGCCAGGCAGTTGGAGCTCTGAGATCAGAGAGACAGGGGGAGAGAAACCAAGTTACAGAGATAACAAACTTAAAGCGGTAGTATCCCCAAAAAACAAAAAAACAAACCCTGCAGGATAACGGCATAATGTGCAAGTATGCATCACTAGCACATTATGCAATACTTACCTTAGAACGAAGCCCCAGCACGGTCACCCGGACACCGCTGAGAGAGCAGACATGTTCCCTCTGCGTCTCTTGTGGGTTCGGCGGCTCCGGTGCATGCGCGTGGGAGTTCACTTTCCGGTAAGGAGACAGCAAGGAGCTCTGAAGGTCCGGCGTATCTTGCATGCGCCGCTGGTGTCAGTGGCTGCATACAGGGTAAATAGCTCCTAAACTATGCAGGTTTAGGAGATATTAATCTGGCCTACAGGTAAGCCTTATTATAGGCTTACCTGTAGGTAAAAGTTAAAAAGCGGAGTATACTACCACTTTAAGAGCAGAGATAGCGCTGGGAGGGGAGGCCTGCACAGGGAGGGAGATAAGTGAGGGAAGACTGTCTCTTTCTCAGCAGATGAAAGCTGGCAGCAAAGGAAGACCAGCTTTCAGCTGCTGGAGGAAGAGTTCTGCAATTGTCGTCCATCAATAATCCTCCTTTCTGTGTGGGCCCCCCTGTGTGCTCGGACCCCCTACAAGAGGACTAGTGGTCCCCCCCTATCAGCGGCCCTGGCTGCTATACTCACCTGATCTCCAATGATGCCCCCTTCAATTTCACAACCACTGCACCACTCCTCTTCCCAGTATCAAAAAGACCGCACCTGGTGAGCCCAGGGGCTCAAGGCTCCAGCTCTTGCCTTTGTCTCAGAGGAGAATTCTGCAGAGAGCAGCGTCATGTTATTACATGCTCTCTGAACCATTTCACTTGACTAAAGACGCCTGGAGAAAAGGGTACATATGTTTTATGGGGGGGGGGGTTCTTCAAAGGCGGGAGGGGCGTGGACAGTGAGAAAATCCAGGCCCTAAATTGGACTTTAAAATCTACATTGGCAATATATTTAAAGGCTATGTTTTTGCAGGGAAATGTGTATTTATTTCTTTTTTTCACAGGAGCCTGCCGAGCATTGCGCCCGCAATCAGTGGATTATGGGTGCAATGTTAGGCTCCCGCAGACTCTTCCTATAGCTCTGAGACTGTAACTTTGAATGGGCTGTCAGTTTCAGAACTTCATAAAGTGTCAATAAACTATGGGGGCGCACATCTTTACCCTTGCAGTCCATTGAAAACTACAAGCTGTCTGCCGCAGTAGAAGATGGGACTTCATTCACAGATTCCTGATTCTGAAAAATGACAGTGGGTGTGGGGAGGGGATCCCTTGCCCACTGTCTAGGGGTATGGGGATGTGAACTTATCCTTTAACCACTTTAGGACCGGAGGATTTTCCTGCTTTACGTCCAGGCCACTTTTTGCAACTTGGCACTGTGCGACTTTAACTGAAAATTGCGCGGTCGTGCAACGCCATACCCAAACAAAATTTACGTCCTTTTTTTCCCACAAACAGAGCTTTCTTTTGGTGGTATTTGATCACCTCTGCACTTTTCATTTTTTGCGATATTAATAAAAAAAGAGCGACAATTTTGAAAAAATAACAATATTTTTCTACTTTGACAGTTAAAAATATCCAATATATTAAATTTTTGTCATATATTTAGGCCAAAATGTATTTAGCTACATGTCTTTGACAAAAAATTCTCAATGAGCGTATTTTTAACCGCTTTAAGACCGAAAGATTTTACCCAATTCCTGACTAGGCCATATTTTGCGATTCGGCACTGCGTTATTTTAACAGACAATTGCGCGGTCGTGCAACATTGTACCCAAATTTATGTCCTTTTTGTCATCACAAATAGAGCTTTCTTTTGGTGGTATTTGATCACCTGTGCGATTTTTACTTTTTGCGCTATAAACAAAAAAAGAGCAACAATTTTGAAAAAATAACAATATTTTTTAACATTTTTTATATGAAATTCCCCCCAAAAAATGTAAAAATCAACATTTTTTAACATTTTAGGCCAATTTGTATTCTGCTACATATTTTTGGTAAAAAAAATTGCAACAAGCGTATTTTAAATGGTTTGCGCAAAAGTTATCGCAGCTACTAACTACGGGAAAGATTTATGTCATTTATGTCATTTTTATTGTTTTTTTTTAAACGAGCAATGGCGGCGACCTGCGATTTTTTTTGCGGGACTGCGACATTGCGGCGGACGGGTAGGACCCTTGACTGACATTTTTGACACTTTTGGGGGGACCAGTGACATTACTACAGTAATCAGTGCTATAAATATGCACTGTTACTGTAATAATGACACTGGCAGGGAAGGGATTAACTTTATTGGTGATCAAGGGGTTAAATATATGCCTGGTGCTTACTGACGTGTGTGGGGGGAGGGGACTGTGTGACACAGGCATAGATCGCAGGTTCAGCTATGCTGAATCCTGTAATCTGTCCCTGCCTGTCACATAGGAGATCCGCCGGCTTTGTTTACACAAGCAGATTTCCTCACTCGATCCCCGACGATCGGGGAAGAGCGGTGGTGATCACCGCCTCTGCTCCCCTGGCCTGACTCTCGCTGTGTCTGAATACAGCGGGAGCGAGCCTCCGGCGGCGCGCGCGTGCCGCCCACAAGAGGAGGAGTCCAGCGACGTAGGTCTACGCCGCTGGACGGAATCGAACCATTTTGCCGCAGTACGCTCCATGTGAGCGGTCGGCAAGTGGTTAAAGATGATATCTTTTACTGTGAATAGAATTTCTCCTTGAAAAATGCAATATTCAGGTGTTGGATAGTTGGACAAATGTGGTTCCACCAGGAGAATATGCAAGTAAAAAAAGATGACAAACGTGTCTTATAATGACATAACATCTTCAAACAAACTTTCAGTGGCAAATAAGCAGCGAGTGATCAGTAATCCATTCATGCACCACTGTGTTTTCGCATTTGCTGACCTTGTATGATGTATTTCCTTCATTCTATTCCCTCTCTGAATTGCTAGAACTTGTGAGGTAGGAGTTAAACTATTAGTGTACTAGGTAAGTAAGAAACGAGGAAATCTGAAGCTGTGGAACGTAGATAGCACATGTGGAAAAGGAAGGGAATCATTCTTACTAATAGGAGCTTAGAAACATATTTTGCATGCATTTTCAGAAGAAAAGAGAAAAGCAGTAAGAAAACCAAATCTCACACAGAAAATCTCTCTCTTAGCAGCTTATATTACTTGTAGTGTGTCAGCATTTTCAATAAATACTAGAGAAATAGCATGTGGATTTCAGGATTGAGATACATGACTGTGACATAAGCTGCTAATTAGTGTTTAAACCAGCAGGTGATAATTTATAACAAAGTTATCTCCATTATTTTACATTAAGGAGCTGTAAAAATCTTGTTAAACTTCTCAACTTTCCATTTTATGGATAAATGGTTAGGGGCTGCTGGAAAATATCTTCATAAAATAATCTACAGAGATAGCAAGAAGATGAAACCAAATATCATATACTTCTGCACTCACCCATATATATTCATGAAAAGATGAATTGTGTACCCACAGTAACCAAATTACAGCATTTGTTTTCCTTTTTTTCTTATTTATTGAACATCCAAAGGAATTTTACCAACATTACAACCGTACAGTACATTAAACTCAAAGAGTTTCTCCACTTTTGCAGTCAAGTTTGTGAAAACAGCACTATGTTTGTTATGTGTTCCCATTCTCACACAGCATACCTATTTATATATACTGTATATATATTGTATGTACACTACACTATATTGCCAAGAGTATTTGGACACCTGCTTTACACGCACATGAACTTTAATGGCATCCCAGTCTTAGTCTGTAGGGTTCAATATTGAACTGGCCCACTTTTTGCATCTATAACAGCTTCAACTCTTCTGGGAAGGCTGTCCACAAGGTTTAGGAGTGTGTATATGGGAAAGTTTGACTATTCTTCTAGAAGCGCATTTGTGAGGTCAGGCACTGATGTTGAATGAGAAGGTCTGGCTCACAGTCTACGCTCTAATTCATCCCAAAGGTGTTCTGTCAGGTTGAGGTCAGGACTCTGTGCAGGCCAGTCAAGTTCCTTCACCCCAAAATGAATTATCCATGTCTTAATGAACCTTTCTTTGTGCACTGGTCCAAATCGTTTGAAGGGGGGGGGGGGGGTTATGATGTGGGGTTGTTTTACAGGGGTTAGGTTTGGCCCGTTAGTTCCAGGGAACTCTTTTTTTTTGCTTTCAATACTTTTTATTAAAGTTTTGTAAACAGATAACAAATGAACAAGAGCATACAAGGCATGTTAAAAGGGAGTCTACAGAAGAATTGTTGTGCGGAGCAGTACAGGAGAAATATCCATTACAGGCAAACAAGTCTGACGGGTATAAGAAAAAACAAGAAAAAATCCCCAAACCAAAAGGATACATCATATATGACTGTAATCCGACTAAAAATGGGAGCCAATCTTCCAGGGGCACCCCAAATGGGTTAAAACTGTGCCCCAGAGAGAAGCGGCTAAAAAGAGCCCAAAGCAAACCTGTAAGAGTACAGCCATAGTCCCTGATAAATGTAACAGAAGGTATATAAATTCCGTCAGACCAGTGTAAAAGTAGAGAAAAAAAATAATACAACAACAATATGGATGAGCCCAGACCCCCCGAAATCAGGAAGATAAAATAAAAAAATAAAAAGATTGGGCATCAGCCTTGTATAAAGCCCTTAATGAGGAGCAGAATAGAGTAAGTGGGAGGAAAAAGAGAGAAGAAAAGGAAGAGTCACAGTAGGAGGGGAGAGAGGGAAAGAAGGACAAGGAAGGAGGGGATAGGGATGAAGAGGAGGAGCCCAAGGTCCGATCCCACCGTACCTAGAAGCGGATCTCCGATATGAGAGCGTATGTCAAGTCGCTCCTGTCCTATAGTGTAACATTCAAAAAAGTCGCCCAGGGTTCCCAGATTGACTCGAATTGTGCCCTAGAGTCATTCAAGATACTGTACATCTTTTCCTGGGTCATTATCCAGGAAATTTTACGTTTCGCAGCTAAGAAGGAGACTGTAGGTTGTTTTCAATGTTTAGCTATTGTAATTTTACAATTACAGAAATATATAGGAAATGAGAGTCTGGGTGTGCCTAGGGACCTTGGGGAGACGATGGCCCAGAAGGGCATAGGACGGCGATTGTTCAATCGCAACCCCCGTAACGCGTCGAACCAAACGAAACAGTTTCTTCCAAAAACCACGAATTTTGGGGCATTCCCAAAAAATGTGTAAGTGGCTACCCAGAAGGTCGCAGCCCCTGAAGCAGACCGGAGAAGAGTTAGGGAAGATTGTTGCCAAGCGAGAAGGTACCATGTACCATCGCATCAGTACTTTAACATTAGCCTCTACGAGGCACACATTGTGGATCCCCCGAAAGGCTCTTGCGGCACCAGAGAGGCATAAACGAGGGATATCCCTCCTCCAGGGAACTCTTAAGGCGTCAGCATACCAAGACATTTTGTACATCTTCATGCTCCAAACTTTGTGAGAACGGTTTGGGGATGGCCCATTCCTGTTCCAACATGACTGCCCACCAGTGCACAAAGCAAGGTCCATAAAACAATGTAGATCTGAGGGGAAGGTCTGAAATGAGAGAAAGCTCTGCTGATTTATATCATCCAATCATGTGCAAGAAAAAATGCTGTTTTTATTTTCCTTACATGCCCCCCCCCTCCCTCAGATCTACAGCTACTGCACTTCCAAGTGCACTTACAGTGCACTTGTAGTGCACAGTGGATTTGCCTTTAGAAAATCAACATCTACAGTATGTTCTCCCGGTAGGGACAGCTCCCTGCCATGTTTGCAGGAAAGGAAATTGCATCATCTATAGCCTGTCTTATTTATCGACAGCCTACTTAGGGGAAGAAGATTTATATTGGGGTAAGTTAATCTGCCCGGGTTCAATTAATGGCCAGTTTTGTTTCCCAGAACCCCACTGAAGTCTATGGGAGCCAAACTTGATATTTAGTTGGCTCCTTTTGTGAGGCTTATTAATGATTGTCAAAATAGAGGCATAGGAATCTGGGCATCATCATGCTGGACATGTACCAAGTAACTTCAGATCTGTTAGTTACCTTCTATAGTAGGGAAGATACTGGAGAGTGGAAAAAACAACCACATAGGTGAGTTTTTGCTAGAAAAAAATGTTTTAAGCAATATTCAGCATGGAATAATGAAAGACAGAAGTTGTCAAACAAACCTGATTTCTTTTTATGAAGAGGTAAGTAAACCTTTGGACAGAGGGGTGGCTGTGGACGTAGTAAACTTGGATTTTACAAAAGCGTTGGACACAGTTCCCCACACATGACTAATGTATAAGGTAAAGTCTACAGGCTTGTAAAAAACAGTTTGTAAATGGATAAAAAACTGGCTAAAAGACCGAATTCAGAGAGTAGTGGTTAATGATTATTACTCTGGATGGTCTAAGGTTATCAGTGGTGTACCCCAGGGTTTAATGTTGGGACTCTAACTTTTTAATATATTTATAAATGATATAGTGTCTAGGATTAAAAGTATCCTTTCAGTCTTTGCGGATGACACCAAGCTATGCAATGGAAAAACATCCTTAGAGGTCTCCAACTTACAGGTCGACCTCAGTGTTACTATGTGACAAAAAAAATGAAGTTTAATGTTGATAAATGTAAACTTATGGACTTTGGGGCCAAAAATATGCACATATCATAAATTCTAGGGGGGTAAAACTGGACAAATCAATGGTGGAGAAGGATCTGGGTGTTCTGATAGATCATAAGCTTAATAATAGCATGCAATGCCAAGCTGCAGTTTTTAAAGGGAGCAAAACCTTTTTTGTATTAAAAGAGGTAGGGCTGCAGACAGAGAGACATCATTTTGCTCTTATTTGCTCTTAGTAAGATCTCATCTAGAATATGCAGTTTAGTTGTGGGCACCAGTTCACAGAAAGGATAGAATAGGAAGGAAAGAATAGCTGAACTGACTTTTTCTCTTAAACAGAGGAGATTAAGGGGGTTTATGATCAACATGTATAAATACATAAGTTGTCCATATAGTGAACCTGTTGTAGAGTTATTCAATTTAAGATCAACACAGAGGACAAGGGGGCACTCTTTACATCTGAAGTAAAAAGGGTTAACCTCCAAATACAGAAAGGCTTCTTAACAATAGGAGCTGTGAAAATGTTGAATGACTCCCTTAAGGGCTGTTTCTGACCAGCTAATTTTATTGTTATAAAAAGGCCTAGATTCTTTCCTAAATGCACAAAATTTAACTGGATACTAATATTCATAGGTAAAGATGATCAAGGGAATATCCGTTTGCCTCTTGGGGGTTGAGGAAGGAATTTTTTTCCCCCCACTGGAACAAATTGGATCAAACTTTATTGTTTTTTTTTCCTCTGAAACAATTGTGAGTATTGGATTGTGTATATGGAGGTTTTTAATTTGTGTGCGTTGTTTTTTTTTTTTTCTGTGGGCTGAACTGGATGGACTTTTGTCTTTTTTCAACCAGATTAACTATGTACCAGTGGCAAAATAAAATAAACATCTTTTTACCATTTCATGTGGCTTTGATGCACAAAATACACAAACTTACAAGTTTGAGAGAAGGTGTTAGGGTTGTAGGTTATGTTATGAAACAGTCTCAGAGAGGAGGAAAACGTTACACATTAGTAACTCCAGCAGACAACTGGCTACTCTATCCCTGAGAGGATATAGGTGTAGAAGGTCTCTTTAACCAGTCAACTACTTATTGGGTGTGCTGTGACTGTTTTGGTTAGGCACATGTGCCCTAGCTCTAGTTTGTGCAGCCCTAGCACGCTTCGTCTTGCCAGACCTGATTGCCCCATAGTACCATCACATTCAGTCAATATACAGTAGTCCCCCAAAAATTATTGTATTGCATGGCACCCCAACACACAAGTACACTAGGTGCCAAAGGATATGCACCGTAGCACAAAAAAACACGTCTTTTTGTCCATTTCCATTCACAATGGATGGGATGATTCAAGGCAGTAAGCTTTGGTTGTACATTGCAATGCAACATGCAGGTCTCAAAGAACTCTAATGCCTCGTACACACGCATCAATTATTGGCCGTGAATTTTCGGCCAACGTCCGATCGGCCGATTTTCGGCTTGTTAGTATGATGCTTCCGACAACCGACTCAGACTTTTCGGCCGAAAAAAATCTGGTGTGCAGGCTATAAAATGTTTGTTGGCCGTCAACACAACGGCCGATTTTCAGTCAGTCAGTACAGATTTTGGCAGACAAAAATCTGATGAGCAAGACTGGGCATGCTCAGAGAATAAAAAACACATGGAAAGTAAACCAGCACATGACATCACTTCTGAAGTAGTGTGTAAAAATATATTAAAACAGCGCTAGCAAAAAAGCATGTGATATATAGATAATTAAAATTATTATAAACAATGTTATATTTTCTATATGGACAATACTGTTAATACTGTATAAAGTCTTTCTTTTATTAAATATAATATTTAATTAAAGTGCTCAAGTGCAAATCTTTATTCTTCGGTGTAAATAATAAATAAAGGTGCTCGGGTGCAGATCCGTCCAGATATACAAAGTGCTCTCATGAGTTACCCTCCAGGTCCCCTACTCACCACACTGTGGATATATCAGCGTTTGAAGTAAACTGATGGGACTTGTGATGTCCGAGCTCCAATATTTCCTCCAAGTTATAGGAAGTGCCTCTGATGGGATCGCTCCAATGGGATAAAGATCGTGTATCCAGATATATGTAAATGAAAAGAAGGGGCCAATAGTGAAATACGTTCAAATAGTTTATTGTCCCCCAAAGGTTAAAAGATATACTCACAAGAAGAAAGGATAAGAATCGCAATTAAAACAAACAGGAACGCCGCAATTGGCGTGCGTTCCACCGAATCCAGGAAGCCCGACCGGAAGTGACGTTGCGTGGCTGCACGCCGGAAATTACGTCAACGCGTTTCACCCTTTCACCCTGTGTGTGGGCGTTTTCAAAAGAAAAAAATGGCCGATAATCGTTGCGTGTGTACGAGGCATTAGTGTTTCAGCCAGTTTGTAATGAGATGCCCTATTTTCTGTGATGTCATTGCTCTAAAATGGGAGTCAAATACACTGTCCTAGTAAGAAAGCATTTTGCATCCTTTATTAAGGCAGTGATATCTCACATACAGTCATGGCCAAAAATATTGGCACCCCTGAATTTTTGTCAGATAATGCACCACTCTGCCCAGAAAATTGTTGCATTTACAAATGTTTAGGAATTCTCATGTTTATTTCTTTTGTTCGTATTGGTATGACACAAAAAAAGTGGAGAAATAAAAAGTCAAATTTGACACAATTATTGGCACCTTTTCAAAATTGTTAGAAATAATTGCATTCCAAGTTTGTGATGCTCCTGTAAGTTGTAATTAAACTCACCTGTATCAATTACCAGGTGCTGACAATAAAGAAATTCCACCGGCAACCAGTTAAATGGTGAAAATTTGACTCAACCTTTCTGTTGTGTGTCGCTGCATGCCACATGAAGCATGGAGAAGAGAAAGAGCAGCAAAAATGGATCTAAAATCTAAGGATTTTAAACCAAAAATTGTAGAAAAGCATGGGCAATCTCAAGATCTCCAGAGATCCTGTGTCCACTGTGCGCAACATTATCAAGAAGTTTACAGCCCATAGCACTGTAGCTAATCTCCATGGACATGGACGAAAGAGAACATTTGATCAAAGATTATTGCAATGAAGGATTGTTTGAATGGTGGTTAAAGAACCTGAACCAACTTCCGGACAAATTCAAGCTGACATTCAGGCACAGGGTACAACTGTGTCAGCTCATACGTCACCATCTGATTAAAAAGGGACGCTATGGTAGGAGACCCAGGAGGACCCCACTGCTGACACAAAAACAAAAAAAGCCAGATTGGAGTTTGGCAAAACTTGGCAAACTGAGGAAATTCATCAATGGTTACAGCAAGCCATTGATTTCAGTTATTTTTTTCCAAGGAGTGTGCTACTAAATATTAAATTGAGGGTGCCAACAATTTTGTCCAGTCAATTTTTGAAGTTTTGAGTGGAATGTGTCAAATTTGGCTTTTTGTTTCTCCACTTTTTTGTGTCATACCAATACAAAACAAAAGAAATAAACATGAGAATGCCTAAACATTTGTAATTGCAACAATTTTCTGGGCGAAGTGGTAAATTATATATCAGAAATGCAGGGATGCCAATATTATTTGGCCATGACTATACCTCTTTAATAGGGTTGAGCGAACACCTAGATGTCCGTGTTCGACGGGTTCGGCCGAACTTTAAAAAAAAGTCCGGGTCCGTGTCCCGGACTTTTACCGAACTTTTCCCGGACACCGAACCCCATTGAAGTCAATGGGGACCCGAACTTTAAGGCACTAAAATGGCTCTAAAACACCAAAGGAAAGGGCTAGAGTGCTGCAAATGGCAGCAAAACGTAATTAAGAGCATGGCAAGTGCTCTGCAAACAAATGTGGATAGGGAAATAACTTAAAACAACAAAAAAAAAACAGAAAAATAAAACAATGTTCTTCTTCATCTCTGAAGGACGAGGCCCATATGGAGTAGGAGGGAGGTTGAGGTGGTGGTGGATGTGGCGGTGACATAGGCGTGCGCACAGGGTGTGCTGGGTGTGCCTGGGCACACCCTAATCACCTAGGGCACATAGCATTGCCAGTGAGGAGATGGGAAAGATCTCCCTGGGACCTGCTCTGCTCTATTTCTCCTTGCCTACAGGTACATGGCCCCGATACATTACTCTCCCTGCTGGCAAACACATGCATGTGTATTTCAACTTTGGGGTGCACACCTTAATGCAATAGGCTGCGCACACCTATGGGCGGTGTAGGTGGAAGCGGCGGTGGAGGAGGACCAGGGCCGGATTAACAGCATCATGGGCTTGGTGCTGAGGATTTTGAAGGGCCTTAAGGGCCGTGCCTTGCCATGCACCCAGAGGAGGAAGGGTGCAGCCATGCATGCCTAATTCAACATGGGATGCTGTCTCTGAAGCCCATAAACACATCCATGCATCGCCAACTGTCCCTCCTTGTCCGGCCTTCACGCTGTGTGGGGAGGTTCTGAGGGTGCTGCCTGGGGAATGCGAGCATAGAAGCCAGACTTCTGTGTTTACAAGTGACAGAAGAGCGGTAACAGTGAATATGGCCAACCCGGGGCCTATATAAAAGGTAGGGGCCTGGAGCTGCAGCTCCAATAGCCCCTACATTAATCTGGCCCTGAGGAGGAGGACGAGGTAGCCAACACTGCTTCTTTTCAAAAATTTTAAATGAGGGTACACCCCAAAAGAGTGAGAAAGAGCAAAAATGGAACAATGGGTGGGTAAGGTCGGTATCCATTGCTATTCTGCATAAGGTACGGAAAAGTCCCGTGGGATCCATGCCTGGTTCATTTTAATGAACGTGAGCTTGTCCACATTGTCTCTGGACAGGCGGCTGCGCTTGTCTGTTATAACGCCCCCAGCCGTGCTAAATACCCGTTCAGATAATACACTGGCTGCAGGGCACGCCAGCACCTCCAAGGCGTAAAGGGCAAGCTCAAGCCATGTGCCCAATTTGGAGACCCAGAAGTTGAAGGGGGCAGACCCGTCATTCACTACATGTAGGCGTGTGCACACATACTGCTCCACCATGTTGGTAAAATGCTGCCTCCTGCTAAGACGTTCCATCTGAGCTGCTGGTGCTGCTGTTTGTTGTGGCGTGCTGACAAAGCTTTTCCACATTTCGGCCATGCTAACCCTGCCTTCTGAGGTGCTGGCGGTGCCCTGGTTGCGTTGGCGACCTCCTCCTCCTCCTCCTCTGCCTTGTGCTTCCACTGTGGCCCCGCTGTCAGATGGGAATGCCAGCAGCATGGCGTCTACCAGCGTGCGCTTGTACTCGCGCATCTTGCGATCGCGCTCCAGTGAGTGAATTAAGGACGGTACGTTGTCCTTGTAACGGGGATCCAGCAGCGTGGCCACCCAGTAATCAGCACAAGTTAGAATGTGGGCAACTCGGCGGTCGTTGTGGAGACACTGCAGCATGTAATCGCTCATGTGTGCCAGGCTGCCCAGAGGCAACGAAAGGCTGTCCTCTGTGGGAGGTGTATCGTCCGTGTCCTCTGTATCCCCCCAGCCACGCACCAGTGATGGCCATGAGCTGGCCTGGGTGCCACCCTGCTGTGAACATGGTTCCATCTCCTCCTCCAGCTCCTCCTCCTCCTCATCCTCCTCATCCTCCAGAACTGTGCCCCTGCTGGACAATTGCGTCCCTGGCGTTTGCGTGTGCAGGAACCCACCCTCGGAGCCCCTTGCGAATGACTGCCCTGAAAGCCTTGGAAATGTTACCTCTTCATCCTCCTCCTCCTCCTCATCCTGTGCCACATCCTCTTCCATCATCGCCCGAATTGTTTTTTCAAGGAGGCATAGAAGTGGGATAGTTAAGCTGAGAACGGCGTCATTGCCACTGGCCATGTTGGTGGAGTACTCAAAACAGCGCAACAAGGCACACAGGTCTCGCATGGAGGCCCAGTTAAATTAAATAGCGGAATAGAAAATATGATCCAAAAAAAGTGTATGTATATCACACGTACACAACCACACTGGGCCCCAATTACTATTGTTTGTACCCCTAAAAGGCTAGATGAGGAGTAGGGGGAGTATGGAACAGGCAGCACCCTCAAACCTTCAGAAGTATGAGATGAACCCCAACAACTTGGAAAGGTGGATCTCTCTCACACGTACCGACACAGACTATCCCGCAATTCAATTGATCCTCAAAGGTTTTTATTGAATAGCGGAATAGGAAATATGATCAAAAAAAGTGTATGTATCTCGCACGTACACAACCACACTAGGCCCCAATTACTATTGTTTGTACCCCTAAAAGGCTAGATGAGGAGTAGGGGGGGTATGGAACAGGCAGCACCCTCAAACCTTCAGAAGTATGAGATGAACCCCAACAACTTGGAAAGGTGGATCTCTCTCACACGTACCGACACAGACTATCCCCCAATTTAACTGATCCCCAAAGGTTTTTGATTAAATAGCGGAATAGAAAATATGATCCAAAAAAAGTGTATGTATATCACACGTACACAACCACACTAGGCCCCAATTACTATTGTTTGTACCCCTAAAAGGCTAGATGAGGAGTAGGGGGGGTATGGAACAGGCAGCACCCTCAAACCTTCAGAAGTATGAGATGAACCCCAACAACTTGGAAAGGTGGATCTCTCTCACACGTACCGACACAGACTATCCCCCAATTTAACTGATCCCCAAAGGTTTTTGATTAAATAGCGGAATAGAAAATATGATCCCAAAAAAGTGTATGTATATCACACGTACACAACCACACTGGGCCCCAATTACTATTGTTTGTACCCCTAAAAGGCTAGATGAGGAGTAGGGGGAGTATGGAACAGGCAGCACCCTCAAACCTTCAGAAGTATGAGATGAACCCCAACAACTTGGAAAGGTGGATCTCTCTCACACGTACCAACACAGACTATCCCCCAATTTAACTGATCCCCAAAGGTTTTTGATTAAATAGCGGAATAGAAAATATGATCCAAAAAAAGTGTATGTATATCACACGTACACAACCACACTAGGCCCCAATTACTATTGTTTGTACCCCTAAAAGGCTAGATGAGGAGTAGGGGGAGTATGGAACAGGCAGCACCCTCAAACCTTCAGAAGTATGAGATGAACCCCAACAACTTGGAAAGGTGGATCTCTCTCACACGTACCGACACAGACTATCCCGCAATTCAATTGATCCTCAAAGGTTTTTATTGAATAGCGGAATAGGAAATATGATCAAAAAAAGTGTATGTATCTCGCACGTACACAACCACACTAGGCCCCAATTACTATTGTTTGTACCCCTAAAAGGCTAGATGAGGAGTAGGGGGGGTATGGAACAGGCAGCACCCTCAAACCTTCAGAAGTATGAGATGAACCCCAACAACTTGGAAAGGTGGATCTCTCTCACACGTACCGACACAGACTATCCCCCAATTTAACTGATCCCCAAAGGTTTTTGATTAAATAGCGGAATAGAAAATATGATCCCAAAAAAGTGTATGTATATCACACGTACACAACCACACTGGGCCCCAATTACTATTGTTTGTACCCCTAAAAGGCTAGATGAGGAGTAGGGGGAGTATGGAACAGGCAGCACCCTCAAACCTTCAGAAGTATGAGATGAACCCCAACAACTTGGAAAGGTGGATCTCTCTCACACGTACCGACACAGACTATCCCGCAATTCAATTGATCCTCAAAGGTTTTTATTGAATAGCGGAATAGGAAATATGATCAAAAAAAGTGTATGTATCTCGCACGTACACAACCACACTAGGCCCCAATTACTATTGTTTGTACCCCTAAAAGGCTAGATGAGGAGTAGGGGGGGTATGGAACAGGCAGCACCCTCAAACCTTCAGAAGTATGAGATGAACCCCAACAACTTGGAAAGGTGGATCTCTCTCACACGTACCGACACAGACTATCCCCCAATTTAACTGATCCCCAAAGGTTTTTGATTAAATAGCGGAATAGAAAATATGATCCAAAAAAAGTGTATGTATATCACACGTACACAACCACACTAGGCCCCAATTACTATTGTTTGTACCCCTAAAAGGCTAGGAGTAGGGGGAGTATGGAACAGGCAGCACCCTCAAACCTTCAGAAGTATGAGATGAACCCCAACAACTTGGAAAGGTGGATCTCTCTCACAAGTACCAACACAGACTATCCCCCAATTTAACTGATCCCCAAAGGTTTTTGATTAAATAGCGGAATAGAAAATATGATCCCAAAAAAGTGTATGTATATCACACGTACACAACCACACTAGGCCCCAATTACTATTGTTTGTACCCCTAAAAGGCTAGGAGTAGGGGGAGTATGGAACAGGCAGCACCCTCAAACCTTCAGAAGTATGAGATGAACCCCAACAACTTGGAAAGGTGGATCTCTCTCACACGTACCAACACAGACTATCCCCCAATTTAACTGATCCCCAAAGGTTTTTGATTAAATAGCGGAATAGAAAATATGATCCCAAAAAAGTGTATGTATATCACACGTACACAACCACACTAGGCCCCAATTACTATTGTTTGTACCCCTAAAAGGCTAGGAGTAGGGGGAGTATGGAACAGGCAGCACCCTCAAACCTTCAGAAGTATGAGATGAACCCCAACAACTTGGAAAGGTGGATCTCTCTCACACGTACCAACACAGACTATCCCCCAATTTAACTGATCCCCAAAGGTTTTTGATTAAATAGCGGAATAGAAAATATGATCCCAAAAAAGTGTATGTATATCACACGTACACAACCACACTAGGCCCCAATTACTATTGTTTGTACCCCTAAAAGGCTAGGAGTAGGGGGAGTATGGAACAGGCAGCACCCTCAAACCTTCAGAAGTATGAGATGAACCCCAACAACTTGGAAAGGTGGATCTCTCTCACACGTACCAACACAGACTATCCCCCAATTTAACTGATCCCCAAAGGTTTTTGATTAAATAGCGGAATAGAAAATATGATCCCAAAAAAGTGTATGTATATCACACGTACACAACCACACTAGGCCCCAATTACTATTGTTTGTACCCCTAAAAGGCTAGGAGTAGGGGGAGTATGGAACAGGCAGCACCCTCAAACCTTCAGAAGTATGAGATGAACCCCAACAACTTGGAAAGGTGGATCTCTCTCACACGTACCAACACAGACTATCCCCCGATTTAACTGATCCCCAAAGGTTTTTGATTAAATAGCGGAATAGAAAATATGATCCCAAAAAAGTGTATGTATATCACACGTACACAACCACACTAGGCCCCAATTACTATTGTTTGTACCCCTAAAAGGCTAGGAGTAGGGGGAGTATGGAACAGGCAGCACCCTCAAACCTTCAGAAGTATGAGATGAACCCCAACAACTTGGAAAGGTGGATCTCTCTCACACGTACCAACACAGACTATCCCCCAATTTAACTGATCCCCAAAGGTTTTTGATTAAATAGCGGAATAGAAAATATGATCCCAAAAAAGTGTATGTATATCACACGTACACAACCACACTAGGCCCCAATTACTATTGTTTGTACCCCTAAAAGGCTAGGAGTAGGGGGAGTATGGAACAGGCAGCACCCTCAAACCTTCAGAAGTATGAGATGAACCCCAACAACTTGGAAAGGTGGATCTCTCTCACACGTACCAACACAGACTATCCCCCAATTTAACTGATCCCCAAAGGTTTTTGATTAAATAGCGGAATAGAAAATATGATCCCAAAAAAGTGTATGTATATCACACGTACACAACCACACTAGGCCCCAATTACTATTGTTTGTACCCCTAAAAGGCTAGGAGTAGGGGGAGTATGGAACAGGCAGCACCCTCAAACCTTCAGAAGTATGAGATGAACCCCAACAACTTGGAAAGGTGGATCTCTCTCACACGTACCAACACAGACTATCCCCCAATTTAACTGATCCCCAAAGGTTTTTGATTAAATAGCGGAATAGAAAATATGATCCCAAAAAAGTGTATGTATATCACACGTACACAACCACACTAGGCCCCAATTACTATTGTTTGTACCCCTAAAAGGCTAGATGAGGAGTAGGGGGAGTATGGAACAGGCAGCACCCTCAAACCTTCAGAAGTATGAGATTGTGTTCACTGTACCCCACAAAGATTGAGTTCACTGCACCCCACAATGATTGTGTTCACTGCACCCCACAAAGATTGTGTTCACTGCACCTCACAAAGATTGTGTTCACTGTACCCCCCAAAGATTGTGTTCACTGCACCCCACAAAGATTCTGTTCACTGTACCCCACAAAGATTGTGTTCACTGCACCCCAAAAAGATTGTGTTCACTGCACCCCAAAAAGGATGTTGTTCACTGCACCCCAAAAAGGATGTTGTTCACTCCACCCCAAAAAGATTGTGTTCACTGCACCCCACAAAGATTGTGTTCACTGCACCCCAAAAAGATTGTGTTCACTGCACCCCAAAAAGGATTTTGTTCACTGCACCCCAAAAAGGATGTTGTTCACTCCACCCCAAAAAGATTGTGTTCACTGCACCCCAAAAAGATTGTGTTCACTGCACCCCACAAAGGATTTTGTTCACTGCACCCCAAAAAGATTGTGTTCACTGCACCCCAAAAAGGATGTTGTTCACTGCACCCCAAAAAGGATTTTGTTCACTGCACCCCAAAAAGATTGTGTTCACTGCACCCCACAAAGGATTTTGTTCACTGCACCCCACAAAGATTGTGTTCACTGCACACCAAAAAGGATTGTGTTCACTGCACCCCAAAAAGATTTTGTTCACTGCACCCCAAAAAGATTGTGTTCACTGCAGCCCAAAAAGATTGTGTTCACTGCAGCCCAAAAAGATTGTGTTCACTGCAGCCCAAAAAGATTGTGTTCACTGCAGCTCACACACAGAAAAATGGATGTGGATCACTGACACCTGCCTATCTCCAATCCCACACCACACAGCAATATCGATTGTAGTTTGTAGAACACAGTTTCCCTAAAATTCAGCAGACTCTGTCCCTAACAGGATTGAGAAGAGATCGTAGATCAGGATTGAGTGCAGACCCCACCCCCCACACAGCAATATCGATTGTAGTTTGTAGAAGACACTGACCCTATAATTCAGCAGACTCTATCCCTAAAATGCCTACAACTCGCCCTGCCTAAACACTCCGACCTGTCCCTCAATTCTATCCGGACACAAATGGTTTTTTCCTGCCTATCTTTCCCTAATCAGCAGCCAGCACGTTGATGTGTGCTCTGTCCCTGAATCTAAGCAGCATAATGACGCCGCTGCGGCTGCCTCGAACTTATAAAGACTTGGTCACATGCTTCAGACGGCCAATCACAGCTACTGAGACATTTGCAGGCATGGCTGGGATGGCTTAAGGCACACCAGTTAAACGATTGTTGATTGGCTGTTGAAAGCCCGCCATGAAAAGAGCGCCAAAGCATGCAAAACCCGGAAATAAAACGACCGAACACGGATTTTTACCCGAACATACAGTAAAGTGTCCGTGTCCGTGTTCGGGTACAAAAAATCCAATTATTCGGTACGAACACGAATAATACAGTCCGTGTTCGCTCAACACTACTCTTTAATGAGTCTTTTATTGATAATTACATGGTTCAAATGATCTCAAATAAATAAATAATAACGAAATTGAAACATATGGGGATGCCTATGCTGTAATGTGCATTGTAGCATTTTTATCAAAGTTTGGTGCAGTTGCTTTCTTTCCTGAACAGATATCTGTTTGTTTGAGCAAGGTTTTTCTTTCTGTGTTGGAGGCTCTGTTTAATGAAATCACCTGTGTAGTGGTGCTCTGATGTGAGAACCTGCTGTGGTAATATTCCGTTAGCAGTGGTTAATCCCTAAGGGGTTTTCTCTCACCTAGCAAACAAACATTTGTTATTTTGTCTCTTTGGACAGCTTAAGATTAAGAAACTTCAGCAGCTTCAGTTTGTTTTGGGAAGGTTGTACATGTTATATTTATTTTCTTAACAATGTGGAGTTCTACCTTAAAGTTACTGAGATTGGTTTATTTCTGTGACAAGTCCTTCTGCCCTAGCAGCCTAATACCTCTATGCCTTACCTGCTCTATGCAGGTTATAGCTGGAGGGGGCAGTGTCTTCCTGACTGATGCTGTTCCTGGATTGTCAGCCCTTATGCAGGCCTCTTAAAGCTGGTGTATGGAAATCTGACTAATGGACACTTGCTATTAACCACTTTACCTCTGCTCACTGAGCCTCTACTGCGGCAAAGTGGCTCGATAACGTCTGACGACGTAGACCTACGTCGCCAGACATTCCCCTCTCTCTGCGGCGCGTGCGTGCCACCGGAGGCTCGCTCCCGCTGTATTCAGTCACAGCGGGAGTCGGGCCAGGGAAGGAGCAGCGGTGATCACTGTCGCTCTTCTCCGATCGTCGGGGAATCGAGTGTGGAGATCTGCCCGCTTGTGTAAACAAAGCGGGCGGATCTCCTAAGTGACAGGCAGGGTCAGATTGCAGGGTTCAGCATAGCTGAACCTGCAATCTGTCCCTGTGTCACTCAGTCACCTCCCCCCACACACGTTAGTAAGCACCAGGCATACAATAACCCCTTGATCACCAATAAAAATTAACCCCTTCCCTGCCAGTGTCATTTGTATAGCACTGATTACTGTAGTAATGTTACTGGTACCCCCAAAAGAGTCAAAAATGTCAGTCAAGGGTCCGATCTGTCCTCCGCAATGTTGCAGTCCCGCAAAAAAAATTGCAGATCGCCGCCATTACTCGTTACAAAAAAAAGACAGAAATCTTTCCCTTAGTTGGTAAACGCAATAACTTTTGTGCAAACCAATCAAAATACACCTATTGCAATTTTTTTTTACCAAAAATGAAAACAAATTGGCCTAAAATGATAAAACAATTTGATTTTTAAATTTTTTGGGGGGGGGAATTTCATATAAAAAAATGTGAAAAATATTGTTATTTTTTCAAAATTGTCGCTCTTTTTTTGTTTATAGCGCAAAAAGCAAAAATCGCACAGGTGATCAAATACTACCAAAAGAAAGCTCTGTTTGTGGGAAAAAAAGGACGTAAATTTCGTTTGGGTACAGCGTTGCATGACTGCGCAATTGTCAGTTAAATTCGCACAGTGCCGAATCGCAAAAAGTGGCCCAGACGTAAGACAGCAAAATCCTCCGGTGGTAAAGTGGTTAAGCATCTCCAGATCTACATGTATTATGCACACCGTAAACTGGGCCATTGCTGCTCATGCCTTAGCTGGTGAAACCCTGTATGAATTTCCTGCCTTGTTCAGGCATCCAGGGAGCAAGAGGACAGCAACCAACAGAATGCCATGGGTAGTCAAGACATTCTAAAGAAGTCTGTTACAACTCTCCCTGTGCAAGATTTCTCTACTCTGACAAAGTCAAGCTTTTCTTTGCAGGACAAGTCAACTGGTCAATTTAACCCTCTTTAAACAATTGCTAAAAGGAACATGCAGATTAGGAAGATCTTTGAGCAGGTTTTCGTACTGCTAGGATGCCAAAAATGGCATAGGTACCTGCAATGCAAGTATTTTAGCACTTCCAAAGGAGTGCATTGCCTTTTTTTCCTATGATGTTTAAGCTAGAAGATCATTCTTGAAGAGAGGTGCAAATTGAACAGGACAGAGCAGCAGCATGTCTTAGTGGTCAGCACCTTACAGTACTGGGTTGCTCAAGTTCAAATCCCAACCAGGATACTTCTACCTGCACTGCAGGGTGTCAGATTATGGCATTTATGGGGAAGAGGTTTTCCAGCATAATGAATCACCTGCTTGCTTGATGTGGCCTTCATCAGCTTAGCCATATACATGGAGTTGTCATTGGAGGATGCTGTGTCCTTCAGGGGTATACTCAATCAGGATGATTGGGTGTGTCTGTCAGGGTGCTGTTACTCCCCAAGGGCGGATGCAAATGCGTTTGCGTGATCTCGCAAGTGCCCAACGTTCTAGATGTACTAATGCGCGCATGCGCACAATTATTCACATACGCGCGCTAATAGATGTTGATGCCAAACACAATATATAAGTACAGCAGAGGCACTAAGGCTTTGTTGACCGATTTGCAGCTGTACCTGAGTGCCTGAAACCTGATCCTGCTTCTTCTGGGTTTGACCTGGCATGCCTTGACTCTGCTTACATCTTTCCCACTCTGACCTTGGCCTGGATCTCGACCTTCCTATTGTCTTTGCCCACCTGCCTGAATCCACATTGCCAATCTCTGCCTGTACCCTGGATACTCTCTGCCTTCTGTCCTTGCCTGCTATTGATTCATTTGTCATGACCTGGCTTGTCTGACCACGTTACCTGTGTCCCCTTGCTCTGAATGCACTTGCCTGCTGCCACCAGCCTGGAATATGCCAGTTCTGCCTACCTGCTGTTATCTTTTGGTCCACCCCTGTGTTACCTCCACCATTTGAAAGGCGATCCAGGCACCCTACACCACCATGCTCTCGTGGCCACTGTCACAACATCGGTGGTCCCAGAGTCGGGGTTGTATGAGAAGCTGCACATCAGGCTCAGCCACCAGGTACGTGACAGTGTCCAAGGGTGCAGTGCCTTCTGGTGGTAGCCTTGAGTTGGACTTGTCCCAAAGAGGTATATCTGTCTGCAGTTGCAGCCTGGGAGCCTGCCTTAACCTTTGCCTCTTTTTCACTGCAATGGAAGTTGAGATGAAGTATATTCTATCCTAAAGAATAATTCTGACAAGTGGGACAATCTGATTTTAAACCACCGTTTAAGAAGTTTAGCTTTATCTTGATGGCAAATAGCTGGACAAGATTCTACAAGTAGAACAATCTTGTCTGCATTGTGAGAGTCTAGCAGTCCCCTTAAAGGGCTAAATTTATTTGATAGCAAATAGCTGGGAATCATTTTTACAAGTGGGACAATCTTGTCTGCATTTTAAGAGTCTAAACAGTGCCCTTCAAGGGCTAGATTCATTTGACAGCTAAGAGCTGTATTTAGTCTGGCCTCCTGCCTCAGAGTACATGTCTGCTGAATGAAAGAGGACTGCGATTCAAGAGTTAGTGTTTAACTTCAAAGGGTTTTCTCCTGCAGTTCAAGCCTAGAGGCAAGAAAGTATTGAAAAAAGAGTCCTCAATCGAGTAGTCAGCAAAGAACTCCACTTCTGGGGGAGAGGTTGCCTACTGGTCTTTTTCATATTTGTGCCACCCATATGTATCTTATGGCTACCTGGTTGCTCCTCTTTTGATAGAAAGATACAGCTTTGGACCCTCAGGTCAAGCACTTCAGGCCTTGTGAGTCAATTAGTCACCTTCAAGCCTCTGACTGTGCCAGGAGAAATCCTTTGCCCCAGCAACAATAAGGAGGTTCTGCTAGCCAACGTGGTTCTTACCACCTCTAGGGATGAAAATTTGAATTCCAGCAGATGTGATTTTAGGAGGAGTACTATTGTTGCTCAGTGGGATGCCTATTTCCAACTCCCAGAGCTTTCTTCTGACATACCTCTGTTTCTACATGGATTAACACGTCATGCAGCATATATGCCTGCTAGTTGGGTTCTCGATCCACTCCTCCTCTAGACAGGAATTCAAGTATACAGAGGGAGTTCTCAGAACCCTACAAGTGATTGGCTGACTAGTCTTTCAAAAAAAAGGTCTTATGACTCCTACACAAATCCTTGTGTTTCTGAGAGCTTAATCCATCACTGTTCAAGATACATAGTTTTTGCCAATATAGCATACTGGTGGTAGGATGCTGGACAATCATGTCTTTCTTCTCTCATCTGTCAGCGTTTCAATACCTGATGATCAGGACCATGGTCTCTCCCATCCCTATATCGAGGTGTGCTTAATGGAAAGGCCTCCTGTCCTGAATGGGTTTTTTTTCTCCAATGTTGATCATGCACCCAGCGATTCATGTCTCACAAACAGGCAGATGAAGCTGTGGGTACTGGCACAGTAATAAAGCTTCTGTGCTGCTGAGTTATTGCTAGTGGAACTCCCCTGTCTGGAAGTTGTTTTGCCAGTAGAACTCCTCAGTTTAGAAGTTAGTTTGAACACTCTGGCCAGCTCTTTCATGCTCCCTTTGCCTTTTGTCACCTGACAGCAGGCTTTTTAGTCTCCAGTGAAGCTTAGCTGAATAACCTAACAGTGGTGTCCTACATCAAGGGGCAGGTCAGAACCTGCAGGGTCAGTCCACTGAGAAGAGGTAGAGATGACTGTGATCTGGGTGGAGTATAATCTTTGTTATCTCTTTGGAGTCTACATAGAATGTCTGTGAAGAAGAATCCATATTCTGTGGACCAATTGGGCAATAAGTGGTTCCTATATCCAGATCCCTCCAAGTCAAGTTGATCTCTGGAAAAGATTTCAGAGTTAGATCTGGTAGCATCTCCTTACTGTTACAAGTTTGAAAGCTTTTCCCTAGGTGTGGATGCTGTGTTAGCTCAGGAAAGGTCTCACAAGCCATATGCATTCCAGTTCAATCCATATACAGTTTTTGGGGGGGTCTGTTGCTAAAGACTATGGCAATTTTTGCAGTAATTCCCTGTTGGCCAAACAGGCTTTGGTTCCTGCCTTTGATACCAGGGATATGGGATAAAAGTATTTTCTCTTGGATGAGATCTTCTGTCGTAAAGAGCAATATTCCACCTTTGTTCATCTCTTCTGCTTTCTCATCCTGGCAGGAAGAGATTGAGAAGGCTTGGCTGTTGTTTTGCTAAGCTAATATCTCTAAATCCTACAAAAGGATTTGAATATAGCTTGTTTAGTTTAGACCGTTTTGCTTTCTTTGCTTCAGTCCTCTGGTCAGGTCCTTTCCCGACTTCAACTGAATCGAAAGTTCTCTCAGAGGGCAGATCTCTGCAGTCCCTGTCATATCCATTGTCTCATGGGTAGACTATCCCTTACTCATCCAATACTTTGATGGGGGGCTGCATCTGAGACTCAAAGGAGAACCAAGACTCTCTAGGCAGGGTTTATTACTTACTCTGGACGTTCTTGCCAGCTCCAGATGAGATCCTCGTGCAGTTCAGCTTGGGTAAAGACTGAGCTATGATGACATGCACTCTAAGAGCTATCTCTTCATAAAGGATTGAGCCATAATGTCAATCTCTCTAGGGCTACATTCTCAGCAGAGAGTTGGCCAGAATCAGGACCTATAAGGCCCCTTAACAGCTTGCTGCTCCAGATGGCATCTCTTTCAGTTCAGTTTTGAGTAAAGTCATGAAGGCAGCCTTTCTATGGGTTCTTTTTCCTCAGTCAGGAGGTTTGCCCAGAGGGATCCTTGTGGCTTTCTGCCCAGTACAGGTAGTGTTTATATCCATATTGGGCAGAAATCTGAGGTGGCTTTGGCATTCAATGAGAACAAAGGATTTGATCCTCCCATATGCAGAACCACCAAGAATAACTGGTTGCATGCCATGGATATCTTTTGAGCATGGTCTCAAGCTACAGCTTTGCTCAGAGTTTTAGGACATATTTGTCACTCTCTCTAGCATAATCAGCTAGACAGAGATGTCATCCAAAATTTTTGCTGGATGGGTCATTTTAGCTAGCCATCAGGCTTATAAAGCTTAGGGCTTGGTTCCTACAGAAGCAGTCACCACACACTCATCCAGGAGTGTGCAGGCTTCTTGAGCTCCCTGTGAAAGGGTGCCAGGAATAGTTGTAGGAGGATGACATATCTTCCATTAAAGCTGTTCTGGCTCATTGTGGGGTGTAGCTAAGTTCCTTATGCTGTTAAAATCTATTCATAGGGTTTGTTGGCTATGATTGAAACCCTACTTTTCTGACATCCGACCCTTGTTTTTTTTGGGCTAGTTAGTTCCTAAACATATGCTGCCATGGAATTCTGTCAGGAAAATAAAAAAATTACTATCAAATACTTACTATAATTTTCCTTTCCTGATGGACTCTATGGCAGCAGGAATTCCTTCCTAGAGTCATGAGTAGGCTAGTTATGGAAAACAGCCTCTGGCTCAGCCTGAAAATTTTTGGGAGTGGGGTCCTATGGAGTAGGAACTGGCGTGAGGTTACCCAAACAAATGCTGCAATGGAGTCTATCAGGAAAGGAAAATTGTGGTAAGTATTTGATAGTAAGTTTTCAATTTTTCAGTTTCTTCAGAGGTGTGGGTCCTGGACCCCAAAGACTTTATAGAGACTTTAATCTTGGTCCAGGTTTTGTGAACAACCAGTGCATTAATTGTGCAGGTGTGCACATGGATTTTGTTAGATTAGTAATTAGTGTTTGAGGCTTCATCCCTTATATTTAGATATATAAGGCTTTTATATTTAGATAAGCCCCTAGCCCGTAGACCCCCAAAACCACCAGCCAGGGTTGTGGGGAAGGGACCCTTTTCCCTTTTACCATGGGGATAATGTGCTTTTAGGGGTAGAGCCCCCCCCTCCCATGTTGAGGGCCTGTGACCTGGTATAGATTTTGGAAGGGACCCCACGACATTTCTTTTTAAATTTTAGCATGGGGTTCCTCCTAAAATCCATACCAGACCCAAAGAGCCAGGTAAGTTTGGGGGGGGGGGGTGCCCACACTGTTTTTTTTTTTCAGCAATTTTAATTGCTAGCATTCTTTTGTTTACATTTCAGCTTTCAGTGGGGAAGCCTGCTGACAGCTGATGAGTCATCGATCATTAAGGACGTGGCGGCTGGCTTCCTGGCCCACTCCTTTAACAACCAGCTATTCTTCACACAGAATTCAAATGCGCCGATCATTTTTCGACCGATCCGAATTTGAATCATTGAGAAAATTTGTAATTCGTTACAAAATTAATAAACTAAATGAAATTAAAAAAACTAAACAAATTCTGAAATTAATTAACAAATCAAAAGTAGTAACATAACTAATCTATTTGATGCGAAACAAAACAAAATTTTCAGTTCTGCTCATGTCTACACTTCTCTGGGCTAGCCCGGAAGCAGAAGTTGGTGGACACCTCACCTCCCCCAACCCCCCTTCCCTTCCTTTATTTTTCCATATATTAGTAATAGATCTTCGTAAAGTTCCTGCCACCTTAACCCCCCCCCACTATTTGATACTATTTGTTTTGTCTCTCTACCCATAATTAGTGTCATAAACACTTAACTCCTTGCCCATCATCAACCTAATTACATTTCCATACTACAGGCATGATTATTTGATTTTCTCTGATGGCAAGAGTACTGTATAGATTTTAAATATTTTTTTGTTTAGAGTTGTATGTCGATATATTAGTTGTATATTCTTCTGCTCAACTGGTAAATAAAGAATTTAAAAAAGGTGTTAATGGAATAAGGATTGAGAACCATGAAGGCCTGTGGGGTATTCTAATTTATCCTATATCCTTTCCTGTAAGTTTTATGTTCACATTTTCAGCTGTAAAGATGATGTCTGTGGCTTTATTTCTCTGAAATTTGAGAATCACTCTAGCAGGATCTAAGAAAATATATAAGATTCACACTGGGTTGAAGCTAAAGCTGCTAAAGTGTGTAAATCCTGATAGAATTTTCTAATGTCACTGTCAGTACTTTCTTACAAAAAGATCCACTGTGTGCAGCATACCACCAGGAAGACCGTTGTTACCTCTCACTCAGAAACCTAATTACCTAATGTCGCCATTTCCTTTGTGTAGTGCATGCTGAGCTTTGTAATTCATGCCACAAAATGGGAGAAAGTAGGATTATTTAACCACTTAAGCCCCGAAAGATTTTACCCCCTTCCTGACCAGGGCCTATTTTGCGATTCGGCACTGCATGACTTTAATGGACAATTGTGCGGTCGTGCGACGCTGTACCTAAATGAATTTGATGTCCTTTTTTTCCCACAAACAGAGCTTTCTTTTGGTGGTATTTGATCACCTGTGCGATTTTTTGATCATGCGCTATAAACAAAAAAAGAGCGTCAATTTTGCAAAAATAACAATATTTTTCATATTTTTTTATATGAAATTCCCCAAAAAAATGTAAAAATCAAAATTTTTTAACATTTTAGGCCAATTTGTTTTATGCTACATGTTTTTGGTAAAAAAAAATGCAAAAAGCGTATTTTGATTGGTTTGCGCAAAAGTTATTGCGTTTACTAACTAAGGGAAAGATTTTTGTCGTTTTTGTTGTATTTTTTTAACGCGTAATGGCGGCAATCTGCGATTTTTTTTGCGGGACTGCGACATTGCGGCAGACAGATCGGACCCTTGACTGACATTTTTGACACTTTTGGGGTTACCAGTGACATTACTACAGTAATCAGTGCTATACATATGCACTGTTACTGTAAAATTACACTGGCAGTGAAGGGGTTAACTTTTTTTGAGAGGGAGGGGTTGTGTGTGTCCCTAGGGGCGTGATTCTAACTGTGATTGGCTGTGGCTTGAGGTGTAGGAACATTGATCAACGGTCCTACATAGTAGAACCGTATGATCACTGTTCTTACACAGGGGAGCATGACAGACGGCTTGTTTACATCAGCCGCCTGCCTTTCTCCCGCTCTAATGGATGATCGCGAGTGCCCGGCGGACATTGCGCGGGGGGGTACGTGACCGAGCGGGAGCGCGCCTCCGGCGGCGCTCGCTCCTCAGAGCCTCACAGGCTAGTGACGTACCCATATGTCACTTTGCCTGTGAGGGGCTGACCGCCGCATTATATGTACTTGCGGCGGTCGGCAAGTGGTTAATGGTCTGTATGATTGTGTTGCTTATACATCACTAAAGTGAACTATGAAAAGATGAAAACAATAAACATTTTTCAGATCAAAAACTAGACTTCACTTTTTCTTCCATAAATATGGTTGTTGTTGGATTTTGTCTTGTTCAGCTGTATCTATTTATAGAATCTACCTATAAAAGCATTGAATTATTAGGAAAGTAAAAGCTAAAGAAAATGTCACCTATGTTTTAGCTAAAAATAATGAATCGCTTTGGGTATTAGCTACATAATGACGGTGAGATTGTAACATATAATTTTCAGCTTACCACATAAAGGTGGGTAATTTTACTTACTCGCAGTGCCTACACTTTTTCTCTGATCACATTTCAAAGAATAGCAATCAGATTTCATCATTTTCCATTTTTTTTTTTCAAAAGCTCAATGTGAGGTCATTAGAAAAAGAATTTTCTGTAGGCAGTCTTCTTTTTGTTTCTGCAAACCCACAAAACTTAAATTATGACATTAGGGATTACAATTATAAACCCATGCTGCCAATCTGGAATATTGGGTTGACCTAGGTCTAACTACCAGGGCTTTGTGTAACAATGATTTGGACAACCTACTATCTTTGTATTTTTAGTAGAAATCCATGTTTCAGATTACCGCAAAAGAACATGTTTGTTGATCTTGTAATATTTTGGCACCTTTTCCCCACTGGGAAAATTGAAGATTCAAGAAAACTATAATGCTACCTCCTCAAATAAAACAACAAGCTTATTTATTATTTTCCGTGTTACTTCTGTTGTCAGTGTTATTATGTTTTATTCACTGCTTATAGAGTTTTCTCTCTGAATCTTAAAGTATTTTTTTAGATGGTTTGGTTTTGAAGATTTTGAAGACTCTGGGATATATTTATAAAAGATTCAATGGCAAATCTAAATTTTAGCCAATATAGTGTGATAGTCAATCAACAGCTTAGAGAATGTCACCATTACAGTAAGCTATAAAGGTTTAGTTTACCTTTGGAGCATGTTACATGTTCCACCTGTAGATAGGATGTATATAGGGTGTATCCTCTCCCCCCAATCCCCCCTTCCCTGTAATAGCTGATGGGGGATCCTCTCCCCCACCCGCTGTCACAATTTAAAAACGACCACATCATTCATTCACAGAGTTCTGCGAATGAATGAACTACAACTATGGCTAAACATTTGAGACAGTTTAACAAGACTTTTTGTGTTTGGGAATTGTTGCATGTATTTTGTTTTGCCCTGCCCTTATGCAACTTTCTTTTTTGATCTAGGCGACTGCCATTATTGCTCATTTATCAGCCTGAGAACGATGTGGAGGTACCCATATTTAATAAGGGAGCTGGGGAGGGAGCTGGCCTGGTTTTAGTTCATAGGAGGATCCACAAACCTAGCCTAAAATCCAAAACTCCAGAACATGGTGATGAACCATTTTGAAGTCTAAGAAAGTCAAATCGTGTTATTTTTTTCCTTGTACAAAGCCAGGATGCCAGGATGCAAAAAAAAAAAAAAGCATGTGTAGTGGGTCATGAGTAACATTTAAACAAATGTGAAAAATAAATAACCAGCAGGACAACTTTTATTGGGGCTTGGAAGGCAACATTAACATTCACAAATTATTTAAATACAATGTTTGGGGGACACTTTCTCTGCCAGAGCAGCTTTTGCATTTTTTTGCATACTTGTTAAATATGTATGGGCTCAGACGTGTTCGGATTCTAGTCCCAAATCACCTGAGCAATCACATCAGGAAGCCGTCACTGCACACCACAAATCATAAGGCGCAATTGCCCAGGTGGTTTGGGACTAGGATCCTAACATGCCTGAGCCCTTCCCTATTGTTAAGGTACAAATTTTAGGCCAGAAGATTAGGTAAAGCCCCAAACCATTATATATTTTTGAAAACAGGGACCCTGGCTAACATCTTTTATGTCATTTGTTATTGGCGCATATTTTCAGCATAAAATACACTAAGATTAAATGTAATTCACGCAAACATAATAGGGTTGATTTACTAAAACTGTAGAGTGCTAAATCTGGAAAACAATCAGCTTCCAGATTTTTATCAAAGCTTAATTTAACAAGATGATTAGCAGATTTTGCACTCATTAGTTTTGGTAAATCAACCTCAATTTATTTTTTGGGTAAAATATATAAAAGGTAGGGTTGTACCAATATAAAGAGACACCCAACATGTCAAGACTGATTATACGCACCTGGAATTAACTAAGCAACTAACTAAACTAAGCAGTAACTATCCTATTGTATAGTTACTGCATGTGCCCAAAGAATGAGGTCAGCTGACTACCTGAATATAATGAATGACTTGGTTATTCCATCAATGGATTTTTTCTTCCCTGATGGCACAAAAGAGTGGTTCAGGGAGCATGAGACATCATTTTCACACATGGATTAGCCACCACAGAGTCCAGAACGTACCCCCATTGACTATCTTTGGGATGTGCTGGAGAAGGCTTTGCACAGTGGTCCCACTCTCCCATCATCAATACAAGATCTTGGTGAAAAATTAATGCAACACTGGATGGAAATAAATCTTGTGACATTGCGCGAATGCGTGCCGTAAACAAAGTCAACAAAATATTAGAGTGTGACCTTTTTTTTTTTTGGTGGTGACTTTTTTTTGGGCAGGTAGTGTATATACCCATGAAACTGCAACAAACTTTGGTACACTATATTGTTCATGAACAAGTTGTTACAGATCATCATTTTGGAGTTATCATGTAGAGAAATCACAGTTTTCTTGAAAGGAGGCACCCCGACGCATGTGTTGATGTATTTATGTGCAAGTATGTGGGAAGGGGGGTTGGGGGGGCTTTAAAAATGTTTTTGTTATTTTCATTTTTTTTTTTTTACACTTTACATTTTTTTTTTAACTTTTTTTTTTTTTTTTTAATGTAATGTGCATCATTTCCATTTTAATTCACCAAAGGGAGGATCAATGAATGGAATGGAATGGAATAGAATGGAAGTGAATGGAAGTTCACTGAGCTCCCTCAATCCTACCCAGGGAAACCCATCGTTCTGTTCCTGGGCCCACAAGTGGGACACTACTGGGGCACTACTATAAACTTTGAAAGCAATTGAGCAGCTTTACAGCTATCCGAATCACTTCAGGGAGAAATCTAACAGTCAGCCTAACAAGTACACACATGGTTAAACCTGCATGTGAAGTTGCACACCTGTATGATGTATACTTTTGTGAGATAACAAAATAACATATGGTCATAAGTCTGGCATCACCCAGGTTCTCCAGCTCTGTTGCTTACATTCAAGCAGTGCAGCAGAACTAAAGGGACAAGACACATTGTTTACGCACTTTGAAAATAAATTGCAATCTTCCTCAAAACGTATATCCTTATCTTGGAAAAAAGATAAAAGAAATGGCATGCATCCCCCCTCAACATCCACACCAGACCCTTAGGGTTTAGTATGGGTTTTGAAGGGCACCCCATGCAAAAAACAGTGTGCTTGTCCTAAAATGTTGTGTCAGATCCTTATCCAGGTATGCAGCCTGGCTGGCCAGGAGAGAGGGAAAAGGGGTCAGTGAGTGTGCATTCCCCCTCATGAACCTTACCAATACACATGCCCTTTATTGGGAGGCTACCTTAAAAGGCAGGCTTTCCCTTACAAGGCATCTTGTCCCCATGTTGAAGCAGACAAGGGCCTCATCCTCACATCTCTGGCCCAGTGGATGTAGGGGTCTGGGGGATTGGGAATTAATAGTAAAAATTGGATAAAAGGTTGCCCCCAGATATCAAGATATGTCAAGGAGTACAACGTACACAGTAACCCTTTCTACTCAAAACACAGATACCATAGAAAAAGTACACTATTAAAATAAATGTCCCTGAGTGGAAATCACGTATCAATCATGTTGTTAAACAATGCAGACCCAGCATCAATCACTATGAGTGATGTCTGGCAATCTGTCAACCACAACTAGTTCCCCTTGTGCTGCTGGAATTTAAACACTGGCATGGGGGATAGGTCAGTACTGGCATCTGCTACTATTACTTGCACTAAAGTAATGGTATTCAAGTAATGGTATTCACCAATGAATATAAGTAGGCTGGTGTAAAGCAAATCATTTAGGGGAAAATGTGAATAAAGAAAAAGTAATAGATTTTGGGAGAAAAGAGGAACTCGTTATGTGCTGATTTCTATTAATGGGGTAGAGGTAGAGACGGTGCATGAGTTTAGTTCTCTAGGAACAATGCTTACAGAGGAATTATCAATTATCATGATCAGTGCATGTGTCCTATATTGTGGGTAGGGCACACCAGTGGTTATACTGCTTGAGAAGGCTAAGGAGGGACAGTTTTCTTAGTGGACTTATCAAATTACTATATGGCAAGGGTGGTGCACAATCCAGGATATAAATGCCCTACAGAGGGTGATAAAATTAGCACGGAAAATGTTTACAGGTGCAGTTCTAACTAGTATTAAGTAACAGAGGAAAAAGAGACCACAGTTTTGTGGGGGCAGTTTCCAAAGAAGTGATGTTTTGTTTAAATGGTTACCCTCTGGCAGGAGCTTTAGAAGTATTTCCTTCCCCTAGCAGTATGGCTTTTGAATTGTAGGGCAGGTACAAATATAATATATACTGATGGGGGGTGTATTCTTCTATTGTGTATACTGTATATGTTTTGTATCTCTATATTTGTTTTAATTTGTAACATTGGATGTTTTATATTTAATTTAAATAATTAATTTTGTCTATCTTGTACCTGTTCTTTCTCTGTCCTAGCAGAAGTGTCAGGTTATCAGGGTGTAAGGCTAATCTGCCTGAACACATTGCTGATAACAGCTACTCAAAAATGTATAACAAAGGCAATGTAAGGGTCAAGATTACTCAAACTAAAGGGTTTGTTATTTGACATATATTTATTTGATTTCAACAGCCAAACATAGAAGCAGTTAACAGCCCTTAACTCAGTCTAGCAACAGGCTAGCCTCCATGAAGGCCTTGTAGTGCTAGAACACTAAGCTGACATTTCTCCCTTTACAAAGGAGGGTATAGAAATAAATAGTAGGACATACATATTTCTCACAGACTTAAGGCTCTGCTATTATAATAACTTAGTATAGAAGAGTTAGATTCTTAGAAGTGAGTTCTGGCTGGTTGTTGTGACAGCTGGACTGTAGGGGACCCTGATTAAAACATGTGGGGAAAACTTCCCTTTACAAATTGCCAAAAAAAGTCAAAATAATGTTCTTGGTGTAAGTGCCTTGGTTGCACCTAAAGTGACTCTAAACCTAATCACTTGGCTCACATAGAAAATGTATCATGTTAATGTAATTTTATTTTTTTTTATTTTTCAGCTTTCACTAAACTAATACCTTGTGATCTTTTGAAGGTTCTTGTTTATCCACTTTTTGCTCTAAGGTATAATCGGTCTTCCTTTTGCATGGTCACCCCATCCTTTGTTAAGATGGTTGCAGATGGCTTGGTCTGAACCTTGGTTCAAAACTAACTGTGGCTTTTTAGATGTTCAGATGAATGCCTAAAACTTTGCCTGTTCAACCTTCCGTTAGTTGGGAGCCAAATATCTTATATAGAAGCAGCATTTCTACCATTTTTTATATATGACAACTTCCTGCTTTTACTGATTGCTAAGGAAGCAGCTAAGGAAGTAGCAAGTTACATCCAGTGCATCCCTAGGAACTGCTGCCAACAACGGGAATTCCTGGCTAATTCCTACTGGGTAACCAATGGAGTGGGGACAGTGGTGAAATCACTGCAGGAACGTTGACCAAATAGGGCATGGTTATTATTGGTCAATAATGTCACCACTATTCTAATCCCTTGCCTTATGTAGCTGATGACAGCTTGGAGAGCTGTCATTTAGCTATAAGTGCCTTAGCTAAAAGCTGTGGCAAATCTGTTGATGAATAACATTGTGATTTATAATGGATTTACAAAAAGGGGCTTGTTTTTTAAATAAAGGACTTGTTTAGGTGTCTATTTCTAGGTGACATTTTTCTTTTTTTTGTGAATGGCTATTCAAACATGCACAGTATCTGGGGGGCCCCCTTTTTATTAAAGGGGGTTTCTAGATTCTGATAAGTCCCCCACCCATAGTTTTCCACAATCACCTGCTAGGGTTTTGGGGAAGAGGCTTTTAGATCTATTGTGGCTGCTACTTACACTGTTAATGCAGGTATAAACCTCAGCATAAAACTACCTAAAAAGGCCTTTTTTCAAGTTTTAAATAATCTGATCAGGTTATAATTAGGGTTGAGCGGACACCTAGATGTCCGTGTTCGACGGGTTCGGCCGAACTTTAAAAAAAAGTCCGGGTCCGTGTCCCGGACTTTTACCGAACTTTTCCCGGACACCGAACCCCATTGAAGTCAATGGGGACCCGAACTTTAAGGCACTAAAATGGCTCTAAAACACCAATGGAAAGGGCTAGAGTGCTGCAAATGGCAGCAAAACGTAGTTAAGAGCATGGCAAGTGCTCTGCAAACAAATGTGGATAGGGAAATAACTTAAAACAACAAAAAAAAAACAGAAAAATAAAACAATGTTCTTCATCTCTGAAGGACGAGGCCCATATGGAGTAGGAGGGAGGTTGAGGTGGTGGTGGATGTGGCGGTGTCATAGGCGTGCGCACAGGGTGTGCCTGGTGTACCTGGGCACACCCTAATCACCTAGGGCACATAGCATTATCGCTCTGTTTGCCAGTGAGGAGATGGGAAAGATCTCCCTCGCACCTGCTCTGCTCTATTTCTCTTTGCCAGCAGGGAGAGTAATGTATCGGGGCCATGTACATGTAGGCAAACACATGCATGTGTATTTCAACTTTGGGGTGCACACCCTAATGCAATAGGCTGCGCACACCTATGGGCGGTGTAGGTGGAAGCGGCGGTGGAGGAGGACCAGGGCCGGATTAAGAGCATCATGGTCTTGGTGCTGAGGATTTTGAAGGGCCTTAAGGGCCGTGCCTTGGCATGCACCCAGAGGAGGAAGGGTGCAGCCATGCATGCCTAATTCAACATGGGATGCTGTCTCTGAAGCCCATAAACACATCCATGCATCGGCAACTGTCCCTCCTTGTCCGGCCTTCGCGCTGTGTGGGGAGGTTCTGAGGGTGCTGCCTGGGGAAGCGAGCATAGAAGCCAGACTTCTGTGTTTACAAGTGACAGAAGAGCGGTCACAGTGAATATGGCCAACCCGGGGCCTATATAAAAGGTAGGGGCCTGCATGGAGCTGCAGTTCCAATAGCCCCTACGTTAATCTGGCCCTGAGGAGGAGGACGAGGTAGCCAACACTGCTTCTTTTCACAAATTTTAAATGAGGGTACACCCCAAAAGAGTGAGAAAGAGCAAAAATGGAACAATGGCTGGGTAAGGTTGGTATCCATTGCTATTCTGCACAAGGTACGGAAAAGTCCCGTGGGATCCATGCCTGGTTCATTTTAATGAACGTGAGCTTGTCCACATTGTCTCTGGACAGGCGGCTGCGCTTGTCTGTTATAACACCCCCAGCCGTGCTAAATACCCGTTCAGATAATACACTGGCTGCAGGGCACGCCAGCACCTCCAAGGCGTAAAGGGCAAGCTCAGGCCATGTGCCCAATTTGGAGACCCAGAAGTTGAAGGGGGCAGACCCCTCATTCACTACATGTAGGCGTGTGCACACATACTGCTCCACCATGTTGGTAAAATGCTGCCTCCTGCTAAGACGTTCCATCTGAGCTGCTGGTGCTGCTGTTTGTTGTGGCGTGCTGACAAAGCTTTTCCACATTTCGGCCATGCTAACCCTGCATTCTGAGGTGCTGGCGGTGCCCTGGTTGAGTTGGCGACCTCCTCCTCCTCCTCCTCTGCCTTGTGCTTCCACTGTGGCCCCGCTGTCAGATGGGAATGCCAGCAGCATCGCGTCTACCAGCGTGCGCTTGTACTCGCGCATCTTGCGATCGCGCTCCAGTGAGTGAATTAAGGACGGTACGTTGTCCTTGTAACGGGGATCCAGCAGCGTGGCCACCCAGTAATCAGCACAAGTTAGAATGTGGGCAACTCGGCGGTCGTTGTGGAGACACTGCAGCATGTAATCGCTCATGTGTGCCAGGCTGCCCAGAGGCGACGAAAGGCTGTCCTCTGTGGGAGGTGTATCGTCCGTGTCCTCTGTATCCCCCCAGCCACGCACCAGTGATGGCCATGAGCTGGCCTGGGTGCCACCCTGCTGTGAACATGGTTCCATCTCCTCCTCCAGCTCCTCCTCCTCCTCATCCTCCTCATCCTCCAGAACTGTGCCCCTGCTGGACAATTGTGTCCCTGGCGTTTGTGTGTGCAGGAACCCACCCTCGGAGCCCCTTGCGAATGACTGCCCTGAAAGCCTTGGAAATGTTACCTCTTCATCCTCCTCCTCCTCCTCCTCCTCCTCATCCTGTGCCACATCCTCTTCCATCATCGCCCAAATTATTTTTTCAAGGAGGCATAGAAGTGGGATAGTTAAGCTGAGAACGGCGTCATTGCCACTGGCCATGTTGGTGGAGTACTCAAAACAGCGCAACAAGGCACACAGGTCTCGCATGGAGGCCCAGTTATTGGTGGTGAAGTGGTGCTGTTCCGCAGAGCGATTCACGCGTGCGTGCTGCAGCTGAAACTCCACTATGGCCTGCTGCTGCTCGCACAGTCTTTGCAGCATGTGCAAGGTGGAGTTCCACCTTGTGGGCACGTCACATATGAGGCGGTGAGCGGGAAGGCCGAAGTTACGCTGCAGCCCTGCCAGGCGAGCAGCAGCAGGCTGAGAACGCCGAAAGTGCGCACAGACGGCCCGCACTTTCTGCAGCAGCTCTGACATATCGGGGTAGTTTTTAAGGAACCTCTGCACCACCAAATTCAGCACATGCGCCAGGCAAGGGATGTGCGTCAAACCGGCTAGGCCCAGAGCTGCTATGAGATTTCGCCCGTTATCGCACACCACCAGGCCGGGCTTGAGGCTCGCTGGCAGCAACCACTCATTTGTCTGCTGTTCCATGCTCCTCCACAACTCCTGCGCGGTGTGTGGTTTGTCCCCCAAACAGGCAAGTTGTAAAACTGCCTGCTGTCGTTTAGCCCTGGCCGTGCTGAAGTTGGTGGTGAAGGTGTTACGCTGTCCGGATGAGGAGGCGGTAGAGGATGAGGTAGCGGAGTAGGATGAGTTAGGAACAGGAGGCAAACTGAAGCGCCCTGCAATCCTCGGTGGTGGAAGGACATGTGCCAAATTGCTATCCGCCTCAGGCCCATCCGCCACTGCATTTACCCAGTGTGCTGTTAGGGAGATATAACGCCCCTGACCGTGCTTACTGGTCCACGTATCGGTAGTTAGGTGGACCTTGGCACAGATGGCGTTGCGCAGTGCACACCTGATTTTTTCCCCCACTTGGTTGTGCAGGGAAGGGATGGCTTGCCTGGAAAAGTAGTGGCGGCTGGGCACGACGTACTGTGGGACAGCCACCGACATAAGCTTTTTAAAACTGGGCGTCTCCACCAGACGGAATGACAGCATTTCAAAGGCCAATAATTGTGAAATGCTGGCATTCAGGGCCAGGGATCGCGGGTGGGTAGGGGGGTACTTCCTCTTCCTCTCAAGTGTTTGGGAGATGGAAAGCTGAACGCTTCCACGGGACATTGTGGAGATGGTTGTTGGTGACCCAGGTGGTGGTGTTGCTGACAGATCGTCTGTTTGCGGGGTGGCAGGTGCCGGTATGACTACAGAGGTGGCTGGAGCGGCCGAGACTGCAGCAGAAGAGGAAGCAGGATGAGCCAGAGTTTTCTTGGTTTTGAAGGTGTGTACTCCACTGCAGCTCGTGCTTTGCACTTAGATGCCTGATCATGCAGGTTGTGCTCAGGTTGAGAAGGTTTATGCCTCGCTTCAGGCTCTGATTGCACAGGGTGCAAACCACTCGTGTCCTGTCATCAGCACATTTTCTAAAGAACTTCCACGCTAGAGAACTCTTTTGAGCTGACTTCTTCCAAACTACTCAGGTCACCTGCATGACCTTCATTCCATGTGGGGTCGAGGACCTCATCGTCCTCCACATCATCTTCCACCCAGTCTTCACCCCTGCCCTCCCTGTCGGTCTCCACAATGCTGAACGCCGCAGCAGTTGGCACCTGCGTTTCGTCATCATCGGAGACGTGCTGTGATGGTCCTTCCATGTACTCATCTTGAGAAATAAGTGGTTGGGCATCGCTGCACTCAATCTCTTCCACTTCTGGGGCAGGGCTAGGTGGATGGCCCTGGGAAACCCTGCTGACAGAGTCCTCAAAAAGAATAAGAGACTGCTCTATGGCTTGGGGCTCAGACTGCTTGCCTGATTTGCAAGGGGGTGAGGTGAAAGACAGTTGGACATTGGCTGCAGGTGCCAACTCTGACCTTTCTGCAGTAGACTGGTTGGGAGACAATGTGAAGGAACTGGAGGCACTGTCAGCAGCAAACCAATCTACTATCGTCTCTCTGTGTTCTGGCCTCATCACTTCTAGAGGCGTATGATGCCCTACCAAATACTGATGCAGGTTCTGTCGCCTACTCACACTTGAGGAAGGTGTTTCACTTGTGCGTGTAGCTGGCACAGATCGACCACGTCCTCTCCTTGCAACAGGAGCTCTAGCAGCAGCACCACCATGACCCAGGCCACGGCCCCTATTTGACGCTCTCCTCATATTTCTGAAATTTAAGATCTTGCCCTAGAAAGGTCTTTATTGAATAGCGGAACAAAAGAACAACAGTATCGCACGGGTGTATCTCACAGTCAAATATGCAAACTATGCCGCAATTTAATGTTTTTTACACCAAAAGGGTGTGTATTGAATAGCGGAATAGGATAAAAAACTGTGTATCTCACACGTACAAACACAGACTAGGCCCGATTAAATTTTTTCCTACCCTAAAGGGAGGATGAGGAAGAGGAGTATGGAACAGGCAGCACCCTCAAATCTTCAGAAGTATGAGATGAACCCCAAAAACTTGGAAAGGTGGATCTCACACGTACCGACACAGACTATTCTGCTATTTAATTGAGCCACAAAGGTTTTTATTGAATAGCGGAATAGGAAATATGATCAAAAAAAAGTGTATGTTTTTCACACGTACAGAAGCACACTAGGCCCCAATTACTATTGTTTGTACACCTAAAAGGATGGATGAGGAGGAGGAGGAGGAGGAGTATAGAACAGGCAGCACCCTCAAAGCTTCAGAAGTATGAGATGAACCCCAAAAACTTGGAAAGGTGGATCTCACACGTACCGACACAGACTATTCCGCAATTTAATTGAGCCCCAAAGGTTTTTATTGAATAGCGGAATAGGAAATATGATCAAAAAAAAGTGTATGTTTTTCACACGTACAGAAGCACACTAGGCCCCAATTACTATTGTTTGTACACCTAAAAGGATGGATGAGGAAGAGGAGGAGGAGGAGTATAGAACAGGCAGCACCCTCAAAGTTTCAGAAGTATGAGATGAACCCCAAAAACTTGGAAAGGTGGATCTCACACGTACCGACACAGACTATTCCGCAATTTAATTGAGCCCCAAAGGTTTTTATTGAATAGCGGAATAGGAAATATGATCAAAAAAAGTGTATGTTTTTCACACGTACAGAAGCACACTAGGCCCCAATTACTATTGTTTGTACACCTAAAAGGATGGATGAAGAGGAGGAGGAGGAGGAGTATAGAACAGGCAGCACCCTCAAAGCTTCAGAAGTATGAGATGAACCCCAAAAACTTGGAAAGGTGGATCTCACACGTACCGACACAGACTATTCCGCAATTTAATTGAGCCCCAAAGGTTTTTATTGAATAGCGGAATAGGAAATATGATAAAAAAAAGTGTATGTTTTTCACACGTACGGAAGCACACTAGGCCCCAATTACTATTGTTTGTACACCTAAAAGGATGGATGAGGAGGAGGAGGAGGAGGAGTATAGAACAGGCAGCACCCTCAAAGCTTCAGAAGTATGAGATGAACCCCAAAAACTTGGAAAGGTGGATCTCACACGTACCGACACAGACTATTCCGCAATTTAATTGAGCCCCAAAGGTTTTTATTGAATAGCGGAATAGGAAATATGATCAAAAAAAAGTGTATGTTTTTCACACGTACAGAAGCACACTAGGCCCCAATTACTATTGTTTGTACACCTAAAAGGATGGATGAGGAAGAGGAGGAGGAGGAGTATAGAACAGGCAGCACCCTCAAAGCTTCAGAAGTATGAGATGAACCCCAAAAACTTGGAAAGGTGGATCTCACACGTACCGACACAGACTATTCCGCAATTTAATTGAGCCCCAAAGGTTTTTATTGAATAACGGAATAGGAAATATGATCAAAAAAAGTGTATGTTTTTCACACGTACAGAAGCACACTAGGCCCCAATTACTATTGTTTGTACACCTAAAAGGATGGATGAGGAGGAGGTGGAGTATAGAACAGGCAGCACCCTCAAAGCTTCAGAAGTATGAGATGAACCCCAAAAACTTGGAAAGGTGTATCTCACACGTACCGACACAGACTATTCCGCAATTTAATTGAGCCCCAAAGGTTTTTATTGAATAGCGGAATAGGAAATATGATCAAAAAAAAGTGTATGTTTTTCACACGTACAGAAGCACACTAGGCCCCAATTACTATTGTTTGTACACCTAAAAGGATGGATGAGGAAGAGGAGGAGGAGGAGTATAGAACAGGCAGCACCCTCAAAGCTTCAGAAGTATGAGATGAACCCCAAAAACTTGGAAAGGTGGATCTCACACGTACCGACACAGACTATTCCGCAATTTAATTGAGCCCCAAAGGTTTTTATTGAATAGCGGAATAGGAAATATGATCAAAAAAAAGTGTATGTTTTTCACACGTACAGAAGCACACTAGGCCCCAATTACTATTGTTTGTACACCTAAAAGGATGGATGGAGGAGGAGTATAGAACAGGCAGCACCCTCAAAGCTTCAGAAGTATGAGATTGTGTTCACTGTACCCCACAAAGATTGTGTTCACTGTACCCCACAAAGGTTTTGTTCACTGCACCCCACAAAGATTGTGTTCACTGTACCCCACAAAGGTTTTGTTCACTGCACCCCACAAAGATTGTGTTCACTGTACCCCACAAAGATTGTGTTCACTGCACCCCAAAAGGATTGTCTTCTCTGCACCCCACAAAGATTGTGTTCACTGTACCCCACAAAGGTTTTGTTCACTGTACCCCACAAAGATTGTGTTCACTGCACTCCAAAAGGATTGTCTTCACTGCACCCCACAAAGATTGTGTTCACTGTACCCCACAAAGGTTTTGTTCACTGCACCCCACAAAGATTGTGTTCACTGTACCCCACAAAGGTTTTGTTCACTGCACCCCACAAAGATTGTGTTCACTGTACCCCCCAAAGATTTTGTTCACTGCACCCCACAAGGATTGTTTGTCTTCACTGCACCCCACAAGGATTGTCTTCACTGCACCCCACAAGGATTGTCTTCACTGCACCCCACAAAGATTGTGTTCACTGCACCCCACAAAGGTTTTGTTCACTGCACCCCACAAAGATTGTGTTCACTGCACCCCACAAAGATTGTGTTCACTGTACCCCACAAAGATTGTGTTCACTGCACCCCAAAGGATTGTCTTCTCTGCACCCCACAAAGATTGTGTTCACTGTACCCCACAAAGGTTTTGTTCACTGCACCCCACAAAGATTGTGTTCACTGTACCCCACAAAGGTTTTGTTCACTGCACCCCACAAAGATTGTGTTCACTCTACACCCACAAAGGTTTTGTTCACTGCACCCCACAAAGATTGTGTTCACTGTACCCCACAAAGGTTGTGTTCACTGCACCCCACAAAGATTGTGTTCACTGCACCCCACAAAGATTGTGTTCATTGTACCCCACAAAGGTTTTGTTCACTGCACCCCACAAAGGTTTTGTTCACTGCACCCCACAAAGATTGTGTTCACTGTACCCCACAAAGATTGTGTTCACTGCACTCCAAAAGGATTGTCTTCACTGCACCCCACAAAGATTGTGTTCACTGTACCCCACAAAGGTTTTGTTCACTGCACCCCACAAAGATTGTGTTCACTGTACCCCCCAAAGATTTTGTTCACTGCACCCCACAAGGATTGTCTTCACTGCACCCCACAAGGATTGTCTTCACTGCACCCCACAAAGATTGTGTTCACTGTACCCCACAAAGATTGTGTTCACTGCACTCCAAAAGGATTGTCTTCACTGCACCCCACAAAGATTGTGTTCACTGCACCCCACAAAGATTGTGTTCACTGTACCCCCCAAAGATTTTGTTCACTGCACCCCACAAGGATTGTCTTCACTGCACCCCACAAGGATTGTCTTCACTGCACCCCACAAAGATTGTGTCCACTGTACCCCACAAAGTTTTTGTTCACTGCACCCCACAAAGATTGTGTTCACTGTACCCCACAAAGATTTTGTTCACTGCACTCCAAAAGGATTGTCTTCACTGCACCCCACAAAGATTGTATTCACTGTACCCCACAAAGGTTTTGTTCACTGCACCCCACAAAGATTGTGTTCACTGTACCCCACAAAGGTTTTGTTCACTGCACCCCACAAAGATTGTGTTCACTGTACCCCACAAAGATTGTGTTCACTGTACCCCACAAAGGTTTTATTCACTGCACCCCACAAAGATTGTGTTCACTGTACCCCACAAAGGTTGTGTTCACTGCACCCCACAAAGGTTTTGTTCACTGCACCCCACAAAGATTGTGTTCACTGCACCCCACAAAGATTGTGTTCACTGTACCCCACAAAGGTTTTGTTCACTGCACCCCACAAAGATTGTGTTCACTGTACCCCACAAAGATTGTGTTCACTGCACTCCAAATGGATTGTCTTCACTGCACCCCACAAAGATTGTGTTCACTGTACCCCACAAAGGTTTTGTTCACTGCACCCCACAAAGATTGTGTTCACTGTACCCCACAAAGGTTTTGTTCACTGCACCCCACAAAGATTGTGTTCACTGTACCCCCCAAAGATTTTGTTCACTGCACCCCACAAGGATTGTCTTCACTGCACCCCACAAGGATTGTCTTCACTGCACCCCACAAAGATTGTGTTCACTGTACCCCACAAAGATTTTGTTCACTGCACCCCACAAAGATTGTGTTCACTGTACCCCACAAAGATTTTGTTCACTGCACCCCACAAAGATTGTGTTCACTGTACCCCACAAAGATTTTGTTCACTGCACTCCAAAAGGATTGTCTTCACTGCACCCCACAAAGATTGTGTTCACTGTACCCCACAAAGGTTTTGTTCACTGCACCCCACAAAGATTGTGTTCACTGTACCCCACAAAGGTTTTGTTCACTGCACCCCACAAAGATTGTGTTCACTGTACCCCACAAAGATTGTGTTCACTGTACCCCACAAAGGTTTTGTTCACTGCACCCCACAAAGATTGTGTTCACTGTACCCCACAAAGGTTGTATTCACTGCACCCCACAATGGTTTTGTTCACTGCACCCCACAAAGATTGTGTTCACTGCACCCCACAAAGATTGTGTTCACTGTACCCCACAAAGGTTTTGTTCACTGCACCCCACAAAGATTGTGTTCACTGTACCCCACAAAGATTGTGTTCACTGCGCTCCAAAAGGATTGTCTTCACTGCACCCCACAAAGATTGTGTTCACTGTACCCCACAAAGGTTTTGTTCACTGCACCCCACAAAGATTGTGTTCACTGTACCCCACAAAGGTTTTGTTCACTGCACCCCACAAAGATTGTGTTCACTGTACCCCCCAAAGATTTTGTTCACTGCACCCCACAAGGATTGTCTTCACTGCACCCCATAAGGATTGTCTTCACTGCACCCCACAAAGATTGTGTTCACTGCACCCCACAAATGTTTTGTTCACTGCACCCCACAAAGATTATGTTCACTGTACCCCCCCCCCAAAGATTTTGTTCACTGCACCCCACAAGGATTGTCTTCTCTGCACCCCACAAAGATTGTGTTCACTGTACCCCCCAAAGATTTTGTTCACTGCACCCCACAAGGATTGTCTTCACTGCACCCCACAAGGATTGTCTTCACTGCACCCCACAAAGATTGTGTTCACTGTACCCCCACAAAGGTTTTGTTCACTGCACCCCACAAAGATTTTGTTCACTGCACTCCAAAAGCATTGTGTTCACTGCACCCCAAAAAGATTGTGTTCACTGCAGCCCACACACAGAAAAATGGATGTGGATCACTGACACCTGCCTATCTCCTATCCCACACCACACAGCAATATCGATTGTTGTTTGTAGAACACACTTTCCCTAAAATTCAGCAGACTCTGTCCCTAACAGGATTGAGAAGAGATCGTAGATCAGGAGAACTAAGTGCAGACCCCACCCCACACAGCAATATCGATTGTAGTTTGTAGAACACACTGACCCTATAATTCAGCAGACTCTATCCCTAAAATGCCTACAACTCGCCCTGCCTAAACACTCCGACCTGTCCCTCAATTCTATCCGGACACAAATGGTTTTTTCCTGCATATCTTTCCCTAATCAGCAGCCAGCACGTTGATGTGTGCTCTGTCCCTAATCTAAGCAGCATAATGCCTCGAACTTATAAAGACTTGGTCACATGCTTCAGACGGCCAATCACAGCTACTGAGACATTTGCAGGCATGGCTGGGATGGCTTAAGGCACACCAGTTAAACGATTGTTGATTGGCTGTTGAAAGCCCGCCATGAAAAGAGCGCCAAAGCATGCAAAACCCGGAAATAAAACGACCGAACACGGATTTTTACCCGAATATACAGTAAAGTGTCCGTGTTCGTGTTCGGGTAACAAAAATCCAATTATTCGGTACGAACACGAATAATACAGTCCGTGTTCGCTCAACACTAGTTATAATACTTAAAAATAATGTAAAAGTAAAAATAAAATCTATTAGACATACAAAATTTACAGTGCCAAAAATACAGTGCTGTTGACTTTGTCCACGAGAATCATATGGTTCTATAATACCACTCATAGATTAATGCATCTCCAAGGCACATCATTTAAAATATTAGTGTTTTCCAAAATCACATTGTCACATTGAAAAAAGGCTGCTCTTCCAAATGTATTTTTTTAATTTAAATTTTTGCATTTGTACATGTCTCATATGCCAGTGCCCAGTTCCCCATGACTGCTTGACAATCCTTTGCTTCTTAGCTTTGAACATGGGGATAACTGATTTTAAAGATTTGCCATTTTCCATTTTGATGAGTTCAGCAAATGTCTGCACTGTGTTGGCAGATCTCATTATCAGTTGTAAACCAGATTTTAACATTGTGGGGGGATTTATTAAAACTGGAGCAGTTGTGCATAATAAACAATCAGCTTCTAACATCAGGTTGTTGACACTAGGCTTTGACAATAAAATCTAGACGCTGACAAAAAGTACCAATGCTTATTTATTCTTCTGTACTTTTTTATGAGAAAATTTAATAAAGAGTATTGAAAAAAAAAAATCTAGAGGCTGACTAATTACTATGCAAAGCTGTACCAGATCCCGTGAGCCTCTGTTTTAGTAAATCCCTCCCTGTCTGATCTAACAAAGGGTAAATATCCCAAGGCTTGGATAATGCAGTAAATTTTAATAGGAGAAACTGGCTCTGTCTCCACTTTGTCCCTCTGAAATTGTACCCACAATGTGGAGTTACCATTTAAGTTCCTCCTACAAAATAACAGTTAAAGCGTTAAAGCATTAAACCTGCAGTGTGAAATCCAAGGTACTGTGCCTCTGACTGTTAGGGTCAAGAGGTTTGGAGTGTGATAGCCACAAGGAAACTAAGGAGCAGAAGGTCTTGGGAGGAACGAAGAGAATGATTTGTTGGTATTTATAGACAAGGTTAGTGATGTAGCTGGGGGTCAAGTTGTTGATGGATTTGTTAATTATCGTTAGTATCTTGATTCATTGGGTGAGCAGAAGCCAGTGGAGAGATTGGCAGAAAGGGGTAGCAGACACTAAACGATTTGTAAGGTGGATGAGCCTGGCAGCAGCATTTATGATGGACTAAAGGGGGGAATAGCCTATTTAAAGGTAAGCCAAGGAGGAGGGAGTTTCAGTAGTCAAGTGAGAGATGAGCGGGGAGTGTATTAGAAGCTTTGTGGTGTCATTGGTTGAGAAGGGGCGTATCTTGGAGATGTTGCGAAGATCGAGGAGGTGATTGGATGTGGGGCCAAACGGATAATTCAGAGTCCAGGATTACACCTATGACCTTGGCATTGGGGGGGGGGGGTCGATAGTTGAGCTGTTGATTTTGACAGAGGAATCAGGGGAATAGGTTAGTGGGTGAGGAATAGAACATTAATAAGTCTTCTTAATCTCCCACACTATCTCTTTTATAAAGTTATGTTGAAGTACTCCTTGACATTGTCCTGTCTTTCTTCAAGCTATATAGTTCCTAATTAAAGGGAACCTTAAACAGTGAGGGCCATATGTACAATCAATGTGTTCTGTTATTTTTTTTATAGAAGATACCTATGTAATCTCTCTTCCCCCGAAAATATATTATTTTTTTCTTTGGCATACCTGTGGCGATCTCCATGGCAACTCCGAAGGGGTGTCAAACTGGTTTCTGTGTATCTCTTCAAATTTTTTTTTTTCAGGAGCAACTACATTTTGCAACATAAACGTCAATACATTTTTGAAGTGATAAACAATGATATGACAAATGGTTTACCCTAGCTAATTTGTATCTGTTGGATTACAGCCAAATCTTGATAACTAACAATTATTGGATTCATCTACTATTATGTCCACAGTGAAATCACTTTATAATTCCCTAATACCGGTAGTTGAATTATGGCAAACACTTCATACAGCAGATAGGGTGTAAGCCTTTGATTTTTTCAGTCCGCTGCCTCTACACCAGTCTTTCGTAACCTTTTTACCATAGAGGAACACTTGAAATAATAATATTGTATCTAATCTAGAGCTCATGGTACATGAGTGTGATCAGTAAGTTGTAGTTGTAATAACCTTGTCGTGTTCAGTTTAACTTGCACTGGAGGTTTCAGTTAAATAACTTATGTTCATCTCTAAAATATGTGATCTAAATCAATGTTCAGAATCGGTATCCTATCAATAACATTTTACAGGCAAGTGACAAGATGATTCCAGTAACCTGAAATAAAATGCAAGGTCTGCCATTAGATTAGGCTCCCTTTCCTGTAAAAATCATTGCATTACATTATTAGAAAAATGTACCTGAATGATGTGACAATCCTTTGGTAAGAACACAGAGGACTAATGAGTGTACCAAATCTTACAAGAAAACACTTCTGGACTCTGGCCCAATGCAAGAATGCCTTCTTGGCAGATTTGGGATTCTTGTTATTCCCAGGATCTTAATGGAAGGAGTGTGAAGTCACCCTCTGCCTAAGCACTGTTGGGGGAAGATGGGGGGGGGGGGTATATAACCTAAAAATATCTAACTTTTTTCCTAACAGGTACATTTTTTCAACTACTTTTATGTATCATTTTTTACAGAGGGAGGGGTCCCTGATTCAGTAAATGATGCTTACATTTTACTTCTTTCATTCTGTTCCTAAATATCCATGCTGACAGATTCCTCAGATCATGGGACTCCTAGCATCAGATATATCCCCAACACTTCACACTTAACAGCTGATTGTCCAGAAAAAGTGCTTTCTGCGCAGTATTTTTTAAAACATTAAAATCATCTCACATCCGCAGGATAACTGTTGGATGTATAGTTGCCATGAGCTTCATTGCGTCCCTTTGAATTTTAATTTGTTTCTGAAAAATAAAAGAAATAGAAATGTTTTGTATGATAATATTGTATGATACATATTGGCATGTCATTATATATAAGTTGAATTGTCACACTATACTTTTTTGAGAAATCTTATACCATAGCCCCTGTGAATGACAAACAAACTCGTTTATGAGCATTGGGGCAAAGGTGGAGCTCAGAGGAACTAGCAAAATTCAATGCTACTTTTATTTTAAAAAACCTGATTGGTTTCTATAGATGTCAATGGCACTTGCTGACCCAGCCTTTTTCTGAAATTTTTTGCTTTAAAGTTTAAATTAGTATTAATTAGTTTAAATTACTTAGCATCCCAAAACATTATATATATATATATATATATATATATATATATATATATATATATATATATATATATCTATCTATATACATGTATTTTTTTTGTATCATGTAAAAAGTGATGTTACTCCAAGTAAAGAGATACCTTACATGTCATGCTTTGAAACTGTGCACACTTGTGGAATGATGACAAACTATGGTGCTGAAAAATCTCCATAGGCGATGGTTTAAAAATTTCTACAGGTTACCAGTTTGGAGGTACAGATGAAGTCTAGTGCTAAAATGATTGCTCTTGCTCAGATGTTGACGGTGATACCTCACATGTGTGGTACAAACATCGTTTACATAAGTGGACGTGACCTACGTATGAGTTCTACGTTACACTGTCCCTTTAACATAAAAACATGTGATCACTTTTATTGCTATCGCAACGAATGTACACATCCCTTGCGATACAATATAGCATGACAGGTCCTCTTTATGGAGAGATCTGGGGTCTAAATCTCTCCTCTACCCTTTGAAGCAAAAGATCAAGAAAAAAAAAAAAATATATATATATATATATATATATATATATATTTTTTTTTTGCTTTAACCACTTACCCACTGGGCACTTAAACCCCCTTCCTAACCAGACCAATTTTCAGCTTTCAGTGCTCTCACATTTTGAATTACTCAGTCAGCTAACACTGTACCCATATGAATTTTTCATCCTTTTTTTTTTACACAAACAGAGCTTTCTTTTGGTGGTATTTCACCATCATTGGATTTTTTATTTTTTGCGCTATAAATGAAAAAATTACCAAAAATTGTGTAAAAAAATTCATTTTTCTTCATTTCTGTTTTAAATTATGCAAATTTAGTAATTTTTCTTCATGAATTATTGGCCAAAATTTATACTGCTACATATCTTTAGTAAAAATAACCCACATAATTATACATTTTTTGGTCTTTGTGAAGGTTATAGAGTCTACAAGCTATGGTACCAATCATTGAAAATTGATCACACATGATGTACTGACGGCCTATCTCATTTCTTGAGACACTAACAAGCCAGTAAAGTAAATACCCCCCAAATAACCCCTTGGCAGACATTCCAAGATATTTAGTAAGTGGCATGGTGAGTTTTTTGAAGTTGTTATTTTTTTTCCACAATTCTTTGCAAAGTGAAGATTTTTTTCACAAAACGGTCATTTTATGGCGATACCACATGTGTGGGACTTTTCCACAGCCTGACTACATACAGAAGTCCAACATCCAAGTAGCACCTCCAGGTGTTCTAGGAGCACAAATTACACATATATTTTCTTGACAACCTATCACACTTTTGAAGGTCCTGGAGAACCAGGACAATGGAAACGCCCACAAAATGACCCTATTTTGAAAAAAACAAACACCCCAACACATAATCTAGGAGGCATAATGCGTCTTTAGAACATGTAATTTTTTCCACAAGTTTTTGGAAAATGTGGAAAGAAAATTAAAACACATTTTTTTACATAAAGTTGTCCATTTATAAGATATTTCTAACACATAGCATGTACATAGAAAAAATGACACCCCAAAATACATTCTGCTCCTGAGTATGGCAATACCACGTGTGAGACTTTTACACAGCCTGGCCACATACAGAGGCCCAACATGCAGGGAGCTCCATCATTTCCTGACTTTCCATTACAATTTTGTGAGGCACTATAGGGCACTGATAAACACTGTAGTGGCACTGATGTGGCATGTATGAGCACAGCTGTGGCATGGATGAGCCACAGATGAACATTGAGGTGGCATGGGTGGGCACAGATGTGGCATGGGTGGGCATGGATGTGGCACAGATGGGCATGGATGTGGCATGGATGTGGCATGGATGAGGCATGGATGAGGCATGGATGTGGCAGGGATGAGGCATGGATGAGGCATGGATGGGCATAATTGAGGTATGGAGGAGGCAGAGGATGGGTGCAGCTGCAGTTTCTTTCCTCTCCTCCCACACTGTACCGATCGTTGTGTACAGTGCACAAGGAGAGGGGAGAAATGAACCGGGCATGCGCCGGTTTGTTGACAAGTAATTGCTTCGTCATTCGTGATGCGCCGGGTCCCCAGGACCAGGCGAGCACAGACACTTCTGCATGGGTGCCCCAGGGGGGCGTGCAGGAAGTGCGACACTGGGAGGATGTCATAGTACACTCTCCCAGAATAAGCCGACCGCGCTGTAGACGTCATTCGGCTATGGCCCGGTTGGCAAGTGGTTATGGAAACAAAAAAAAACATTAATAGAAAAACATGTTTACATGGCTTGAGAACCAAAAGTGACATGGATGTTGTTCTGGTCCTCCAAGGACATAGAGATGAATGGTGGCCATCTTGCCATCACTCATCTCTAAGTAAAAATACAGCCGCCAACCCCGAATGGTTCCTGGGCTCGCCGATCGTAAACGTAAGCCAGAAACCACCAGGAACCGGAGGAAGAGAGGGAGCACCTCTCCTGCTGCTTTTAAAAGTGATCCCATGGCGAATCTGCCACTGGGATCAATTTTATTTGAAAGCCAACTGCCTGAAGAAAAAAGATACCAAGGTTATGGCATCTTGCTGCAGCCATAACCCCGGTATTTAACGTCAAAATCATGACAATATTTACAGTTATTCAGTCGGCAAGTGGATATTATCTGTAATATTATCTGCTAGTTTAACACCATCGTGGAAATGAATATACGTTTGATGCACAAATAACTCTGTTGCGCTAATAAGTGCACTTTTTGGATATTAATATATGCCAAGCGCAATTAATCCAGTTGTGCTAAAAAGCACAATTCTCAGCTCTTTTGTATAAGGCATTGGAGCGCGCTCACCATCCCCAAAGACACACACACACAGGCTGGTTCAGTTTGAAAGTTCCCAAGTTGTCCTCTGTTGAACAATGGGCCGTGTTTATTTATAGTCAGAGAACAAAAGGGGTTTACAGGGGAGGGGATGTCAAAACAACCAATCACAGACATGTATACTTTCAAATGTACAATAGGAAAGGGGAGTGTATGTTTATGGACAAACCCGACAGTGTGCATGAGATTTCAACTGTGAAAGCGAAACAAAGCACTATTCCTAAAAATGATTGCCAAACACTATCGTGGATTCTCATGGACTCGGCCACGCCAATTCACAAGCATGCACTCCCGTCATAATCTGTTAGAGTGAATCCTATGTAATATAGTTCATAAAAACCATATATGATAGTAATTATGCTATGGTTCCAGTAAATGGGACTATATCTGCAGAGGAATATAGCAGCAGTATTTCAATCATGCGGATCAAGCATAACAGAAAGCTATCAGCCATTATTCCAGCTAAAGGACAGATAATTATCAAAATGATAATAATTCCACATCACAAACATATCTTCGCCAGTGAATACTGGGGCCCCAACTGACTGATATACATTTGCGCAATGGAGTTCACATCACACTGCCATAGATCCAGACCAGCATTTGCTCCAGTGGTAGCCGCTCAGAGAGCCCGCCGTTTGGGAGATCAGGTGAGTAGTCTGCAGTCTCCATTTAACCTCCCTGGTGGTATGATTATGTCAGGAATTACATACCAAAAGCGGTACAATTTTTTTCATCGAAATTTGGCGTTATGTATTATAGGCCTACAATTCTTAGTAATTACTGACTTAAACCTGACCAAAACAAGAGTCTAGTAGACATCCCAGATGTGATAAATTTGAAACACAAACGCATTAATTATAATCAAATCAATAATATAATTTTATTATTTAATATATAATATATATAATAAAATTATATTATTGATTAGATTATAATTCATGCATTATATATTATATATGTATATATATATATATATATATATATATATATATATATATATATATATATATATATATATAATAAAATGTGTTATGTGTTTGTGTTTTGTGCAACGTCAATCACACCGACGGAGGACGGAGGAGCTGCGGGACTCTCGGCTGGGGGTCACAGCAATGAAAGATCATCGCTGGATCGCCAGGAGAAGGTAAGAGACACCGCTGCACTCTCTGCACATCTACCCCGAGCATGACTCGGGGATACCGATCCTGCACTAAAAAATCTACCCCGAGTCACGCTCGGGATTACCGCCAGGGGGGTTAATGGAAGGTTTCCACAACTAACAGTCTTTCCTCAATGCCAGTTAAAGCCCTATTTGCTGTGCATAGCGATTGCTGGTAAACTGACACTGGGAGACATACTGGCATTTTAAATAAAACACTTCTTGGAAAATGTCCACACAAATATTAATAACATTTTCACAACAGCATCAGACAGACATATGGTCTTCACTGCAAAAGAACAGTTTTTAATAAAAAATTTAAGAATTCCAAAATCTGATAAATAAGGCCAAGGTTTTAGTCTGACATTTACCACGCATTGGTTTTCCCTGGTGAGTTTATAGTTCATTACATAGAAGTCTATACTCAAAAAAGAGAAGTTTCATTGGTGGTATTTTTGTACTTGTGTATATTACTGTTAGATTTTTGCTATATAAGGCTGTCTGGGAAATTTCTTTCAGACAGATGTTTCATGTGGGTTTAATTGAAGTATTTACAGAACTTTGTGAATTTAGCAGCTGTGCTACTTATAACCTAATGTACAAAGAAATTTAATTTTAGTCTGTGTTACTCTTCTCATCTCTTTCTGAAAGTATATATTGATTCAATTAGAAATTAAGTAAATGAGCAATGTTATTATTCTTGCTTTTTTACAGCATAGGAGAAAACTTTTATGAAGTTTTCCAGATAGACTTCAGGATTGGCAGTGCAACAGACCCATCAGGAGTCCAAATAATCACCTGGCAAGTGGAATACCCTGGGCAGACTGTTTCAGAACTTGGAGTATCCAAAGTATACGTCAGTGAAAGAGACATTGGGGCTGTTATACCACTTGCAATGGTAAGTTGTGAAATTTTCATTTTAATTGCATGCTTAGTATTATGATATTTTCAGACTATAATACAATACTGTATGCTATGCCATAAAAAAAAAAAAAAAGGATATTAGGAATCACATTCACAAGGTGGTTTTGTGACAGTTGGAGGTGAGACAATAATGCAAATATAACTCTGCAGTTGACCAGATTTTAATTTCCGATCTACCATTTCTAATGCTTCTTATACATTTAATTTATTTAAACAAACAAATATCCCGCACATTAATCTAAGCCCAGCTCAAAAGGCATATAGGCTTGCATCCTCATAGCAAGAAGGCCATAAGCATATTGACCCGCTGCTATATTTATATCTGTCAATAAAACATGTTTCTAAAACGTAATTTCACTTTTCCACATTCCCCTCTGGGTGACCTATGTACATTGTAAGGATTATAACAAACTTTGTTGCAGATTCCTATCTTTTGTTACTCTGAAGAAATCACTGTTTTTTCCTCTGTGCCTCTGTGCTGAGTGGGTCTAATGGGAGTGGTTTTATAATTATAAATCAGCTGTGCAGCTGCAGAGCACTAATGAGGAAATCTGAACCTGCATCCCTTTAGACGTGTTCCTATTGGGAGTATCTCCCCAAAAACTTCAGGTAACCATATCGCTTTTCATTTTCAGAAAATTACAGTGGCTGCAGATTGAAAAGAAAAGGTCATTTTTAATAACATTCACTTACAATTTGACTTGTGTTGCAAGTGTATATGCTATATTATTTCTTTCTTGATTTGCTATTTTTTTCCCAACAAAAGTGGAGTTACCCTTTAAGTGATTCTTATGTAACCCAGTCTTGATAGGTACCTCTTGTACCATTGAAATTATAGCTTACACAATCACCTTAAAGTGTTTGTAAACTAAAAACCAAAAATGTTTTACAGTTTATTAGTAGTGGTTGCACTGTTTTTTCTCCTGAATTTTTCACCCGGTGATTCTGCCAGTAATACTCTTCCTGTACTATGTCATATCTTTGAAGAAGCAGTGTTGTCACCCTAGAAAAGGAAGTGTGGAAGGACTACAGAACCCTCTCTCTTGATCTCCATAACATGGGGAACAGTAATCTGTGGTTCCCAAAGATAACCAGTGCAGAAAGGTAATAGTGCCTGAGATAATACTGCAGAGTACAAAAGACACAGAATAGCTTAGGCTTTCTGACAGGTTCAACAGGTATTTTTCTAACTTATCGTAAAGCCATAAAAACACTTTCAATGGTATCAATACATTTCTGTTGTTGTGTTAAAGTTTTCACTCATGGTTAAAGAACTCTCATTAACCCAAATCATATCTGAGATATAATAAATCTCAAAATATAACTTAGGCGTAACACTGGTCATACATGTGTAGATCAGAGTTCAAATGGTACTGAATCAGCAGTGAGGAAAGAGCAGGGACAAAACAAGCCAGGTCATACACAGTATACTCAGAGAAGATATCAGCTGGGTCACGCAAGAGCACACAAAGATAGCATTCACTATCACAAGCACTGTTGGTGTGTTTAGACAGGTGTTTTAAAGGTGAATATTGAGCTAGCCAATCACCATTGCTTCCCATGCAAGGGCCATTTCAGGTGAGTTTTGCTCAGTCTTAAAGGGAAAGCCTGAATCCTGGTAATTACAGCATTGCATCGCAGTTTATCATTGGGGTTTGCATACAGAAGTGCAAGAATGGCAAAACAAATTATAAAAATCATGCTCACATATGGCACTTTTCCACTGCAAGTACCGGCTTGTACCAGGTCGGCTCTACTCGGCCCTGCTTGGCCCGGTTTGCTTTTCCACTGCTGGTACCGCATGGTATAGTGTCGGAACGGTTCGGTACGGTACGGTATAGGTTTGCTTTTCCACTAAAGTAGTACTAAAGTTAAGTGGGTGGGATAACAACGGGGTGGGTGGGATTCTCTGACCAATCAGTGACTGCATGCAAAGGATTGTGGGATATGGTACCAGTTTGGTACCTGTTGGAACCACAATCGAGTAGGTACTGTTTTTTCAGAGCCGTACCGTACCGTACCGTACCGTTCGGTTCCATGCAGTGGAAAAGCAAACCTATACCGTACCGTACCGAACCGTTCCGACCCTATACCATGCGGTTCCAGCAGTGGAAAAGCACAAAAGCGTGCCGAACCGGTACGGTTCCATGCAGTGGAAAAGCGCCAATAGATGGCTGCAGCACCAATGCCAGCTGCAGTTGTCCCCCACTGGCTCTACCTTGAGAACTGTCAGTCACCGGCTCTCTGTTCTGCCCCTCCAGTGCTCACTAGAGTGCTGGACTGTGGAGGGGGAGGGAGGGGCTGGCTCAGCCTCTCAACAGCTTGCTGAGAGGCTGAGTCGGCTGCCAGTCCAAGCTTCTGGGAAGATTCCGACCATATGGTCCGCATCTTTTCAGAGCCTGGACCGGCTAAGGGATGCCAGCTGTCTGTTGAAAATAATCTATATTGCCAAAAGTATTGGGATGCCTGCCTTTACACACACATTAACTTTAATGACATCCCAGTCTTGGTCTGTAGGGTTCAATATTGATTTGGCGCACCCTTTTTAGCTATAACAGCTTCAACTTTTTTGGGAAGGCTGTCCACAAGGTTTAGAAGTGTGTCCATGAGATGTTGGACAAAAAGGCCTGGCTCACAGTCTCCACTCTAATTCATCCCAAAGGTGTTCTTTTGGGTTGAGATCAGGACTCTGTGCAGGCCAGTCAAGTTCCCCCACCCTAAACTCACTCATCCATGTCTTAATGAACCTTTCTTTGTGCACTGGTCCAAATCATTTGGTGGAGGGGGGGATTATGGTGTAGGGTTGTTTTCTAGTGAAGAGAACTCTTAAGGCATTTTGGACAATTTCATGTTCCCAACTTTGTGGGAACAGTTTGGGGATGGCCCCTTTATGTTCCAACATGACTGCACACCAGTGCACAAAGCAAGGTCCATAAAAACATGGATGAGTGAGTTTGGGGTGGAGGAAACTGACTGGCCTGCACAAAGTCCTGACCTCAACCTGACAGAACACCTTTGGGATGAAGTAGAGCGGAGACTGCGAGCCGGGCCTTCTTGTCCAATCAGTGCCTGACCTCACAAATGTGCTATCAGAAAGAATGGTCAAACATTCTCATAGACACACTCCTAAACCTTGTGGACAGCCTTTCCAGAAGAATAGAAGATGTTATAGCTGCAAAGGGTGGGCCAACTCAATCTTGAATGGGAGGGCATTAAATATCATGTGCATGCTCCCTTCCCTAAGTCGGTATTTGGTATTCTCCCCTCAGGGTTAGCTGCTACAATTTGCTATATTTCACTGTCGGCTCCTCTGTAACCCTTTATTCCTTCAAACCCTTTCTAACCTTCCCCCCACCCAGTTCTCCCTCCCTCCCTCCCTTCCCCTCTTCCATCTCCCCTCTCTCCTTTCCTCCCCCTCCTCCCTCTCCCCGCCCCTCACTGACAGACCCGTATCGCTTATGGGCCACCGTGCTTTTCCCTCACTGATGGTCCCTGCCGGCCAGTTCTTGCCGATCTGCCCTAGCTTGGGTACTATACCTGAATGGTGACTGCCCCCTGTGCTCGGACACAGCAAGTTCCCCGTTGGGGGTGTCGGTACACAGGTGCCTCCATGTTCCTGCGGAGGTTGTCGCTGCTGTGGCCCAGGGGACAAACCCTTAGCCCTAATCAGTATTACAGTCATCCACATGGCTTCAGTGCGATTGTGGTCTTACCATTGCAAACTCATAACCGTCATGTATGTTTCTGTAGTTTTGTAAGCGACCGAGTTCGGGTCTGTTTCACCCCGTCTCGTCTAGCACCTTGTTCTTCTGACTCATGTTATTGTTCCTTCATTTAATGTGTGCTTTTCGGCTATCCGATTATCTGATGTCTTGTACATTTGCTTTAATAAGGTTTCAATAAAATGTTTTGGAAAAAAAAATAAAAAATCATGTGCATGAAAAGGCAGGTGTCCCAATACTTTTGACAATATAGTGTTGTTCAAAAGAGCCAAGAAGGAACTGCGCTCCTTTGATTCATAAGAGAAGTATAGCCAAAAAAAAAAAGCTTTGGCTATACTTCTCCTTTAATGATTAAAGCAATATAATAAAGATTTTTCTCACTTCCTAGTTCACCACTTTTTTTTTTAAAGTAAAAGGTTAACATAACTCATACGGATATGCTTTCTTTATTGTTTACAGTGGGTGGTGCTTTTCAGTGAATAGCCATATATATATGTGTATTTAAAATGCCCATAAACCCGCCTCCCAAATTGTTACCCTTAAAACACTGTGATGCTTTTCTGATTGGAGGCAATTCCGATGATGCTAAAAGGCGAATGAGCTGGTGTCAACATAGCAGGCAGCTGGCAAACTTATGACCTTAGTACTGGGGGCTCAGCCTATACGTATACCTAGTGTTTTTGGTAATTGTAATGTAAAAAGTAAAAAGGAAACAAATATAAATAAAGAACAGACTGTGAATCAGGCTGAAATCTGTATCAGATATTTGCCTAAAATTGTCCTGATTTAAAACCAGTTCCCAAACCCACCACACTGGATTTTCTCTTTTCTAATGAACATGTTAAAGCAACACTGTGGGGTATTACACTTTTTAAAAAGTGACTATATATTTCCTTTCAAATAGAGACAGGCAGGTAAAATTGCATTTTCTAACCTCCCAAACCAATATCAAAACTTGGAATCATGGTACTCTTTTACACAAAATCATTTGACACTATTCTACAATAAAGCGTCTTATACCAAAGCGTCTGCATTAAAAAAGTGTTTTACCATTGCTGCCAGTCTGTCTACAAAATATAATGTGGAAAGATGTGATTACTCACTATGGTGAATACAAAGAGTTTTAATTACAATGACTCTGAATGTTGTCACCTTATATTGCAGATTTAAGTGACAACATTACTTTTTTTTGGGGGGGGGGGGGGGCAGTTTACATCACAAATGCTAGCGATGACATTGCTATTTTTCGATCCTAGGAAATACAATAAAATTAAAAACATATTTCATTCATTTATTCATTACTTAGGTTTTATTATTTCTTGCCATCCACACTGAATTTAGGCAGTAGCTGCTTGGTTCTTTCCCAGGGATATGAGACTGCAGCTGGAGATGTAATTGGTTAAGCGCTTAGATCAATAGGACAGCACAAGGGCACAAAGTGTTGTAAACGTCAGCACAAGTACCTTGAATTTTATTTTGTTGGCAATGGTCTGCAAAAGGAATTGCTCTTTTAATGGCCTAATGTGTAATCTTCTACCAAAATTATAGATCAATTTAATGGCTTCATGTTTAGATAAGTGCACAACATGATGTGGGTGAGACGCCAGCAGTAATGAATGAAGAGGTGTACAGTGGTTTTCAATCAATCAGTACTTGTTAGGGGATGTGTTGGGGCAATGGTAGGTCCATCCACTAATCTCCAACTGTGAATGATTAAACTTACCAAGGCACACTCAGTAGTTTGAATGTTTAAGTAACTATTGCAATCCCTACAGTAGTTTCAATTTTTATGAATGTAAAAATAAAGGGATTAAGAAAGTGATGCTCAGTCCATTTCTGGCTGGGGTATGACTACTACTTCATTTTCTCATTATCTGTTTGGGGCACTTCTTCAATAGTAACCATTTATAAGTTTTAAAGGAGAACTCCAGTTTTTTTCTCCCCAAAACAACAAATGCATTGTGAATGTAAATGTATTACAACCCCACTGTCAGTTTTTGTATAACTTACCTCCTTTAGTTGTATACAGCAGGTTTCAGTGTCTGTAATGCCACTCCTCCTGGCTGAATCTTAAAGTTCCCTGACTTTTCCTTCCTTTTCCAGTTCTGATAGTACATGCCCCATGATCCTTTGAACCTCTGTCATTTCAGAAGCTCTGGGAGTTGATGTGGGCGGGTTCTGGGCCATCATGCAGGTGGTGAAAGGTGTAAATGTGTGATACTTTTTCCTGTGTCATTCCTATCTTGCAACATGCCAACAAATAATAGCTTACCGCAAAACTATATATATATATATAGGGCTATGAGCTATGGGAGGTTATTATGAAGGTCTTTCTTTCCTGTGCAAATTAATCACTTTACAGAGGGCTCAGGGAGGGCAGGATCTGAGTGGTGGGACTCTCCCTGTTCAGAGGTTTGGACTCTTTCTGTAGGTGCGACTGGCGGGATTGGATGCTAATTAGGATGTTATCTATCCCACCACCATCAGAACCATAAAGGAAATGTTATCATTTTCAGAGTCTGAAAGATTACAGAGGAGAGTGTTACAGGCGCTAGCTGCTGCAGGAAGTGGCTGTGAAAGGGACAAAATCTATCAGCAGGATATACAGAGTGTCACATGATACAAAGCCACAACTAAACCCAGAATATCAGGAGATCAGGCAGAAACAGAGCAACATGGTACAGAGATTTGATCTATGCTGGGATTGATCATTACATTCAGTTGTAGTGAAAATAAAGTTTGAGTCCAGCTTTAAACCTAAAGAGCAGAACCAAGAAATTAGACGTTGTCAAGATGGCTGCTCGTTATAGCTATTAAGAAAAATAGTGCCGCGCTAAAAATGTGTGAGTAAATGTGCACAAGCTAAAACGTGAACAATCAAACCAAAATGCAAAAAAATGCAAAAAATCAAAGTCCAGAATGTCCATAAAGTGTAAACTGTGACTTGAAAAAGGTGTTGACTCCAGCATGTGAAATAACTGCAACAAATAATAAATCCCACACCAAAGGAATAAAGGAATCAAGATGTGTAAGAAGAATTGTAAGTGTATTCCTTTATCTTCCAATAAATTGCCCATACGGTATTATGCTATGGTGTCCTTTTGGTTTATCCCTCTCCACAATCCCATGAGTGGGGACTCCTAGGCATTCCCATGTGGACCGGTTTGGAAGATAATCATCACCACTTGTGATCCAGAGACTCTGCTGAGGTTCCAGCCTATTCGGTACAGAGGACATCTACATATACAGCGTGTATGACCCATTTGCTGTACAGTACTTTGGGTCCATACATGGTGAGCACATCTTGATTCCTTTATTATTTGGTGTGGGATTTATCGTTTGTTGCAGTTATTTCACATGCTGGAGTCAACACCTTTTTCAAGTCACAGTTTACACTTTATGGACATTCTGGACTTTGATTTTTTGCATTTTTTTGCATTTTGGTTTGATTGTTCACGTTTGACTTCGAGCACATTTACTCACACATTTTTAGCGCTGCACTATTTTTCTTAATATTTTGATCACCATCACTGTCGGTTGGAGTGTTAGCAGCTTTATATTGTATTTTACTTCACAGATTAGTTTTAAGTTAGCGTAGTTTATTCACATATTTTGCACGTTATAGCTGTTAGCAGTTTTTTTCTCCCTACAAATAGAGCTTTCTTTTGGTGGTATTAAATCACTACTGGGTTTTTTTTTTTTGCTACATAAACTAATTAAGACCAGAAATTTTGAAAAAAAAACAAACAAATTTTGCAAACAAGTATATTTTTTCCTTTGTTAATGTGCGCTGATGAGGCTGCACTAATGCATACTGATAGGCACTGATGAGGCTGCACTGATGGGCATTGACAGGCTGCACTGATGGACACTAGTGAGGTGGAACTGGTGGCCACTGATGAGGAGGCACCGGTGGGCACTGATGAGGCTACACTGATAGGCGGCACTGAAGGGCACTGATAGATGGCACTGATGGGCACTGATAGGCGACACTGATGGGCACTGATAGGCACTAATAGGTGACACCAATGAGGAGGCACTGATGGGCATTGATTGGCAGCACCGATGGGCACTTACTGGCAGCGCTGGTGAGCACTGATTAGCAGCGCTGGTGGGCACAGATTAGCAGCACTGGTGTGCACTGTTGGGACTGATAATCAGGACACTGATAAGTAGAGATGGGCTGGGCTAAATACATGAATAAACTGAGCGCCCAGTGGAAAGCTTGCCCACTGATTGCTGATGATTGGCCAAAGCATGCACCTGACCTGTATGCTTTGGCCAATCATAGTACAATGTACTGTGAGAGCCATGATTGGCCAAAATCAGGGTGCCTTTGGCCAATCATGGCTCAGGGGCTAAGTCCATGCCCCACACTATACATGGCAGCCCTGTGTAGTGTGTTACAAGAGTGTAGTGGCAGTGTAGTGCTGCCATTGAAGTGTTAGCATATACAACATATCTGTGTCACCCCACTGATCCCATTTGTTTTCATTCATCTTTTTTTTTTTTTTTTGCAGCAGCAGCAGCATCAGGTTCTGTTGCTGCATTATTAGTACCCCCCCCCCTCTCTCTATAGCAAGTGCTATTACTTTTGCGTCAGCAGTGGTTTCTTTTTTTTATGGCTTTCCTATTTTTTTTCACATTTATTTTATTTAATACTTTTTTGCTGCAGCAGCAGCAAAAAAAATTCTCCACAGTTACTGCACCCTTATTTTCTTTATTTAGACAAAAAAAACTATAATTAAACGGTTTATAGTGTACCAAGCACAGAAGTATTGCACCCAACACCATATTTCCATCCCACACTTATAACAAGTTATAGAAATCCCCCAAAAAATCCCCATCATGTCCGAAATGCCAACAAGGAGAGGCAGACGCTCACAGACCACTAAAAGAGGGCAAGCAGCCTCTGTGTCCATAGTAAAAAAAAAGTGGTGGTCAGGGACATGGTGCATCCTCTTAAGGCCAAGCACGCTTTTCCTTTTTTTTTTTTCTGGTACTGGCCATGTTATTGAGCCACAACATGCAGAAGAGTTTTTGAAGTGGATAACTAAACCGCTCTCGTTTTCCTCATCCTCTGTCACCCAGGCTCATACTAGTTTGCCTTCCACCGCAGCTGCCAAAGCGGCCTATTCCACAGGATCCTTGTCCACAACTACTCCTTCTGTAGACACACCATCATGCAGGGAGGAGTCACCTGAATTATTCAATCATATTGTCAGTTACATGTTGCTGAAGGATGCGCAACAATTTGAATGCTCCAATGTTGGTCCCCAGGTTGAGGAAGGTAATAACGTGAGCCTAGAGAGAGGGGGTGCCAATGACAGAAAAGAAACTAGCAGTCATAGTACCCCAGCTGCAGCTCCAGTGATGAGGAGGGAGGGAATGATGAGGTCACTGACACTACTTGGGTGCCTGAGAGAACAGAGGAGGAAAGTAAGGAGGAGGAGGCACAACTCCAACAAAGCAGGGTGTCCTACAGGGGCTAGCTTAAGGGCAGCCACCCTACTGCATCACACCACTCAGCTTCACAGGTGCGGGGCGCTGCTGACTCCCCACTGACCTTCAAAAGTTCATTGGTGTGGGCTTTTTTCAGCAGCGTTGCTGTTTGCAATCTCTGTCTGAAGTGTCTCATGTGTGGCCAGAACAACAGCCGCTTGTGCACAAGATGCTTGACAAGACATATGATGATCTGCCATACAGCACCTGAAGAACCCACTTCAAAAAATGCAGACTTCTCCTTGCTTTTCACTTGGGATCTATACCCTTACTATACCTCAAAAACCTACACTGAGGAGGATGATGGTATAGCAATGGGTGCCAAGGGCACTTGCACCCAATCTGCTAGCATTACACCACCTGTTTATTTCAGCAGGCAAATTTTGCTACCCCAGTTGCTAAACTGTAAAAAAATAAAAATATATCCAGCCAACCACATGCTCAGCGTCTAAATGCTAGCTTGGCCAATTTTCTAGCACTGAAACTGCTGCCTTTTCATCTGGTAGACTCTGCCCCCTTTTGTGAATTTTCAGAATGTGCTGTAATACAGTACAGTACATACAGGTTCCAAAAATAAATGTCTTTTGACGTAAGGCCATTCCAGCTTTGTACCATCATGTGGAAGGCAATGTTTTGGCCTCGTTGAACAGGGCGGTCAGCAGCAAGGTTCACATTACTGCTGACTTGTGGTCCAGCAGGCATGGTCAGGGACGTTACATTTCCTTAAGGGCACACTAAGTAACACTGCTGGCAGCTGGGAAAGATGCAGGACATTGTTCAATGCTGGATCTTGTTCCGCCACCACGCCTCCAAAAAGCTGGTGGTGATTCTGCCACATATGTCTGCTTCACCCCCACCTCTTTTTCTTCCTCTATGGCCTCTTCTGCTGAATTGTCCTCTGAACCAGCGGTGCTCCCTAAGAATTCAAGGGGCTATGCAAGCAGTCAGGCTAAAAGATGCCATGTGGTGCTTCATGTAGTCTGTCTAGGGGACAGGAGCAACATGGGGCAAGAGATTCTGTCAGCTCTGCAGGGGCAGGCTCAGATGTGGTTGACGCCATGGCGGCTTGAGCCAGGAATGATTGTATGTGACATTGGCCCCAACCTTTTCTTGGCCCTCCGACAGGGACACTTGACACATGTTCCATGTTTGGCACATGTCCTGAATTTGGTGGTGCAGCGTTTCTTGAACAGGTACCCGGGCTTACAAGATCTGCTGCAGCAGGCCAGAAAAGTCTTTGGCAATTTCTGGCGGTCATACAACGCCAGTGCTCAGCTGGCTGACATTCAATGGGAATTCAACCTGCCCACCAACCTCCTCATTTGTGACATGCCCACCAGGTGTAACTCAACATTGGCAATGCTGCAGCAGCTGTACATGCAGCAGAGGGCCATCAATGAGTACCTGTGTGATTATGACACAAGGACAATCTCAGGGGAGCTTGGCTTATTTTTGCCATGCCAGTGGCTGCTGATAAAGGATGCATGCACTGTCCTGTCCTGCCATTTGAGGAGGCCACAAGGATGGAGAAGGAAGCCGGCTGACCGATTCCTTCCAACAATTCTTTAGTCCTCAGAACCCAGGGCTATTAGGTTTAAGCAACCATCGGAAGTGTCTGCATCATATGGTGCAGCATTATCTAGGGGCAAGAGCAGACTTGGAGACCTTTCCAACTAAGCATCCACTGGGCTACTGGGTCTTGAAAATGGACCACTGGCCAGAATTTTCTCAAAATGCAATTTAGATACTGGCCTGTCCTGCTTCCAGCATGCTTTCCAAACAGACATTCAATTCCGCTGAAAGTTTTGGGACAGATAAAAGAGTGCATCTGTCCACAGACTCTGTTGACCGACTGACATTTATCAAAATGAATCAGTCCTGGATCAAAAGCAGCTATCAGGCCCCTGATGCTGATGTAACTGATTGAATTTGCTAGGGATCTGAGATCCCTTGAAGACTGCATATGCTGCCTATCCTATTCCTGAATCTTGATTATACCAGCTCCCAACAATGTTTTTGGTTTAGGGCACCACCAACACCCAGGGCCCAATTTTTCTGCACCTGTTTGACAAGTGCATGTCATTTCAATTTTGTTTTCTAATTTTCAACAGCAGGGCCCATTCCTGCGCCCAGAAAGTGCAGGAGTGGGCCCTGGCTTTTTACCTCAATCTGTGTTTTGCTGCACTGCAATTACAGATTGCACCACATACACCACATTACAGATTACAGATCACTGGAGGCCCCCATATGACGGCCTCTCAGAACTAGCCGTCCCCGCTGAAGCCATCATTTGGCTTTAGCATGGTCGGCATGTGAGGGGTTACAGTGTTCAGGCACCACTAATACCCAAGGCCCAATTTTTCTGCACCTATTTGACAGGTGCATGTCATTTAATATTTTTTTCTAATTTTTAACAGCAGGACCCATTCCTGCGCACAGCAGTAACTGTGAGGGGTTACAGTGTTCAGGCACCACCAACACCCAAGGCCCAATTTTTCTGCATCTGTTTGATAGGTGCCTGTAATTAAATTTTTTATTTTTTTTTTATGTTTAACAGCAGGACCCATTCCTGCGCCCAGCAAGAGCAACTGTGAGGGGTTACAGTGTTCAGGCATCACCAACACCCAAGACCCAATCTTTCTGCACCTGTTTGACAGGTGCCTGTCATTTAAATGTTTTTCTAATTTTTAACAGCAGGGCCTGTTCCTGCACCCAGCAAGAGTAACTGTGAGGGGTTACAATGTTCACCCACTACTAGGGATGAGCAAACAGTTTGGACTGAGCATACGTTTGGCCTGAGCATCGCCCATTCAGGTACTCCCAGAACACCTGAACTTCCCCCCACCCCAAAGCAACTTGTCCCCATGTTGATGGGAACAAGGGCCACTTCCTAACAACCCTGGAATAAATATATTATGTTTATATACAATATAATATAACATGTCATATAAGTCAAATGTCTCAACAAAGCATGTATCTATACAAAAAGAAATAAAATACTTACCTGTCCTGCCACATCCACCACCAAAAACTGCTTCATTGATGAGGAATGGTCCTCCTGAAGTCTGCTGGGAAACAGGCACTTCTGGAAATATTGATCTCCTGTGTCCCTAGCAGTGCTTACTGGTTCCATCTCATTGCCATCTCTAGTAGTGATGTAAAGGTCAGCGTCAGGAACAAGTGAGCTCTACAGAGAATATGGAAGATTGATAGTCCCAGAAGTATTGGTTTCTATCAGATTTTGTGGGTCAATTCCTAAGCAATGGAGCAGCTTTCTGATGTGTTAGTGGCAGTATAGGCAATTATTCTGTTTCCTCTTTACATGTATGTGTTTTCTTTTTAACTTTAATGTACGTATGTTACAGAGTCGCTTTAATGTAAATACAAAAATCACTTTCAATATTTTTAAATCTGCAGCTTTTGACAATGTGAATGAACCTCAATGAAGGTCTTTTTATGGGCACTTCTTGTCAAAGGGTAACAACAATATATGTTTCCTGTGCTTTTGCATTGTTGCTTCTGTCACACAGACTACATTTCTACAAACCTTGGTTGAGTGCATGCATATAGACAGGAAGTGCTGCAAAAAACATCACTAAAAGGAAATATAAAGGTAAATAAAATATGAGAATTATTAACAGGAATATTAGAGTAGACTAGTATCTTGGGTGAGGAGAGGGTAGTGTGTCAGTTTCTTTTATTTATATAATTTTATATTAGGGATACTGTGTCCAGCATTGGCCTTTTAATGTACTGTATTAGAATTGGTATTGCTAGCTTATTACCAGTTTGGAGATGTGAAAAACGAAAGAAATATGAGAACCCACGTTAGGGTTTTTCACATAAATATTACAGCAGTAAAATTTCACACACTGAAAAATTGCTGCCAATTATGTTTTAATAATGCAGAAGCTAAAGCATATGCTAAAATATTTGCAATACTCAAATCAAATTGATGAATAAAGCAATCATAAGCCTTACATAAGGCTGTAAACAGTTGCCAGACAAAAACACGTGTGGGGAATAATTAAAGCACTATCGATACTTTTCTCATGATATAATGATATTATTTATATAATGCCTGTACCAGATTAAAAAGTTGCTGCCACCTATTTCAGTAGCTTTACTGATATGTGCAGCAGATTGAGGTAGCTTTTTACCGCCTCTCTTTTACAAAGTGGTACTGTTACTGCACCATATTAAAAAATAATTACCTCCAGGTCTCAGATAACAACACAAACTCTAATGAGACCAACTTTAAAGTCTGGTACACACTACTATTTTTATTTTCAAAACTGAAAGTTTAGGAGGAGCCGATGTACTAACTAGGTGATATTAGTACAGCGATCTTCCCTGCTGTGCTGTTGTGTTCTGACAGGGGAACTGCCTGCCCACCAGAACACTCCAGTAAGCGCTCTCAGCCACAGGAGCCGATCAGCAGACCTTTTTCAGTCATGCCACTTCAACGAACCGGCTGCAGTACATACAGGCTGAATGCAACCCGACATTCGGCCTGTGTGTACTAGACTTAACTGAGCGTACAAGACAAGCAGAGTGCCCATTTCTGCACACTGTGTAGCAGGTGGCATGTTTGCTGCCACTACCCCCTCCCCACCTATCACTGGTTGAAAAGGACACTGTCAGCTTCACAGCCAACAGCCTCCTATCAACCAAAGACACTGGCAATGCCTGAAGCCTGATGGTGAAGCTGGGACACTAGTCGCTCATCAGGTCAGCTCTCGTCTTGTGATCAACAGCAGGCAGTGGGTGGGTGGACTCTATGAACAATAGCAGGCTGTGAATTGGCTATAGATCCCCCCACCACTGCCAGCCATGTTGCCAGAAGAAGTGGATTGGTGACCATATTTGTGGAGGACAGGAAGCGGCTCGGTGACCATGATTGTGAAGAGCCGGAAACTGCTCAGTGGCCAAATTAAAGCTCTTGAGATGGATCAATGCCCATATAAATAGGGTCTGAGAACATTCCTTTATTAAAATACTAACATAAAAGGTCAGAAATACAGTAGCAGCTTAAAATAACAGATGACCATCTCCGTGGTAAAATGTTTGCAGAATTGTCAATGGACACAAAAACCATAAAAAGAAGTTTGCCTGCAAATGTATATTTATTATAAAACCAGCAAAAATTTAGAAGCCAGGGAGCAAATCTGCAGAAGGGTTTACAAAAACAAAATTGTGCACATATGTGGTAGAAAATATTAAATCTCAAAAGACAGCCTATCAATATGCAATAGATGCAATATACATATGTAGTATAAACAACAAGTAACTATTGACTAATGGAATATGAAATGATTACAGAATTACATATTAACCCCTGTCTAACCTAATAATTCCAAAATACACATTAGAAATTTTGATTTGTGATCTAAAATTAGGTTTCTTTGGTATCTCTAAAGCAGTTGATGTCCGAGTCGACATTTAACCCATATGGGGCATACATTTTGAGTTCATAAACCCACTTTATCTCCAGCTTGGAGATTTCCCTAGTTTCGATATACCCTCTCCAGTGTGGTTCAAGCTTATTAATACCAACAAATTAGAGGTCTTTGAGATTTCTATCATAAACCTTTCTGAAATGGGCTGAGAGACTGTGATGTTTGAAGCCTCGCTTGATATTAAATATATGTGGTGATCTCTGAGCCATTTAGTGGTCCTCCCAACATATTGTTTACCACAAGTACATTGAAGAAGATAGACCACATGAGTAGAATTGCATGAAATAAATGTGTCCAAATGATATGTCCTGCCTGTACTAATGGAAGAGAAATGGTTTATCTTTTGGCACCTATTTCCTTTCACCTCACAAATGACATATTTATTACAAGGGTGAAACCCAGTAATATTCAAAAAGACTATGGGCTTAGGGGGTGGGTTGATCACATTAGGTATATCAGCAGAGGGAACCACGAGCGCTTCAGGTAAGGCTTAATGAAGATGGATGACAGTCTAACATAAGATGAAATATTCCACAATGATATATAGGTAAAATATTATTACGTCACAATAAAAGAAGGGTTAAATATGGCTGAGCCTGCCACATCAACAAGATGAAAATGACTGACCGCCAGCCTGTCTACTTGCCCGACAGTAGCGTGAAGAACACGAGGGGACGGATGGCTGCTGATGGATCCATGCAACAAGCCACTGTGTTGCTTAGAAATTGCAGATGGCAAGTTCAATGTGGGCTGGTGTAAAGCAGGGCAGCATGAGTCCCGAACTGACGAGCAGGAGCAGCCGGTGATGCCGCTGGTCACCGCTCCCAGGAGGCAGGCTCTGAGACCAGGAAGTGGTCTGTCAATGGAAGGCAAGCCGGAAACAGAGGTCCAGTCACCATGACAACATGTTTCACGTGTCTATCACCTCTTCATCTTAGGTGATGGGATGGACCAATCTGGAGTTTATATGAACAAAAGGAGGAAAGGGATGGCTGAAAAGCAGAATGTGTTTAGTTAAAAGGATTAATATCATCTGATGTGGTCTCCACTGCTGTCACTCAAGTAGAGGGTTGTGAATTACAATAGACACAAGGCAAACAGCCAATATGGTAATTACATTTCAATAAAAAAATAATAATAAAATAAAAAAAATAATAATATAAAATATAATACAAAGTAAACAATGAATAATAATAAATATAGTAAAAATATATAATAATAATAATGGAAGAATAAAAATAATTGATCGATAATGAAAAAAATAGTAAAAAAAATAATAATAGAAAATTAAAAAATTAAAAACATAAAGAATAATCATGGTTGTGAATGAAGGAACAGGGACAATATTTAAACCCTGTACATATCCAAACCTAAAAATATAAACTTTTTGTATGAGCACAGCAATGTGGACTAGCACGCACATATTTGCCCACCGGACCGGAGGGGGGGGGGAGGGCGAGGGGAAGGGAAGAGGAAGGGGGGGAAGAGGGGAATTGAAGGGGAGGGGGGGAAGGGTGAGAGGGGAAAGGTGGGTATGGGGAAGGGTGAGAACGAATAACGGTTCTTAGATGAAATTGTGCATTTCTATTTCTTCGTTCAGCCCAGAACCTGACTCTGAATTGGTGAAAGTGTTGGGAGAACTTTGGGAGGAAGGACACACAGATACCCAACCTATGGATTGGTTCATAGACCCCAAAGTAAGACACACGGGTCTCAGATCAGAATCCGTATTTTTTCGTGCAAGATCCAAAGGTCTTTCATAGAGACATTTTCCCAGGCTGTCCAACATGATCTCATGATAGTCTGCAAAAACTATAAGGAACCAAGGCCAAAAAATATATCCTCTGCTGAGTTTAAAGCTCTTAATGAAATAGAGACCAATGGAAATATCATCATTAAACAAGCAGACAAAGGAGGCAGTATAGTGGTCCAAAATAAAGATGACTATCTCAAAGAAGCCATCGACTCCTATGGGACAATAACACATACACAACTCTGAAAAGCGACACCCCTCCCTGAATACCAACAAGCGTTGAATCTGATAGTCAACGAGGCCTTCAGGGATGGAGTCCTGGATAAAAAAGAAAGAGAATTTCTTCTTCCCACAATATCTAGTAATCCCTACTTTTACCATCTCCCTCCCGAAAAAGCAGTTTTATTTGCGTTTTATCGCAATACATAGATTTTTTTTCTTCAGCCAATTGTTTTCAGCCTTCCTGCCTTTATTAAAGATGCAGGACATGTTTTGGATACATTACAATCCTACAAATGGGAAGATGGCTATCTATGGGCCTCATTAGATGTGTGCTCTCTGTACACATCTATCCTTCATAAATTAGACCTGAGAGTCTTACAATATTTCCTGTACAAAGACCTCACAGTCAATTCTAGACAGGCACAATTTCTAATTGAGGGTACGGAGTTCTGTCTTAAACATAATTACTTCACCTTTTTGGATACATTTTATCTTCAGCTACAAGGCACAGCAAGCTAATTTTGCCCCCTGTTATGTCAATGTTGCAATGGGATACTGGGAGGAACTCTATGTTTGGCACTCCAATCCCTTTGCCCAGTAGATTGTCTACTATGGCAGGTATATTGATGATTCATTTGGAACGGCCCTGTGGAACAGTTTTCCTCCTTTGTATTGCATTGCAACAACACTCTCAGATTACAGTTCACACACGTAATTGATCCACACAAGCTCATCTTTTTAGATCTAGAATTGACACATAAGGATGGCATGATCTTCTCCAGTAATCATTGCAAACCCACTTGTGGGAATTCATATTTTCATTATTCCAGCTGCCATCATCCATCTTGGCGCAACAACATTCCTGCTGGTCAATTTCAAAGATTACGCTGGAACTGTACAAAAAATGAAGATTATGTCGTACATGATCAAATATTGACTAACAAGTAAACAGAAAAAGGCTTTCCAGAGACATGATTGAAGGAGGATTTTCATAAATATGAATCTCTCCCCCTTCCTTTGACTAGTAGAGCTTCCAAGGACAGGGACAACATAAAATCAGCTAGGTTTGTCCCCAAGTATAATGATGAATATCGGAAAATCGTTAAGATAATCAACAAACATTGGAGCATTCTGCAATTAGACCCCAAAGTGGTAGACACACTACCTGTGAACCCTCAAGTCACGTTTAGGAGGGCTAGAACCCTCAAAAATACTATAGCACCAAGCAAATTAAAAAGTACCAATAAAAATGAACACACTATGGATATTTGCTCTTACTTTGACAACAGAAAATGAATTTTCCAGTGTAGAAAGAGAGGTTGGATCACCTGTCAATCCATTCCCCATGGAAAATCCAGTTTCTCCAGTAGTAGGGGGCCACAAATTCCATATCAGACAATTTATTACTTGCTCTTTGGAGTATGTAATTTACCTGCTGCAATGTCCTCCTGCAACCGCCTCTATGTGGGCTGCACTACGCGTACCTTGCACAAACGGGTAGGCGAACATAGACAACTCATAAAAGGAGGGTGCAACAAACATAGTGTACCCAGACATTTTTTGTTGCACCACAATAAAGATTTTAAGGGTCTGGCCGTCATGGCTATTGAATACATCTCTGGCAAAACCTTAGCAGATAATGAAAAATTTGCCTTACTGTGCAAACGTGAGGCATTTTGGATCTTTAGGTTAAACATGCTGTCTCCCAATGGGCTGAACGAAGAAATAGAAATGCACAATTTCATCTAAAAACCCACATTCCTTCTCACCCTTCCCCATCCCCCCCTCCCCCATCCCCCATCCCCTCTCCCCCTCTCCCTTCCCCCCTCTTCCCTCCCCCTCCCCCTACCCCCCTCCTCCCCCTCCGGTCCAGTGGGCAAATATGTGCGTGTGTTTATGAGTCCAGATTGCTGTGCTCATACAAAAAGTTTATATTGTTAGATTTAGATGTGTACAGGGTTTAAATACTGTATTGTCCCTGTTCCTGCATTTATAACCATTCTTTTTCTTTATATTTAAATGTTTTTAAATTTTCTATTATTATTTTTGTATTTTTTTTTCATTAATTATTAATCAATTATTTATATTCTTCTATTATTATTATTATTATATATTTTATATTTATTCATTAATATTCACTGTTTACTTTTTTATTTTATATTATTATTTAGAATTTTTAGATTGAATTATCATATTGTTATGTTGGCTGTTTGCCTTGTGTCTATTGTAATTCACAACACTCTACCTGAGTGACAGCAGTGGAGCCCACGTCAGATGATATTAATCCTTTTAAGCTAAACACATTCTGCTTTTCGGCCATCCCCTTCGTCCTCTTGTTCATATAACCTCCAGATTGGTCCATCCTGTCACCTGACCCGACAAGGCGCAAATGCGTGAAACATGTCGTCATGATGACCGCTCTGTTTCTGGCTTGTCTTCCATTGACAGACTGCTTCCTGATCTCAGAGCCTGCCTCCTGGGAGTGGCTAAAGTCATCACTGGCCGCCCCTGCTTCTCAGTTCCAGGCCCATGCTGCCCACACTGAACTTCCCATCTACAATTTCTAAGCAACACAGTGGCTTATTGCATGGATCCATCAGCAGCCATCCATCCCCTCATGTGCTCCACACTGCTGTCGGACAAGTAGACAGGCACTGCCTGGTGGTCAGTCATTTTCATCTTGTTGATGTGGCAGGCTCAGCCACATTTAACCCTTCTTTTAATGTAACGTAATAAACTTTGTGATTTTTACCTCTATTTCATTGTGGAATATTTTAATATGTGTTAGACTGTCATCCATCTTCATTAAGCCCTGACTGAAACACTCTTGGTTCCCTCTGCTGATATACCTTATTCTCCACAGGAGCTGCTGTGGAGCTGCTGTGAACTTATTGGCTTTACACCCCACCAAGGGGTTTTCTTTTCCAGGTGCCTGATCTTTTCTGTGTTGGTTGATCACATTAGGACTATCCTATCCTTTAAAATCTGGGCTTACCTAAAAATCACAGAGGGAGTCTCAGGTAAAAGGGTATTAAGGACTGAGTCTCATTTGAGGATACCCAATGATGTTTAATAATTTGTCTAATTTGCCAATGCTGGGTAGAGAAATTAGTTAGAAACGGGCAGGTAATGGTTGAGCCCTGTCTCGTTCTCCAATCTCCCTTATTATTCTGTACAGGTCATCTGCCTCATAGCCCTTCATTAAAAAAATCAATCTTTAATTATCTGGTTTTGTGAAAAGAAATCCTCAAGAGAGCTCCAATTTCTTCACATTTTGACGAACTGTCCCTTGGGGATACTATTCAGCCAAATAGTATTATGACAACTGTTCAGGGGGATATAACTGTTTTTGTCAGTATTTTTAAAATATTATCTATTACCATAACCATCAGATCCAAGAAGTTAATCTCGAGTTCACTGAAAGTATGGGTTAATCTAATATTTAAATGATTGTCATTAGGAAATTCTATAAAGTTTTGTAAAGAAGCAATATCACGATTCCAAATAAGAATGGCATCATCGTTGTATCTTTTATAAAAGGATAACGTGGGCCATTGTCTACCATATATCACATTGTGTTCCAACATTGCCATAGATTAGATTTGTTAAGCTAGGCCCAAACTTAGCGCGCATAGCCACACCCCTAGTTTGTAAATAAAAATGGTTGTCAAACCAAAAATAATTGTGTGACATTGCGAAATCAATCAAATGTAAAATGAATTGTTTTTGTGTTTGGGGGACATAATCCACTGACTGTAAAAATAATTACACTGCTTGTAAACCATTGTCATGTGAGATATTCCCTTTCTCCAGTTAGTTGTGAGTTCAGTCACTCACAACAGTCACAACAGTCACTGAGCTTCTAGAGACTTCACAGGGACCCCACCATCACCCATCCACCGGGTCAGAGACCGCACAGGGACCCCGCCATCACCCATCCACCAGGTCAGAGACCGCTGGTGTCAGTAACAGAGACTGCTGAGATCTGGAGAGAGGCAGAGAAGTGACAGAACCTGCTGAAGAAATCCAAGGAATGTACAAGAAACTCTAAAGAAAGAACACCAAGGACAAGTCTGAACAAAGAAATAAACTTGGGGCTATGGAAGGGATCGGCGGTTACTGAGTGCAGCATATAGGACCCTGAGAGCGTGCTGACCGAGGGGGGACTGTATTTGAAGGTTGGAGACTTGCTGACCCATCTATCTCTAAGGGTTATATTATGCTGGAGGACCACTGCATATTTGAGGCTTGTTTACCATAGAAGTCTGGTGAGTGGGTACCCAAAAGGGTCTTTTGGAGCACCTTCCCACCGTGTGGAGCACTTCAAGCATTTTTTTATTCAGAACCTTATTGAAATTTATATGTTGAGTGGATTATTTTGAACTGCACTTTATTCAGTACTTTTGCACTATTAGACACTATTGCCTGTAAACAAGGCAGTTCACCATTCTGCAAGGGGACAAGATGGAGATCTTGTGTTCCTGATAAGCAGGAACCTGTATCTCTGTCTTCCCCCCAATCAGTGCAACCCCCCACAGTTAGTTAACACCCCCTAGGGACACACTTAACCCTTTGATCGCCTCTGATGTTAACCCCTTCCCTTCCAATGTCATTAGTACAGTAACAGTGCATTTTTTTAGCACTGATCACTGTATTAGTGTCACTGGTCCCCAAAAAGTGTCAAAAGTGTCACTTAGGTGTTCGATTTGTCTGCTGCAATATCGCAGTCCCGCTAAAAACTGTCGATCGCTGGCATTACTAGTAAAAACATAAATTAAATAAAAATTCCATAAAATCATTGCACTGTTTGTAGACGCTATAACTTTTGTGCAAACCAATCAATATATTGGGATTTTTGTTTTACCAAAAATATGTAGCAGAATACATATTGGCCTAAATTGATGAAGAAAAAAAAAAAAAAGAGATTTATAGCAGAAAGTAAAAAATGTTTTTTTTTCTCAAAATCATCACTCTTTTTTTGTTTAAAGTGCAAAAAAAATATTATTATTTGGGCACAGTGTCACACGACTGCGCAATTGTCAGTTAAAGTAACGACGTGCCGTATCGCAAAAAATGATCTGGTCATTAAGGGGGCAAAACCTTTCGGTCTAGAAGTGGTTAAAAATTGTGTACATGCATACCTAGAATAACTTATGCTGTTTTTGAAGCCAAAGGGTAGTCACACCAAATATTGATTTGATTTAGATGTTTCTTGTTTGCTCACTTTGCACTTTGTAAATTGATACAAATAAACAATTAAAATATATAATTTTGAAAATAATTTCTTCACTTCTACCTAAACATTTGCACCATACTGTACATACTTAAATAATATGTGTTTTTTTAAACCAGAGTTTAGCATCACTAAGTTTTTACTGGATCTTGTTTACAGACCTCCTAAGGCCTCATGCACACTGGTTTCTTGGAAACGCTGTATATCCTGGCAGGAGAAGATATTTGGAGTTTGTTTATTTCATTGGGCAGAATTTGAATTTATTCTGGCCAGTGAAATCATTAAACTCTGAAGTGCTGAACTTGCCTAAAGTTTATGCGTGCTTTTGAGCCTTTATCCGCGTTGCTCAGCGTTTCTTGTGGTCAGAAAAACTGCTCTCAAACGCGATTTTAGGGTGTTCAGACAACAGCCCATAAACTCCTCCACTAATAAATTGCTAAAAACGTCCATGTGTGCATGGACACATAGGATAACATAGAGGGGGAGTTTAAGGGCTGTTAAAACAAAAATTCCCAAACTCACAAAAACGTGAGTTTAACAGCAGCAGTGTGCATGAGGCTTCAGAGTGCAGTAGCATTTTTGCCTCATTTGCCAAAATGCTTTCATCTTGGAACTCAAGGATTTACAATTGACAAATGATTCATTTTAAAAGTATTTTTTTAACATATCTTTCCATATGCTGTTCAACTCTATTTATTTATAAATTAGCCCTAAAGTGCTATCAAAAGAGATATACATTTATACTCCAATAAAAATTGAAAATTAGGCTTTGAATGCATACAAAAACCTTAGCCCAACTGCTGATGTTTTTTGTTTTCCCTTCATTCACACCCTTTTCTTGTGAACCAGTTTTACTTGTTAGTAATGCATAGAAGATATTACCAAATACAAACTGTCAGGTCATTGTTCTCTCACATACAGTATATTTAGCCTGCTGTAATAAATCAATCACACTAATAAGTTCCTTACAGGCGCCAATCAAATTCAAGCTTGCCTTGAAAGTTTTGATATAAATTGATGATATCTCAAGCAAAGAGAAATAGTTGTGGAGTGCACTCTTCAGGAAGCAAATTTATACAACCCATGTATGAAGATTCCTTGAAATCTGGAATAAGTCGATCACATTAAAAAAAGGTACATTTAAAAGACCATAACACAGCAACAGTGTTTGTTGGATAGTATTAGCAATTTACTGAGTTTACTTGCTTCCTGAAATTGATCTTTAACCACTTACGGCCCGCCCGCCGCAATTTTACGTTGCTACATTGACATTAAATACCGGTGTTATGGCAGCAGATAGCTGCCACAACCCTGGTATTTTTTTTACAGGGCGGGCAGTCCTCTTTTTCATAAAAGTGGTCCCAGCGGCAGATTCGCAGTGGGATCACTTTCATGGGTGGCGGGAGAGATGCCCCCCTCTCCCGCCGCTTGCCGGTCATTTCACCCGCTTATCGGAGCAGTCAGTAGTGGGGAAAATTATCCTATCTTTTCCCCTCCTAGGCAGGAAGTCGAGTGAGGGCAAGCCAGCCCCCGCTCAACTACATGGCCTTGGAGGACCAGAGTGATGTCATACCTCACTTCCTCCCAACGGCCTTAAAGGGCCCATTTTTTTTTTCATGATGTTAAAAAATTACATTTTTTTTTGCTTTTTAGTGTAGATGTGAGACCTGAGGTCTTTTTGACCCCAGACCTCACATTAAAGAGGGCCTGTCCTGCTTATTTCTATTACAAGGGAGGTTTACATTTCTTGTATTAGGAATAAAAGCAATCACATTTTTTTTAAAAAGGGACAGTGTAAAAATAAAAAATAAAAGGTAAAATAAATAAGAATAAAATAAAAAATTGAAAGCGCACCGTTCCTCCGAGCTCACACGCAGAAGCGAACGCATACGCAAGTCGTGCCCACATATGTAAACGGTGTTCAAACCACACATGTGATGTATCGCCGTGATCGTTGGAGCGAGAGCAATAATTATAACCCTAGATCTCCTCTGTATCTCTAAGTTGGTGACCTAAATTTTTTTTTTAAAGCGTCGCCTATGGAGATTTTTAAGTACCAATGTTTGTCACCATTCCATGAACGTGCGCAAATTTGAAGCTTGACATGTTGGGTATCTATTTACTCAGCATAACATTATCTTTTACATTATAGAAAATAATAATTTAAAATTGGCCTAACTTACTGTTTCTTATATTTTAATTAAAAAATTGTGTATTTTTTCCAAAAAAAATTGTGTTTGTAAGACTGCTGCGCAAATACGGTGTGACATAAAGTATTGCAACAATCTCCATTTTATCCTCTAGTCTCTGCTAAAAATATATATATATATATATATATATATATATATATATAATGTTTGGGGGTTCTAAGTAATTTTCTAGCAAAAAATACTGATTTAACTTGTAAACAAGTGTCAGAAATAGGCCTGGTCCTTAAGTGCTTACATTATGCTTTATATACCAAGACTGGCATGTCTGCAAAAATCTAACTTTAGTATATATTAAATATGCCAAATGAAATAAATATTAAGAAAAAGTATGTCTTAAAATAGCAATGTTTATCCTGACCACTGCAGCTATTTTTATGAGAGCCCCAAGGTAATCTTTGCAAATCATTGTCTATTACCGGTCTGTGGTGAAGTTCTCAGTTATCCTCATGTGTCCTATTTCTAGTTTCACTATTTGGTTTTCATTTGCTTAAAAGGTTAAAAATCCTAAAGCAAAATTCTGATCTTTTTTTATCAAAAATGCATAGCTTCGTATAAATATGTCCTAGTGAAGTGCACAGAAGCTTTAATTTAATTTTCCTTATTGAAATTATGAGGTCTGCTCCAGGTACAGGACTGAGTGCTATAATTGGCTTACTTTGCTATGTAGTACAGTTGCTGTACAACTATGGGTTTCTTACATGGAAGTGAAATGTAATCCATATAGCTTAATTTGACTCAACTGATTCCACCTTAATGCACTCAAAGTTAAATAAGTTAAAAAGCTTTCCTCCCAGGTGACCAACTCCACAAAGACTCATTGCATACCACAATTCACAATATACTCACAGACTGAACTATCACTTTACACACAGCACACACATACTGGACAATAATTCAATAAAATCTTGCTGTTTGATAGTCTGAAGGGAATTCAAATAACACATTAGCCAGACAGGGTAAGGGATACCTCACCTCATTATTAAAAAAATATTTCCCAACTTCAGAATCTAAGAAAGAGGGATACTTCAGTGCAGAGTTATCTGGCCTGCTGGTGTTAGTTGGGCAAGGATTCTTTGTGATGGAACATCCAGTAATGCCAGTAAGTCACCTCCACCAAACACTGTGAGGGAGCGAAGCAGTTTCTATATCGCTTAGCAGGGCCGCTGCAGAGTAAGCTGGCCACATAAGCCGATACCACTAAAGTAGTTCTGTCTGGGAGCAAAAGGCGGAGTGATATTGTTTGCACTCTGCCTCCCCCTGCAGACTAGATGCTCCTTTTAGTGGCAGCCACAGCTGTGTGAAAGATCTGTGCTCACTGTGCTGTGGAGAAGACAGTGGAGTAGAGATAAGTTGTTATAGATTGTTTTTTTTTTTTTTGCTAGATGGGGCTGCGTCTGTTAATGCTGCTTAAATATAGGCCTGCGGCTGTCTTTTTGCTGGATCGGACTGTCACTTTGCTAGACTGGGCTGTCTCTTTGCTGGGTGGGGTGGTTTCTTTGCTGGATCAGGAGGTCTCTTTGCTGGATTGGGCTGCCTCTTTGCTGGATGGGGCAGTCTCTTTGCTGGGTTGGGCTGTCTCTTTATTGGCTTGGGCTGTCACTTTGCTGGATGGGGCTGTTTGTTTCCTGGATGGGGATATCTCTTTGTGGGATTTAACTGTCTCTTTGCTGGTTTGGCTGTCTCTTTGCTGGATTGGGCTGTCTCTTTGTTGGATTAAGATATCTCTTTGCTGGGTGGCGTTGTCTCTTTGCTGAAGTGGGATGTCTCTTTTCTGGATGGGCCTGTCTCTTTGCTGGTTATGAGGATGTCTCTTTGGATATGGGGATATCTATTTGCTGGATTGGGCTGTCTCTTTGCTGGATATGATGGGCGCATCTGCTGGATATGAGGGATGTCTTTTTTAGCTGGATATGGGGGATGACTCTTTGCTGGATATGGGGGATGTTTCTTTAAGGATTTGGGGGATGTCTCTTTGCTGGATTGGGCTGTCTCTTTGCTGGATATGGGAGATGTCTCTTTGCTGGATGGGGATGTCTCTTTGTTGGATTGGGTGTCTCTTTGCTGATATGGGGGATGTCTCTTTGCTGGATCTGGCTATCTCTATGCTGCATATGGTGAGGTCTCTTTGCTGGATTGGGGTGTCTCTTTGTTGGATTGGGGTGTCTCGTTGCTTATATGGGGGATGTCTCTTTGCTGAGTATGAATGATGTCTTTTTGCTGGATTGGGCTGTCTCTTTGCTGGATATGGGGATGTATCTTTGCTGGATCTGGCTATCTCTATGCTGCATATGGGGGAGGTCTCTTTGCTGGATATGGGGGATGCCCCTTTGCTGGATATGGGAAATGTCTCTGATGTGAGAAGCAGAGAATATACATATGACAATAATGTGAAATCATCTGGAACTGCCTCTGAGCTTATTTTGGTAAGCGTTGGATATTTCTAATGTTTTGTACATTTTATTGTGTTGCTTTTTATTAAATAATTCCATAAAATGTACTTGTTTGGCCCTCCAATTTTACTTGGTTCCGTTTTCTCTAAGGGGGCGGTGCTAGGAGGTGTGTAGGGGTAGAGACAAGGGGCGGTTTTACATTTTATTATAAATACACCATAACACCATGCATCATTCTACTTTAAATGAGATCTGAAGGTATCAGTGTCAAAAAGAATGCTCTGTATCAATGTAAGTGGTAAGAAGAAAGCCACATCTAGGTGTCAATGGCAGGGAGAATGCCCCAGCACAACGTCATTGGCAACAAGAAATCCCTGGGGTGGTGTCAATGGTGGGAAAAATGCCAGGGACATGGAATAAAAACACTGGTTTTCTATATTTGCAATACTGTACTCACCATCCTTATAGAGAGTGTAGAGATTTTGAATACCTTTGCTGTGCACATTGTTATAAAAAGTCTGATGACACAGACTGAATGGAATATATGTAATTGATTATAGTGTGGATAAATATGTCCTTAGCCTTGCATTCCCAATTATTTCATGTCATATCTAGGCCCTAAAAAATAAGGGATGTTTTATGGAACTAAAAGTGCAATAAACGCACCTCATGCTTGATGGAATCTTAGAAACAAATGCAATATACTATTTTCTACTTTGTATAAGATGTGTGGAAGTTTATGTTAACAGCTGTTGTAAAGGTAGATGTGACCTTTGTTTTTTTATTAGGGTACAATTAAACATTGCACATTTTCTGTCATATCTCCTCTTTACTTCCACTGAATCGTGACCTGCAAAAATTTAGATCAAAATTGATTTCATCACCTTTATTCATCTACAGTAGGGTTTCTCAACTAGGGTTCCTCCAGGAGGTCCTTAGGGGTTCCTTGAGCAATGAACAATTTCTGCCTCTCAGATAAGATCCAAATGACACCATTCATCCTTTTAGCTGTCTGTAAGGGAGTAAAACTAATGTATAATGAGTTATAGATATAGTCATTTTTAGCTGGGTTTAGCAGACTGTAAAGGTATATCAAGGATTTCTCTATGTTGAAAAGGTTGAGAAAGGCTGATCTACCGTATGCACATATCAATAAACGTATTCAAATAAGCTACACCCTTCTTTATGTTCCAGAGAAATTTATGTTTTGAGGAGCTTAACCTTGAAGTTGGGTCAGTAAATATGCAGCACATACTAAGTTTTTGTTTGTCCCAGAAGTGTGTTTTGCCCAGAACTTTTCTGATTTCACATAGAGGAGCTGGCCTCTGGTAGTGGTACTGGTGTGCTCTGAAAAACACCCAGGCAGGTGTGGGCAAGAACTGTCGGCCCCAGCATAGATCAGTACTGATCAGGCATAGATCAGGTGTTGGATGCAGGGATGGGCTTTCCAACACTTGATACCAGGACATACCCTAAACTAACAGTTCTACTGGATCTGGTACAGTTGGAAGGTAGCCAACTGGTCTGTCTGACTATTCTTGCAGTTCTTTGAAGTATACCACCAAAAGCAGAACCTGTAGCGTGCCATAGGCATGAGATCATGCTTAAGTTAAACAAGCATATATTTATAGTGAGGTCTAGGGTATCCATTGCATCCAAGGGAAAGAAAAACTGTTGTGATATCTGGGGTCAGGATGGGTATAGTCCATATAGACATATAACTATGTCTTAAGGCCCGTACACACGTACCGATCGTCGGCATACAAACGTCGGTGGACGAAGGATCTGCCGATTGTACGCGTGTTAGTATGGTGCCTCCGACAGATGTCTGCGCACAATCCGCGGACAAAAGTCTTTCTTGCAAACATGAAAATTTTTGTATGCCGACACCAGAACGGACTTGTTCGCCTGTCAGTACACAATTCGGCCGACACACAGCTACAAATCCCAACACGCATGATCAAACCAAATGAGTTCCCGGAAGAATTTTCTCTAGTAAACTCAACATTTTATTCAGAAAGAACTTTCGGCTCGCGGTAGTCCAAGAAATAGGTGAAATGCGGAGCACATGCTCATCTTGATAAATGTGAGAAGAAGGAAGATGCTGCTCATAATGCCATACTTTTCTAATAAAAAGGCATGTGTTCTGTTATGATGAAGATAATGTTTGTCTATTCTATCTGTTCTATCAAAATTTATAATTAAATAATTTGAACTCTTCACCATTATTTTTGTATTTTCACACCAAAGATCTAACTATTGATATGACCCTTTATTCTTGTATGAATTAATGTCTAAAACATATTTTTCAGGTTATGCACAATATTAAACATGTTAACAAATTCAGATAGGCCATTTTTTATTTTCATTTTCTTTATTTTTTGGATCTCAGCAAAAAAAACCAAAGAAAACATCAATACTTTCCGTATAATAAACTAAACATAAAAAAGTTCCATTTGGACAAAATTAAACTAGAAACTGGCAAACAGGGGTAAAATAAATAATAGGGGGTTACAAAAATTAAAGTTGCTGGTAACTGTAATCAGGTTGCCATGAGGGCAGGTTTGGATCCTGCTGGCCATATTGCCACTGGCCATGTGGCATTTGGCGAGGTGGTGGGTGTTGTGGAGGTGGAGGTGGAGGGCACGGGTGCTCCTGGCATGCATGGCTGTGCTCAGTAAGTATGCCGTTTTCAGCCTTTTGCAGCACATCAAGAATAATTTTTCTGGCATACTGACACTGCCTGAGGTCCACCTTATCCAAAATTTTTGCCGTCATGTTGCCGAAGGACTCATTGGCCTCCGGTTTCCGACGTAGGGCTATGGTGGCCTCCTGGATAAATTCATCGGTTATGTCATCCACGTGCTTCCTCTTTTGCCTCCGTTTGGCAGGAGGAGGTGGTGGTGGAAATAGTTCCACAGGCTCCTCAGGCTCCGCAGGCTCCCCAGGCTCCTGGCTGCAACCTGGCTCCTCCTCAGTGACACTTCCCTGTTGATGAAATGAACAATTGATTAGAATGTTATAGTGTATATAAAAATGCATGTTTGTTATATTATTGTGAACAAATAGCAGACTTTACATACAGTGGCGTATCTAGGGTCTCCAGTGCCCTTGTTGAGGAGCTGTATTTGGCAACAACCCCCCCCCCCCAAGATCAATGTAAAACTGTAACCCACCCCCCCCAAAAAAAATTAAAGGGCATTAAAAGTTTCTAATTTGCCCCTTGTTTGCCCAGTGTAGAGCTCTCTAGTGGGCAATCATTGTCTCAGGTGTGAAAAAGAAAGAGAGGGTTGAGAGATAGAGAGAGGGAGAGAAAGAGGGGGTGTGAGAGAGAGAGGAGGGGGTTGCAGAGAGAGAGGGGCCTGAACTTGCAGAGGGCTTGATGTAGGGCATTGAGGGTGAAGCAGTGCAGGGAAACAGGAATAAGGAAGCCACCTGCCTTGCTGACCCAGAGTGAGAGACCAGAGACATGGAAGCAAGGATGGATGTATCATTTGCAGGAGCTGTTAGTTTTGTATTAAAAAAGGTTGAGCCAGAGGAATGCTGAGGCTACAGCAGTGTTTGTTAGGACCAGAGGTGTGCTGGGGATGCAGCAGTGTTTGTAAGACCAGAGGTGTGCTGGGGATGCAGTGAGAGGCAGTCTCAGTCTCCTGGTCTTTTGGCTCAGCTGCTCTCAATGTTTTACACCTGCATGAAGCAGCTCTCAATGTTTTACACCTGCATGAAGCTGCTCTCAATGTTTTACACCTGCATGAAGCAGCTCTCAATGTTTAACACCTGCATGAATCTGCCTGCAAACTGGGGGTTCTGGGGTGTGCAGGCTGAGTGGATTGTTAAAATAAACAATAAAACAATGCCAATGTTTTTGTGACCCACCCCCCTTGGCCTGCGCCCCTGGCGGTTGCCTGTCATGCCAACCCCTTGCTATGCCCGTTTACATAAAGGGTCAATTATGGTTTAGCTTATAATTTTGTTACATGATTACATTTTAGCAGACAATATATTGTGAAATGCCATACCTGAGTAAAACTCTCCTCCAGGAAATCCTCATCCTGGCTTGGATCAACCGACACTGAGCCCTCTGCCGAAGTAGAAGGCAGTGTTGAAATTGACGGCCTGGATTCCATGGTGTCTGCCAGGAATCGCATGTTATCATAGTACCACAGCCGTGGTACATATACATTCCGTGCACCTGCTCCAGACTGGGTGGACTCCTCTATTTTTTTTAACTCCCGCCTGTAGGCAGTGCGAATACTGTTTATTTTTTTTGCGGATATAATTAAAATTTGCCCCAGGACAGACGGGCTTGTAGAAGGCCACCAAATGTTCCATGGCCTGTTTTCTGAGTTTTCTATTTTTATAATCTGCGGACTTGACTTGCCACAAACACGGCAGTTGCCTGAATTCATCAATGAAGCTGATGAGGAAATTATGGCTGGTGAAATTGTCCACCATATTGCAGGACAGTATATGCCTGCAAGACACAAAACAACACAAAACATATTAAAATAGCATGTATTTTGGCACATAATAAAGATATTCCTAATAAAAGCTGTATAGGGCCCAAAACACACACTTTCTATTAAAAGAGTCGTACCTTTGTTTGTGGGGAAAAGTCGTGATTCGCCGCTCGATCGTGCTCCAACTCTCGATATGTCCGCTAGCGAATCGTCGGCCGAACGATCTGGCGTCCTTTAAATACAGCGCAGGCGTCAACTCCTCCTCCAGTGGCGGGCTTGTGCAGGGGTGTGTACGTGCCGAAGATCAGGCCTACATGCGACACTCACACCTGAAGCAGTGGAAAAATCTTGTAATCAAGAATAATGTCTCAACAATCTGGGAGCTCAATTAGTGTGGGCCGAAGTGATTGGGCCACCCGAAAATCAAGGGCTACACCCATGACAAAGGCAGAAATGGTGGAGATGGTCTCCATTTTAGAAAAAATGGATTATGATGGCAAGTTGGCAAATTACGATCGGCCCAATGCCAGGAAAGATGGCATCATGGACAAGGTGGTGGCCTGTTTGGTAAAAAAATTCGGTGTGGAGCGATCGAAAGATCAGATTCGGAAACGGTGGTCTGACCTGAAACACCGTGAGCAGGATCAGCTTTCCCAAATCCATCGGATTTTGAAAAAAAGTAAGTTTTTTTTTTTTTTTTTTTTTTAAATCATGCAGTATGTTTTTTATAATTTGGTGTATGTTGTATTAACATGTCTAGATTATAATGTCTATGTAAAAAGTTAGATTACTCATTTTAGTTGTCATGTCGTGATTTGATCGATCTATTGTTGATGTTTTAGTATATGACATTAAAAGTCAGGAAGCCATAGTTAAAAATATATGTATTGTGTTGCAACGAACGTTCTTTCCTGCACGAATCTTCTCAGCAAACATTCCTATTAATCACAGATTATTATTCAAACCTTTAAATAGGAGAAAAACGTAAACTCCGTGCCAAACAATGGGAAAGGAGGAGGAGAGGTTTGGCAGCTCCATCGGCAGTTGTGGAAGAAGAGGAGGACATGGGCCCAGATGGTGGCACAGATTCGACTAAAGGTAATTGGTTCCTATGCACTGTCAAACATTAATGTACCATATTTTACGTAGATAACCATGTACATGTCTTCATATTTGTTACTAAAAGAGCTATCAAGCAGGGCACCATGTCCTAACAAATGTACCTCTTGTGACTTTTATGATATGGCCAATGTTTTGTATTATGTAGATGAAGACATTATGCCTGAGGTGATTCTGGTGGAGCCAACAAGTGACCAGACACCAGAGCAACAAGAAGGTTGGTAGTCACAGATTTTTGTGTAGTGGGATCATAGAAATATGTGTATTTGCAATGATTGTTTAACCTTATATTCTTGTATTCCCTTACAAATTTACATTGCAGATGTTGCATCATGCCAGGATGTGGCATCCCCAGCCATGTCAGAACCCCGATCTCCTGGCAACTTGGCAAGCAGCGTGGAAGCCACTTCCGAAACTGTGGAGGAACCAGGACCAAGTGTCCAAGAGCCAATTGTGTGCCCACTTAGGTTTTTTCAGAATGATTTTTATCAGTGTTATTTTTAGCCTCCAATTTACAACACTAGTTCCCTATGGGAGCCTCTTTATTTGAATGGAAGTCGCACCGTAAGTCGGATCAGGATGCTCTGACTTGCGGGGCCACTTGCGCTGTGAAGATTTTTGAGGGGGAACTACACCAAAAAATTGAAGAACCCACCGTGGGTGTCCACCCCAAGTTTACAACCAGGCCTTTTGTGTGTGTTATTGAGTTTGAGGGTATGCCCACAACAAAAAGACAGCGTGGGTTACCCCCAAAACCCCTACCAGACCCTTATCCAAGCATGCAGCTTGTCAGGCCAGGAAAGAGAACGAGCAAGCGGACCAAACACCCCCTGGACCACAGCAGGACACATGCCCTCAACATGGGGGGGTTTTGTTGCTTTGGGCCAGGGGGCCTCTGCACCGCACACACAAAAGCACCTTGCTCCCATGTAGAGGAGGACAAGGGCCTCATCCCCACAACCCTGTCTGGTGGTTTTGGGGGGTCATGCGGCCAGGGGGTTCCTAGGACTTTGGAAGCAACCTTTAACAAAGGGTGGCCCCCAGATCCCAGACCCCAATCCCTATGTGAATGGGTATGGGGTACATAGTACCCCTACACATTAACCACATAAATGGAAGTGTATGTGAATAACGACAGGAGACGTTTATGAAATGTTCTTAAATATCTTCATCCGGTCTTCTCCACTCTGCTCTTTGGATCTTCTCCTCTCCACTCTTCTGCTGTCCAATCTTCTGCTCTTATGTTGTCTGCTCTTTTGCCCTAGGCTCTTCTTCTTCCTCCTGTCCTCCTCCGATGCTGTTGCCGTGCATTCTGCCCGTCTCTGGTCTCTGCATCTTAATATATATACATTACGACCATGCCCTCACAATGACGTCATCATGCGTTCACACCCCTAATAAATCTATAGTAAGCTCAGGAGACCGGCAGAATCATCAGCAACAGCATCGGAGGAGGACAGGAGGAAGAAGAAGAGCCTAGGGCAAAAGAGCATAAGAACAGGGTAGGTATTAACTCGAGAGGAATTTAAGATTACCTGGACACCAAATGTTTCTCTATTATTATGACCTCATGTAGGTGATTCACATTGACTCATTTTTTTTTTTTTTTTACAGACCATGTTTTACATAGTTGCACATTAGCCAAATTGACCCATGAGGCTCTCCAATGCTGCGCAGACCTGGAACAAATAAAGGAGACTGCAACGGCATTACAAATCAAAATGCGCAATTTTGTGGACATGATTGGCAAATTTTAAGCCACAATTTTACTACGTTTTTAATGTTTGTATTGGGATGTTCCTGATGTTACAAATTTTTTATAATGTTTTATGGCATTTTAATTACACTCAGATGTTAAAGAGTGTACCCAAGTTTGGGAAAAGCACTTTACAACACCCTAACCCTAACCCTAACCCTGTGAATGTTTGATACTAAAACATTTTTACATTCAACAATGTGTGTTCAATTCTTTATTAGACTTTCGTTGGGGGGTCGAGGTCTAAAGCTGTGTAAAGAAGCACTAAATGTATGATGGCTGTCCTATTCACATATTTACATGTTAATGAAAGCATTTTGGACACTGCCATATGCGAGTTGCTGGAGGTGTCAATGAAATGTTAAAGATACCCCCAGTTTTAACGCATATCACAGTGCGATCTGACATTTCACACAGGATCGGATCACACAAGTTTGAACGACTGTGCGATCCTATCCTGATGCGGCTGAATAAATGCATCATGTGCGACTTTTGTGCGAGTGCAGTGCGAATTGAGCCATACAAACTGTATAGCTGATTTTCGCATGAACATCTGATCGCATGTAATAAAGGAGCAGTGCGCTACGATATTACATGCCATCAGATGTGCAGTGTGAATTGAGACATACACTTTGTATGGCTACATTCGCACTGAACACGCATACAAGTCGCACATGACCCTTTATTTCTGATGTATCTGGATTGGATCGCACAGTGCTTAACACTTGTGGAATACAATCCTGTGCAAAAAGTAAGTGGCGGGTCACCCTTATGCAATGCTGGAAGGCTGCAAAGTCGCAGACTTCCCGCATCGCATAAGTGTGACTCAATACTCAAGGTACTAGCAGTCCTAGGATTCAATATGGCATTGATATTGCCAGTAGCAATCAGTGTAGGGAGATCAGTGTAATCTATAGTGTATTGCTTGTTCGTTGCTCTAGTTCACTTTCCATTACCTATATATATAACACTTTGAGATGAACAATGATCAAGTTTCACATAACACTGACATATCCTAACATTGGTGGGCAGTGAGAAGGATGTCATAAATGAACACAACATAACAGGTGTAGGTACTTTGTTAATACCCTAATGTATTATATGAAATATATAGTATGGGCAACTTCTGGACAATGAACACCAATGTAAGGTGACATTAGATGAACCTTGGGTGTGACCTAGTTCTCAATGTGACAGGGTTTGTGTACATTTTGTGGGGTGCAGAAGGCCCTTGTATTTACACCACTGGCTAAAAAATAACACATGGCCATCATCACTTTGGATCAGCTGGTGAGAGACTACAGTCAAGAAACACACTGATGAATGTATTAACCCTTCCAAAGTCACACATATATAACACATGATTAACCCAAATAATTGTGTTTGGCATATGTGCCCAAATGATTATAATCCACAATACAGAATCATTGCAATTTTTGTTTAATGTGTTGAAAAATAATATATCTCTGACATTTATCTTGTGTGTCCAATCTTTAACAAGATTAATGGGTGTGTGACAGTGATTGCTGCCAGGACACAGCTCCTCTCCCCACGAAATAGTCCAGATATTCCTGGCGGATCTGACGGGCCCTGTGTGATGCCAATGCTGACCGTCCAACTTCCATTGACGGCATGGACTCCACTTGGTTAGAAGGTTGGGCCTCTCCACTTGTACCTGGCATAGCAGGGTCAGTATCCAGTTGCTGCAATACATAATTTTGTGCATTCCTGCGTAGGAAGTTGTGCAAAATGCAGCAACACAAGACCACATTATCCACTTTGTACAGTGCCAGGTTTATGGACGTCAGGAATATCCGGAACCGGTTGGCCATTATCCCGAAGGCATTCTCCACAACTCTGCGAGCTCTGGACAACCGGTAGTTGTAAATCCTTTGGTCTGGGGTGAGGTTCCTCTGAGGGTAGGGCTTCATGAGATGCTCCCCAAGCGCAAAAGCCTCATCTGCGATAAACACAAAGTTCATACCCTCAACAGTTTGCTCCCTGGATGGCAGGTTCAGAGTGCCGTTCTTTAGACGACGAGCGAACTCCGTCTGATCAATAACTCCCCCATCCGAATTGCGGCCATTTTTGCCAATATCCAAAAAAATAAACTCATAGTTTGCATTAACTATGGCTAGCATGACTATACTAAAAAAACCTTTATAATTATAAAAAAATGTGCCGGAATTCGGAGGGGGGACAATGCGGACGTGCTTCCCATCAATAGCACCCCCACAATTGGGAAAATTCCACTTCTCCAGAAATTGATCAGAAATCTCCAGCCATTGCTCTGCGTTTGAAGGAAACTGTGGGGAAAAAATAAAAAAAATAAAATTAGTGCTTGAGCACATCACATTATTAATTACACACACAGTTGTCTGTTAAATGCTTATGCAACTTGCTAAAAAAATATACAACAGGAAGGCAAAGGTTTGGATATGGGGATGTAACATCTACATACATTTATTTTCAACCTCCTATTGTTCTTATATTGTAAAGGGCCATACACACTAGAAGATTCTCTGAAGACTTTTTCGTGCAGATTTACCTTTTCTATGTAGTGCAAGGGCCTACCAGATTGCATAGGATTTGAAAGTGTTTGTTGGACCTCATATTATTTGGTTTTGGTAAATCGGAAGGATAAATTGTTCTGACAATCTTCTAGTGTGTATGGCCCATTATACTCACCAGCTAGAGCTGAGATTTACAAACTACGGCCATCCAGCTGTTGCAGAACTACACATCCCATGAGGCCTTGTAATTCTCTGACATTCACAGACATGACTAGGCATGATGGAAATTGAAGTTTGTGAACAACTGGTGGGCCATAGTTTGAAGACCTCTGAACTTGAGCTTTGGTATATGCTGACTTTGAGATTTAGCATGTGGGTGGGGGATGGGTAAGTAAAACTGGGCATTTATACATCAATAAGGGCTTGTGGTCAGTGAAGGTTTTAACATCATTACATAAACATACAGAATCATAGGTGGGAATGGATGGACTGATGTATTTTAGATAAATCATTAACTAGGTACTAAAACATTGGCCAAGGAATAATTGTTTGAGGGAAAGCAATAAAATTAGATAAATTCGACATACTGTTAACAGGCAATGCGTTTAGGGACACATAGGAGAGAATGGTGGGGTGGTTAGTGGGTAATTTTACAAATGGTTAAAGATAATCTACATCTTTACTACTATGTGCATGCGGACAGAGGGTAGTTTACAAATAATGGCCTGTGTCAATTGCTGTACATCCAAAAACATCATAATTCGGGTGAAACTAGTAATACATGTAATGTAATGTAAAAAATCAAACATACCTTGATATAGTCCTTCTGCAAGACCTTGATGATGGCAGAGCAGGTCTCAGGGATGATGATACCAAGAGCTTGGGGGGAGATGCCTGTGGTGAACTTCAGATCCTGCAGGCTTCTCCCTGTTGCAAGATACCTCAACGTCGCAATTAACCTTTGCTCAGGAGTAATTGCAAGCCGCATACAAGTATCCTGCTTCAGAATATAGGGGGACACCAGGGCAAGAAGACGGTAAAAGATGGGATCCGTCATCCTCAAATAATTCCTGAAGTCATCAGGATTATTTTCCTGGAGCTCCCTCAGCAAGGACATATGAGAAAATTGATCACGGTTAAGCAACCAATTTTTCGTCCAGGAGGTCCGCTTCTTCTTCCTATTGCTCGTACGTCGTCTCAGAGCCAAAACTCCAACACTAACGACAGCAACGGACGAATTCACGGTCGCCATAATAAATTCTCGAACGATGTCTCGGAAAATAGCGAAATGTCGTCAACCAAACAAATGCTACCGAAATCAGCGCGAGATGCCCAGAAGGGTCACGGCCAAACACTCACTTCCTCTTTTGTAGCGGCGAACGTGCGTGGAACGTAGTGACGTCATTTTCTGTCGGAAGACAAATGTCCTGGGCAAGTTTTGAGCACTTTTCAACAGACAAACAACAAACACACCAGCCGCGAACATTTGTAGGACGTTCTGTCGGCCGACGATCGGTACGTGTGTACGGGGCTTTAATCTAATAGGCTGGATAAAAAACATAAATGCCTCATGTTGATAAGTATCCACATCATATAATCAGTTGTGTAAGTAATTCAATAATGTTTATATATCATATAAAAATGCTGTGGTTTTATCTTTCACTTTCTGTTCTGCGCACAGATAATTCTCAGCTGATTGTATAGATTAGTCCAAAATTATCATCCAAAACTGCTCACACAGCAGCAGAAAGGCACTCCTGGAACAAATGAAATGGCCTCCAGCTTTCTTGCTAGTTTGCTTGTCATTGTATAAATGGAAATTTGCTTTCTATGAGAAATAAATGCACAACACATAATTAGTGTATCCCAGATGTGTTTGCACTGGGGAAGTTGATCACAGGATTACTACTTAAATTATCTAATCGCGTATACTTTTGCCATGGGCATCTACAGCACAAACACTGTACCGCCTCCCAGTTCTCCTGTAATGCAGAAAAAAAAACGCAAGCAAAATGGAATAGGAGATAAATGATCTTTTGTGATGTGTTTGACATCTCCTTTCAACCCATTCATCTGCAGCTGGTGCAGAATGGCTTTAATTTCTGTTCCATTAATTTTGCTTACTTGTGGAAACCTTTAACAAATACATTTGGCTTATAATATTTATGCTAGGGTATGCATTGCAGACCACACCTTTTCAGGAGTACCCATATAATATAACCTTAATCATTTGGCAAAGCTATTAAACAAAATACTAAAATTATCCCACCCCTGCTATCATTGTGTATTTGTGCTGTAGTTTGCAGGGTTGGTCAGAAATCGCTTTAGGTGACAAATCTTAACCCATAGCTGTAATCAACATCATAGAGGTTATCCTGTCTACGCAACATTAATACAATTTGATTTCTGGTTGCCATGTATAAAAGAATCAAAACTATGGGGCTAATCCTTCCTCATAAATCCATAATGTTTAAATAAGGTAATTAACTTCTGTTTATTGAATTTTTATTTCATTACTTTGGAATAGCTGAACATTGGCTGTCTGCCCCATTCAGTGAACATCTGAATTTGCAGGGAGTTTGGAGGGTGTTCGCCCTGCCGAACGCTCTGTATGCACTGCGCACTGCACAGTGCAATCTAAGCCCTGATTAACAAATGATGAGTCATCAGCTGTCAATGGGCTTCCCCCAAAAACAGCTGAATAAAAAAAAAAACATTTAAAAACGTTGTAAAAAAAAACGTCTTGGGGTCCCCAATAATTCATCTGGTATGGATTTTAAGGGGAACGCTATGCCAAAATGTTTAAAAAAATGGTGTGGGGTGCCCCCCAGAATCTATATCAGACTCTTATTTGAGCATGCATCCTGGCAGGTCAGGAAAAGGGAGAGTGCCCCCCCTCTTGAAAAATACCAGGCCCAATGCCCTCCACACGGGGGGTTGCTTTGGGGAAGGGAGCCTCCCCAAGTTGAAGGGGACAGGGGTCTCTTCCCCACAACCCTGGGTGGCCATTGTGAGGGCTGCGGGCTTTAACAGGGCTTTAACAGAGGGGCGTCCCAGATCCAGCCCCCCTAAATGAATGAGTATGGGGCACATAATACCCCTACCCATTTACCAAAAAAAGTGTAAAAAAAAATAAATAAAAACAGGACAAAGGTTTTTGACAAATCCTTTATAAGAAATAAAAAATGAAGACTCATCATCAATCACAATGTCCGCCGCAGCGCCGACCCAAAAAAAAAATCACACCGCTGAATGGCTGGCTTGCCATTTGGCAGTTCTTATATAGGTGAGGGTGGGGCCATCTGGCGATGTCACCTGGTGGCACCACCCCCTTGTGACATCACCGACCCAGCATGCACCTGCTGGTGATGTCACAAGGGGGGTGGTGCACCCAGGTGATGTCGCTAGGTGGCCCCGCCCCGACCTATAGGTGGGCGGCAGATGTGGGCTACATGATTGATGATGTATCTGTCAAAAACCTGCGTGCTTCTTTATTTATTTTGACTTTTTTGGTGAATGGTAGGGGTACCATCTATCCTATGACATGGGGGGCTGGGATCTGGGGGCCAAAGAGGTTAAAGAGGGGTTTCAGATCCCGATAGGCCCCTTGCCCGCAAACCCCCACAACCACAGCCCAGGGTAGTGGGGAAGAGACCTTTGTCCCCATCAACATGGGGACAAGGTGCTTTGGGGCGGGGGGCACCCCCCATGTTGAGGGTATATGGTCTAGTACATTTCAGGAGATGGGTGCTCGCTTGTCCCCCCCTTTCCTGACCTGCCAGGCTGCGTGCATTGATAAGGGTCTGATATCTATATGGGGGGGAGCATGCCGTTTTCTTTATTTTGCCATGTGGTTTCCCATAAAATCCCTACCAGACCCAAAAGTTCTGCACTTGATTTAACCCTGATCATGCATTTTAATGCATTGACTCTTTTCATGCATTTTTTTTTCTTTATAGGTGTCATTTTTGCTGCAGCATGTTCTTCACATCCTACATATGTGCCACTTTACAGGCAAACCCCCCAGACACTATACAGTTGCGCTCATAAGTTTACATACCCTGGCAGAATTTATGATTTCTTGTCCATTTTCTGAGAATATGAATGATGGCACAAAAACTTATCTTTCACTCATGGTTAGTGTTTGGCTGAAGCCATTTATTATCAATCAACTGTGTTTACTCTTTTTAAATCATAATGACAACAGAAACTACTCAAATGACCCTGCTCAAAAGTTTACATACCCTGGTGATTTTGGCCTGATAACATGCACACAAGTTGACACAAAGGAGTTTAAATGGCTATTAAAAATAACCATCCTCACCTGTGATCTGTTTGCTTGTAATTAGTGTGTGTGTCAATGAGTTTCTAGACTCCTGACAGACCCCTGCATCTTTCATCCAGTGCTGCACTAATGTTTCTGGATTCTAGGTCATGGGGAAAGCAAAAGAATTGTCAAAGGATACAGTATTTTTTGATTGGTTACAGCAATAACATCCAGAGTGGTCTGTACCTTTTGCATACAATCTACACTATCCAAATCTAGTACATTCACATGACTGTGCCTGGAAGATTTAATAACTGGAATCCTCCTATCTCCTTTTGTTTTCAGTTGTAATCACAATTGCACAATTTCACAATTGGGCTACCACAGAGATCAGAAGGCACATAGCAGTTTTTTTTTTTTAAATCAGAAAACATCTTTATTGAGAGAAAATCACAGCACCACATGAAAACTGCAATACACTGTACAGGCACAGCAACATGAAATCACCATCACCTCAGAAAGAATAGTGTGCATAACAAGTACATCACAACCCCCCCTTGAAGCAGACAACCCCCAACAACAGCGCCTGAAACAGTATCATCATCACGGCCCTCCAATCCACCCCCAACGTAACTAGCAATCATCCACCGGCAACCCCAACCCGTATTTACACATTTAAGACAGTAAACGGTCCAGGATGAGGTCCGTAGGGGCCATTCCCGGACAATTCAACCAAGCACCCCATATTTTAGAGAATTTTTGTGAAGATCCCCTATGTTGGTAAATAACCTTTTCCATTCTAAGGGTGCCCCCGATTTGCTCTAGCCACATCCGAAAGGTCGGAGGCTCAGGTGCAGTCCATAGTCGCAATATAAGCAAGCGAGCCTGAAACAGGGCACGAGAGGCCGCCTCCCTCAGATGTCTGTCCTCCACTTGTTGGTCCAGAATGCCCAGAATGCAGTGTTTAGGGTCCCCAGGCACATCTATCCCCAAGGTACTATTAATAGCAGAGCGCACCTCAGTCCAGTACCTGTGCAGCTTTGGACAACGCCACAACAGGTGAATTAAGTCACCCACCTCCCTTTGGCAACGGCCGCATATATCGTCGTCATGGACACCCATAGAGTACAGTTTCAGAGGAGTGTGGTGGACCCTAAGTAATATGTATAATTGAGACACCTGATGCGAAACATTCAAAGAACACGTGCGGACTGATTCTAAGGCCTCCTCCCACTGCTCTCCCGGGATCTCCCCCACATCAGTGCTCCAGTGATCACAGGCCTTGCTAGGGTATTTTTCTAAGTATGCGCTCAGCAGGGCGGAATAGCAGCTAGATATGAACCCTTTGGTGTCAGTAAACTGTTGCATAAGATAGAATATAGGAGTAGGGTACAGGTGGAGCTGTCCCGTGGCAGCCTGAGCCCGCAGCGCATGTTGTAACTGGAAGTAGTAGAATGTCATGTGGTCGGGTAAGGAAAAGCGCTCCTGCAATTGCGCAAATGGTAGCAGGACCCCTCCGCGGAGGATGTGCCGCAAATGAGTCACCCCAAAAGCCCGCCATCTGTCCGCCTGATCTAATTTGCACAGCTCTGGGTACGCGCGGTTACCCCAGATCGGACTAAATTTGGTATACCCCGTCACTTGTTGCATTTGTTTCGTCTTATCCCATACCTTCTGTAAGAGGCGATACGTCGGGTATCGCCGATTGGGTTTGGTAAACAGCTGTGCCTCCAGTCCCTCCGGTACCCCAGATGTCTCTGTAAATGCCTGCATAACTGCCAATGCCGCACCACCCGGAGCCCCCGACAGCACGCCCACCAGGTGCTGCAGCTGGGACGCCAGATAGTACAGCCAGGGGTTGGGCAGGGCAAGGCCCCCCCCATCCCTGGGCTTCTGCAGCTGTTCCAAGCGGATTCTAGCCGCCTTTCCCTTCCACAGCAAGGAGCGGAAGAGGGTATTTACAATACGAAAAGTTTTCAGGGTAATAACAATCGGGGAATTGTGCAGGAAGTATAGCAGTTGAGGCATCAATATCATTTTGATAAGGTTTACTCGTCCCGCCAGGGAGAGCCAGAGCTTAGTCCAGATCCTAATTTTATCCCGGAAGCGCGTAAGAAGAGGGCTAATGTTGAGCACACTATATTGATTTGGGTCCGCCGACACCACCACCCCCAGATACTTAAACTTATCAACCACCGGGACCGGGCAGTGAGAGCCCACCGGCTGAGCAGCGTCCGCATTCAGGTGCAGCAACGCTGATTTGGACCAATTTATGGTGAGACCCGAAAACCTCTCGAACTCTGTGATCTCAGACATAACCGCCCGTAGGGATCCACCCGTGTCCCCCAAAGTCAGTAGCATGTCGTCCGCATATAAAAGTATTTTGTCCTGGAGAGGACCGTACTTGAAACCCACTATGGAGTCCCTGTGTCTGATACGCGTCGCAAGGGGCTCAATTGCAAGTGCAAATAACAAAGGGAAAAGTGGGCAGCCCTGCCTCGTTCCCCTACCGAGGCTGAAGCCCTCAGATGTCCTACCTCCCTCTCGTATCGATGCCCGAGGTTGATGGTATAGCAGTCGCACCCATGATAGAAACACCGGGCCAAACCCAAACGCCTCCATCACCGCCCACAGATATCCCCATTCCACGCTGTCAAACGCCTTGTTGGCGTCCAAAGACAACAGCGCTCTTTCTCCCATATTATCCGCCGGTGTTTGGATCGCAACGAACAGTCGTCTAAGATTAAGGGCCGTGGACCTATTGGGCATGAAGCCCGCCTGATCCTCATGAATAATATGAGTGATCACTGAATTCACCCGCCTTGCTAAAACCTTGGCCAACAATTTGACGTCTGCCTGGAGCAATGAAATGGGTCTGTATGATCCCGGGTCCGTGGGCGACTTCCCAGGCTTAAGCAGAAGCACAATGCTCACCCTAGACATGGACTCCGGAAGCGCCCCAGCCTCTCTAGCCGTCTGGAACACCTCCAACAACTTCGGCATCAGCAGCCCCGAGAAGGTTTGATAAACCTCCACGGGGAGGCCATCATCCCCAGGTGCCTTGGCTCCCGGGAAGAGGGCCAATGCCTCCACCAACTCCTCCTCCGTAATGTGTGCCTCTAGCCCCTCCCGTTGTTCTGCAGTGAGTCTCGGAAGTGGCATGGTGCCTAAGTACTCCCGCAACTCCTCCGAACTGTACGTTGCCCTTGAAGAATAAGTGTCAGTGTAGAATCTAGTAAGTTCCGCCATAATTTCCCCCTGCCTATTCACCAGTCGTCCTGTTGGCAACCTAAGTGCTCCTATGGGGGGAACCGAGGGGCGCGCTCCCACCAAACGAGACAGCAAGTGGCCCGTCCGCTCCCCCTCTTCGTAAAACGTGGTCTTGGTGAAAAAACGCTTTTTATCAACCTTAGATCGGACTTCCCCCAACCATACCGATTGAGCCGAGAGCCAGGCTGCTCTCTTCTCCTCAGTAGGGTCAACAATATAATCGGCCTCCAACCTCTGCGCGGTACCAGCTAACTGTTCCTCAAAGAGCTTAGACCCTGTCTGAACCTTCCGGATATGGGTAATCAACACCCCTCGGAGGAAGCATTTGAAGGCATCCCATCTCGCCAGCACATCCCCGTGCTGACCATGGATCTCAAAAAACTCTCCGATGGCAGCAGCAATGCCGTTATCCTGTGGGAACAGCTTCAGCCAAAACGCATTGAACCTCCAGGGGGCCCTAGTTAAAGCCACCCGGGGGCGCACCGCCAGCCGAACCACCAGCGGAGAGTGATCGGAGATACCCCTAAGGGCATATTCCGCCTCCTCCACAACAGGGAGGGCGGTCCTATTACATACGCAAAGATCAATCCTAGACAGGGAGGAGTGCGTTTTAGAAAAACACGAAAATTGAACTACTCCAGGATGCTTCAAACGCCAGGCCTCCGACCATTCCACCTCCTCCAGGAAGCGCGAAAGGGCAGTGCCCCTGTCAACCACCGGAGAGGGGGATGGCGGATGCCTATCCCGGACGGGATCCAAGATACCGTTAAAATCCCCCACAACAATCAGCGGGGTGCCCACTTTGTCTAGCGTGAAGTTAAGCAATTCCCTAAGAACTAAAGATGAGAAAGGGGGCGGAATGTAAACCACCGCCAACACACACGTAAACTGAAACAGTACACAGTGCAAAAAAACAAACCTTCCCTCAGGGTCCACCTGCACCCCCAGTTCCCTGAAAGCCAGCGCCCTGTGAACCAGAACACTGACTCCCCTGGAATATGTGGAGTGGGTGGAGTGATACCCCCACCCCACCCAAGAATATCGCAAACAGTTCACAGTGTCCCCCTGCAGATGTGTCTCTTGGAGGCCTATGATGGCAGGGTGGTGCTTCTTCAACTGTGTAGCAATCATAGCCCGTTTTACTGGGCACCCAAGGCCACGGACATTCCATGAGATTACAGGTACTCCAGCCATGGAAAAAGAGAAAGATGGGGTGGGGCCTCTGCCCCCCTGTACCTCCGTCGTGCAACAAAGTAGGGTGCGACATCCAGGAACAAAAGTAAAAGAGGCAAGGTGTGCAGAAACATAGAGTCCAAAAAGTCCGGTATGGGTGAAGTTCTCTCAAAAACAAAAATGGAAAGCAAAATGAAAAGTCTCAGTCCAGCAAGGCACAACGGTGCCTCGTCATAAAACTGAAAACGAGCGGGTAGCCCATAAGCGGTGAACCCGACAGTGGACGGACAGTCCAGTGGAATCCACCCGCCCAAAAACGCACAACCGTGCGAAAAAATCACAACATGCCACACAAGCAGTGTGGGTAGATACAGCAAAATCCAGATATTCATACCTTGCGTAGAGCTTCATCATCCAAACAGGTAACCGTAAACGTCCCCGGCCGGGTCAATTTGTAATCCAAACATGTAGTCACTTGTAGAGGGGAGCAAACCCCAGAACACATCAGGAACCCATCACGCCACCTCTTCAACTCAGTCTCCCGGATCTTCAGGGCGTCGACGGCGGAGAGCGGGCTCGTGCAAGTCCAGCTAATTCACCGCGTCCGCGGCCGTATCAAAAAAGTGTGCCCTTCCCTCAGCCGTGACACGGAGGCGAGCAGGGTACAACATGGCATACACTAGACCCAGGCGGCGAAGTCGCTGCTTCACGTCAATAAATTTTGCTCTCTGTTTCTGCACCTCGGCAGAAAAATCAGGATAGAATGACACTCTGACCCCATTGAAGCGTATTTCCGCCTTCTCCCTGGCCAGCCGTAGGATCTTCTCTCTGTCCCGGTAATGAAGTATTTTCGCAAGCATTGGCCTAGGGGCATTGCCAGGCAGGGCTCTAGTGGGGACCCGGTGCGCCCTCTCCACTGCGAACAGGGGAGAGAAGGAAGCCCGGTCAAAAGTATCGCACAGCCAGGTCTCAACAAAGTCAGTGGGGTCCCGTCCCTCCACCTTCTCCGGGAGCCCCACTATGCTGACATTATTCCTGCGCAGGCGGTTTTCAATATCGTCCGTCTTATTCCTATTAGCCTGAGCCAGCCTAGCCGTCTCCCTGGTGTCCGAGAGTAATGTGGGCATCTGATCCTCTAGGTCACAGACGCGACTTTCAACAGCAGTGGTGCGTTCCCGCATTTTTTGTAGATCTTGACGCAGAAGGGCCACCTCCTCCGTGAGACCCCCCAGCCTGTCTTTGACAACATTCACGGACGCCGTGCATTTCTGTACAGCCATCAAGATTTGACCCAGGGTGGGCTGAGTCCCCTCCAGCACATCTCCCTCTAGCTCAGTCCCAAAGTCAAGCTGCTCAGGTGGGTCCAGAGCCCCCGGTTACTGATGCGCGTCCCCCAGTGCCTGTGCACCCGGCAGGGGGGCAGCCTCCACAGCGCTGGTTCCCGGGAGGTCGCAAAGCTTCTTTGCGTACAGAAGAATATCGCCAGCACTGTCCTTTCCCCCCGGGCGCCCCGCCTTGGGCTTAGTGCCAGTGTCTCTGTGTTTGTCAGGGCCTTTTGAGGCAGATTGCGGCGTCCCCCCAGCGCCATCCTGGCCAGCCAAGCCAGGGACAGTGCCATCCTTTAATTTACTCCCCCGGGTCATTGCAGCACCCGCGCGGGACATGAAGGGTGTAGGGAGGTAGCAGCCCAAGCAGTGAAGTAGTCCCTGGTGGTCAGTGGGTCAGCAGATAGAGGCCGCCGCTTACCGGATCCATGCCGCCACGAGCGGGCGCCCGCCGTAGGAAAGGCCGCGGCTTCGGCTCTCGACTAGGCCGCAACCCGGAACTCAGCTGGAAACGCTCCGCGGCCAAAACTAGTGGCAGGCCCGCACTGCAGGAGGTGTCCCAGTCCCAGGGGAGGCAGTCCGGGTCCCAGGTCCGCAAGGATGAAGGAGGATGGCCCGAGATGCAGATCCGGCGGCGCGGCCCTCTCTCCACGGTCCAGAGCGGCCGCACACCAGGCACCGATCCGGGGGCAAGTCGTGCAGCACCAGACTCAGGGGGCCCCCCGAGAAGGATTGGGGTGCAGTAGGAAGTATCCCGGCCGGGGAAAAAGGGTATTTTTAGCGGATTACTGGAGGAGCCCTGTGAGCTGCTTCCACTCACATGCCCAGTCGGCCACGCCCCCCCCACATAGCAGTTTTTACATTTCCACTATAGACCTTTTTATTCAGCCATAACTATGTCATTATTTAAGAAAAAATGTTACACATACAATGTATTTTTCTATTTTGACCAGTGTTCAATTGAGTACTGTCTGTGATACTTTTTTTATTTGAACAAACACACAATTTTTCAGGACAAGCTTTCAGGGTATGTCCCCTTCCTCAAGGTCCAAGCAGTACTGATTCACAAAAGATTTAGCAAAATGGTAAAAAAACACAATCTCTAAGCCAAAGGAAAAAAAAAGAGAAAACCAAACAAACATAAACAAATGTAACTGGCAATGGTAATAAAACTAGCATAGTTAGTGAGATAAGACCGAGGGAGAACTATAGACTGGGGGAGTAGGGGGGGGTTATAGTTACAGAGGGGGGCCGTAAAACTGTAGAGTACATAGTTACATAGTAGGTGAGGTTGAATAAAGACAACAGTCCATCCAGTTCAACCTGTGTAGGTGTGTGTGGCTGTAATCATCTCACATACCCCTGAATGTTCTGATCCTTGAGATGTACGTCTAATAGCCTTTTGAAAGCCACCATACTACCCGCAGAAACCACCTCTTGTGGTAGAGAATTCCACAATCTTGTAGCCCTAACAGTAAAGAACCCCCCCACGTTGCCTGAGGTTAAAACGCTTCTCCTCTAATCGCATTGTATTCCCCCGAGTCCTCATGCAATCCCTTCGACTGAACAGCTTTTTTTCTAAGCTGAGATCCCCATTGAGATATTTAAAAATTGCTATCATGTCCCCCCTCAGGCGTCCCTTCTCCAGGAAGAATAAATCAAGCGATTGCAGACGCTCTTCATAATTTAGGTCCTGCAACCCCCTAATTAGTTTAGTTGCCCTTCTCTGGACTCTCTCCAGCTAAAACACATCCCTTCTGAGGACTGGCGACCACAACTGGACAGAATACTCCAGATGCGGTCGGACCAGAGTTTTATAAAGTGGAAGGATTATACACTTATCTCTGGAATACATCCCTTTCTTTATGCATGCTAATATTCTGCTGGCTTTGGCAGCTGCCGCTTGACATTGCATGCTGTTGCCTAGTCTATCATCAACCAAGACTCCCAGATCTTTCTCCATTTTTGATTCCCCCAAGGGTTCCCCTCATAATGTGTATTGTGCTTTTATGTTTCTAGTCCCCAAGTGCCAAACCTTACACTTCTCCACGTTAAACCTCATTTGCCAAGTCGTTGCCCACTCCGTTATTTTGTCCAGGTCATCCTGTAGGATATCTGCTTCATGCTGTGCAGTTATTGCCCTGCCCAATTTTTTGTCATCTGCAAAAACTGATATCGAATTACTGATCCCATCCTCAATGCTGTTTATGAATAAATTGAACAAGGTTGGTACCAGGACTGAGCCTTGGGGGACCCCGCTTACTACCTCAGACCAGTCTGAGTATGCGCTGTTTATTACCACCCTTTGGACACGCCCTTTTAGCCAGTTCCGTATCCAAGAGCAAACCCTGCTGTCGATACCTGCAGACCTTATTTTATAAATTAAGCGGTTATGGAGAACTGTATCAAACGCCTTAGCGAAATCTAAGTACACCACATCCACTGGTCTGCCCCTATCTAGCTCACAGCTCACCTCCTCGTAGAATGTTAAGAGATTGGTTTGACAAGAACGCCCATTTGTAAACCCGTGCTGGTTACTGCTGATGATGCTGTTGTCTTTAGCAAACTCTACGATATAGTCCCTTATCATCCCCTCCAGAAGTTTACATACTACTGATGTCAAACTGACAGGCCTATAATTTCCCGGTATATGCCTCTGACCCTTTTTGAATATCGGAATCACGTTTGCTTTCCTCCACTCCCCTGGTACATCTCCTGTCCTAATACTGTCAGCAAAGATCAGGAACAGTGGTCTAGATATAACCTTACTGAGTTCCTTGAGTACTCTTGGATGTACGCCATCCGAGCCTAGTGATTTGTTTGTGTTAAGTTTATCCAGCATTTCCATGATTTCACCCTCTGTTAGCCATAGTGGCAAGTCCTGTGTATTACTACTAACCATACAGTCATGGTCAGTGTACCCCTCCGTTTCCTGTGTAAACACTGGCGAGAAAAAAGCATTCAGCACGGCTGCTTTTTCAGTGTCCTCTGTAACCATCCTCCCATCATCGTTAATTATGTGTGCAATATGCTCTGCCCTTGTTTTTTTGCTGTTGATATATTTAAAGAATTTCTTTGGGCTTTTTTGTTACTATCCTCCGCTATTTGTCTCTCAAAGTTTATTTTAGCCATCTTGATTTCATGTTTACTCTTCTTATTTGCCTCCTTGTATTGGTCGAAAGCCAATACTGTGCCCTCTGATTTATATTTCCTGAAGGCCAATTTTTTTCCCCTAATACGTTTTTTAACGCTACGGTTTAGCCAGCCAGGTTTGGCTTCGTCTCTTCTAAATTTATTTCCCATAGGAATGCACTGCAAGATGCATTTGCTTAATATGTTCCTAAAGCATTCCCATTTTTCCTCTGTGGTCAGTGATCCCAAGGTTTGGTCCCAGTCAACCCTTTCCATCAATGAGTACAATTTTGGAAAGTTTGCCCTTCTGAAGTTAAGGGTTCTTATGTTCCCACTTGCCTTGCTATATTGTTATTTACGCTAAATGTGATCATCCTGTGATCGCTAGAGCCCAGGTATTCCTGGACTCCTACCTCCGAGATTAGGTCTGGGTCATTAGTGATCAATATATCCAGGATTGCGTTTTCTCTAGTAGGAGAATCCACCAACTGTGACATGTAATTATCCTGTAAGGTTTCCGTGAATAGACGGGCCTTATGTGAGTGTGTAGTCCCCTCTCCCCAGTCAATGTCGGGATAATTGAAGTCCCCCAATATGATGACTGATCCTAGCTTTGCCACTTTACCCAATAGTGCTAAAAATTCCAGCTCTACCTCCTCCCCTTGTTTAGGTGGCCTATAGCAAACCCCCACAATTACTTTTCCCTTTTCTCCTTCCCTATGGAGTTCTACCCATACGGATTCTAACTCCATACTCATCCCTTCCATAATGTTACTCCTCTCTATCACCCTTACATTGTTCTTGACGTAGAGACATACCCCTCCCCCTCTTTTTCCTACCCTGTCCTTCTGGTACACCGAATACCCTTGGATATTTGCCAGCCAGTCATGTGAGGGATCGAACCAAGTCTCCGCTATTCCCACAAGGTCTATGTCCTCACATTTGTCCTTCTGGTACACCGAATACCCTTGGATATTTGCCAGCCAGTCATGTGAGGGGTCGAATCAAGTCTCCGCTATTCCCACAAGGTCTATGTACTAACATTTCCAACTCATCCATTTTATTAGCTAGGCTCCTGGCATTAGCATATACCCCTCTTAGTTTTACGGAAGTTAAACGTGATTGGTGGTTATGTTTATTCTTGTTTGGTCTGAGGTTCTCCCGCACAGACCTACCAATTGACGTTGTGGACCTACTGTCGCTGCTGACCCTACAACTGCCTTCAGTCCTTTGCTCCCTCCTAACTGACTCTACTTCTGAGCCCTCCCCCCGTCTCCTAGTTTAAAAGCCCCTCCAACTTGGTGGCCATCTTTCTCCCCAAAAGAGCTGTACCGTCCCCATTAAGGTCCTTACTAAAAAGCCGGTAGCCGACTGAGAAGTCAGCCCAGTTCTCCAGGAACCCAAACCCCTCCTTCTTACTCCAGTTCCTCAGCCACTTGTTAAGTTCCCTAATCTCCTTCTGCCTCTCTTGTGTGGCTCGAGGTACAGGCAGTATTTCAGAGAAAACCACCTTGGAGGTCCTATTCCTCAATCTATTACCTAAGTCCCTGAAATCGTTCTTTAGGATCCTCCACCTACCTTTTACTTTGTCATTAGTGCCCACATGCACCATGACCGCTGGGTCATCCCCAGCCCCGCACAATAATCTGTCTGCCAGATCTGCGAATGCGGGCGCCTGGTAAACAACATACTGTTCGGTTACCGAGATCTTTTTTACAAATTGCCCTCTCTATCCTCTTGATAATTGAGTCCCCAACTACCACAACCTGTCTAACCTTTCCTGTGTCACGGCCCCCTTTCTTCCTGGAGCCGCCCCTCCCCTGGCAGCTGGGGGAGGGTGCATGCTCCAGCTCTGCCACCCCTGAGTTGATATCCCTCTCAACCTGCAACTCGGCAAATATGTTAGGGTGTACCAACTCAGGACTGGCCTCCCTGACACTCTTCCCACTAACCTTCCTAACGGTCACCCAGCTGCGTACCTCTGCTGCTTGCGTCTCCTCTATTCCTCCCTCCTCTATGCTGGCCCCTGCCAGCGCCTGATGGGTAATGTCCAAGCTCCTTTCCAGGTTGTTGATGCGACGCAGTCTTGCCACTGTGTTCTCTAGATCCAGGATCTGGTCTTCCAGAGCAACAAGTTGCTCACATCTTGCACAGCAGTATTCGCCCTCGATTGGTTCATCAAGAAACTCATACATGGCGCAAGAAGTGCACTGAGTGGCATCCCCAATCCTGTCGGACATTATTACCCACTACTCTATGGGGATAATGTTAACGACCTGCTCTTCCTTACCTACACTACCTCTTACTCCCCTGGTACTAAACCTGGGGTACTCACCAGTGGCTAATATACTAACCAGTCACTAAGATACTTACCAGTTGCACAGATACTTACCAGTCGCAAAGATACTAACAGACGCAAAGATACTCACCAGTCGCAAAGATACTCACCAGTCGCAAAGATACTCACCAGTCGCAAGATACTCACCAGTCGCAAAGATACTCACCAGTCGCAAAGATACTCACCAGTGGCAAAGATACTCACCTGTCGCAAAGATACTCACCTGTCGCAAAGAGTAATGAGTGAGGAAACCCATATCGAAATTTAGGCCGTTATTTTTTGTGTCAAAAAGAAGTATCATTCTTAATTCAAAAGTTTTCCTTTCCTGGATAGTTCTGAAATTCTCTTTAAGAACTAAAACATTGTGTGGTCCGGTTGTAAGAAATGATGTCCCACAGGTGTGCAGAAACTATCTTCTTTATGTTCCTTGATGGTATGTCTGTGCAAATTCATCCTCACTTGCAACTTCTGTCCTGTTTCGCCTACATAAGATCCTTTGCTACATCTTTTGCATTGGATGGAGTATACAACATTACTGGAGGTGCAGTTGTATAATCCTGTTATATTGACGGTCTTTTCTTTTGTGTGTGTGTGTGTGTGTGTGTGTGTGTGTGTGTGACACTTTTAGACAGATTGATCTGGTTGCAGTTTGCAGCGCTTTTTATTGCAGGGTTTGCTCCCATTATTTGTGACTTCATGATCAGGTTGGGTGGTTGTCTGAAAGCCAGTATTGAAGGTTGTTGGAATATTCCTTTCAGAGTTTCATCCTCTGTTTTGATGGGTTGTAAATCTTTCATTATCTTTTTTATCCCTTCTAGTGCTGGATTGTATGTGGTGACTAGAGGTACACAGTTATTTGTTTTTTTTTCTCTTAGTATTGGAGAAGATTTCCTCTTTGGGTTTACAAGGCCGTGTTTATGCTGGTGTTGATGGTTTGCTCTTTGTAACATTTCTTACGGAAGGAGTCTGCTAGTGTTCTCAGATGTTTATCTCTGTCTTCTGGGTCTGAACATATTCGGTGGTATCTGATGGCCTGGCTGTGTATGATGGCCCATTTAGTGTGTGGGGGTGAAAACTGGAACTGTGGAGGTAGCTGCATCGGTCAGTCGGTTTCCTGAATATCGAAGTATGAAGCTTGTCATCCCTGATGAATACTGTGGTGTCTAGAAAGTTGACATACCCGTTAGAATAATCAATTTTTAGTTTAATAGACGGGTCAAAGGTGTTGATCAATGAGTAAAACTGTTTTAGATTTTCTTCACCTTCTGTCCATATGATGCAGATATCATCGATATAGCGATAATATCTGTATGGCTTTTGTTGTATGCTGTTCAGGAATATGTCCTTCAGATCAGCCATAAATAAGTTTGCTTATTGGGGTGCCATTTTACTTCACATAGCAGTACTCATACACTGGAGATAGATGTCATTATTGAAAGTGAAGTAGTTGTGGGTAAGAATGAATTCAATGAGCTGTGTAACATCCTCAGCACTGTATTTGTGGTTTGGTGAGGATGATAAGAATCTGTGACATGCAGTCAGCCCATCCTGGTGAGGGATGTTACTGTACAGCGATTCTACATCCATAGTGACTAGAAGTGTATTTGGTGGTAATTGTTGTATATTGTTGAGTTTGTTTAGAAAGTCAGCTGTGTCTTGAAGAAAACTTGCAGTATCCATGACTAATGTTTTTAAAATATTTTCTACAAGGCCTGAGATATTTTCGGTAAGTGTTACCGAAACATCATAACAATCATAACATAACCTGTTATGATGGGTCTACCTGGATTTCCTGGCTTGTGAATCTTGGGCAGTATGTAGAAGTCCCCAATTTCTGGATTATCTGGAATAGCATTGATAAGTTCTGAATGTAGGTGGGTTGGTATTGTTTTAATGAGACCTTTTAAATGCTTAGTAAATTCCTGGGTTGGATCATAATCCAGTTTTTTATAGTAAGAAGTATTTGCCAGCTGCCTCTGGCCCTCTTGTATATATTTGTTTGTATCCATCACAACGACTGCTCCCCCTTTATCTGCTGGTTTGATAGTGATGGCCTGATTATTGCACAAATCGTGTACAGCTCTTCGCTTCAGTGGGAAAGGTTGTACAGTAAACCCCCCTCCATTGCGGGGGTTACATTCCGGACCCACCCGCAAAAAGTGAAAATCTGCAAAATAGAAATACCCTATTTAAATACACTGTAGGCATGTTTTATAACTTTCACTGTACTTTTAAAAGCTTTTTAAGGTCTTTAAACACACTTTTAAAACAATAGAAACTGATTTAAACACATAAAAGATACTGAGAGACAGAGCAAGAGCTATGGAAAACACAAAAATATTTCATTAACAATGATTTAATTAGTAAAATAACACTACAGAAAAAAACGCAATATACCGTGACCGCAAAAACTGAACTGCGATATAAGGGGGGGTTTACTGTATAAAATTTTCTTTAGCTGGGTGGATATCAGGTATGTATCTCGAAGCAGTCTGAAGCTGTCAATATAGGTGTCCAGTTTGGAGTTGCGTCCTTGTGGAGGTGTGAGGTTGCTGTTCTTTTTCTTTTTGTTGCCTTCTATTGTCCTAGGATTCCTTTCATTACTGTGAAAATATTATTTGAGCCTCAATCTCCTGAAGAATTCCTCCATATCTGACAATACCTGTAAATTATGCAATTTGGTGGTTGGGCAGAATGTGAGGCCTTTGGAGAGGACTGTTATTTCTGGTTCAGAAAGTTTATGATTTGACAGATTGATGATTCCAAGTTCCTCTGTTATATCCACATTTTCAGTCAGGTCAGCACTTACACAAATGATACGTTGGGATTCTGGATCGGATTCCAAGTCACTGATAGCAGGAGTTATAGATCTTTTGTTTGTTTTATGTTGTTTTGGTTGTATCTACAAGGCCTGCTCTTGGTGTAGCTTCTGGAGTTTTTTTTTTGCTTCCTGTTCATGGCAAGTTTTTGAAGTTGTCTTTGTAAGGTTTCCATTTCATTCATAATTTGGTTGATGCTTGTAGGGACCAATGATGTTAAGGTTTCAAACACAGACTGCTTTTGTTTCCCGATTGTTTCCTTTTTACCATACAGTTTGTTAAATGTGGTTGTTCCTCAAACTTTCGTTGGTGCATCTTCAAAGTCCTTCTTCATAAGGAGAGTTCAGTGTATTTGCACAAGGATTTTTAATCCGGAGACCTTGAGGTATGAGGTTCCTCTTTTTGCATCTTGAGAGAAAGAAGATGTCACTGTTGATCTGTGTTTTCCTAGTGATCAGGTTCTTCCATCATGCTTGAGGTGATTGTAGCCATATAAGTGCATTTGCGACAAAGACTTTGATTTTTTGCCCTTTTTTTTTGATGTGTATGGAATGGCAATGATGCTCTTTCTTTTCTGTTGAGTTCATTTTGCACTAGCCAACATTTTATTCCGGAATCCTGTATGGTTGTGTATTTTACTTTATGTATCTCTTGTGCAATGTTTTATTGACTTATGCCATTCACAATAAAGTTCTTTTTCTGATTAAAAAAAAAAAAAATCACTTTGATGATTTTTTTTGTACAAAGAATGGAACTTTTTTTTTCATTTGTAAATGAAAAAGGCACTTTTTCCCCAATCTGTGCATTAATTTGTAAAAAAATAAATAAAATAAATAAAAAAAAAAAAGTTTGTATAATGTAAGAGGAAAAAAAGTAAAAATAAAAAAATCAGCAGAAAATGCCTAAGGGGAAAGGAGGAAGAAGAAATCAACTAGGGTTGGCTAAAAAGGTTAAATAGGGATTTGAATAGGGGTTATATAAAAATAAATGTAATATACTTTTTTTTACTTGTAAAGTTTCTTTAAGTTATTTAAACCCAATGCAAAGATTACATGAATTAAATAGTAAATGCAATGTAACAATACATTATTTCCCTGTATTACTTAATGACACTTGCAGATTATCTGTATATGTTCTAGCACATGGGAATTACTGTATTTTGACAGCCGCTTCTGCTATATAATACATAGCATTTCCCAGCTGTCATTTTGACAGCCTTTAATTGCAGATAATAGTGACAGGGTGGTGGTGGGGAGAGTTGGAGGGTATAGGAGGGTAAGCCCTAGAATTTGCAAATTTATTTTAGGGCATATCTCTTGCAATTAGGATTGTGGTTAAAGTCTATTCGGGAAAGCATATCTAATCCCAAATGGACTTTCTTTATTAGTAGTAGCAAGTGTATTGTTATGTAACTATCTGCACTATTGAAAGAACTATGGGGAGCAGTATTTATAGGTAAACTGTCCCCTTAACAAAATTCTACTGTGGTTTTTAGAAGTGTTTTTGTGAGTTCCTTCTCTGCACATCACTGAAAAGTGTTTTGAAATCTTTCATCCTATTGTTTCCTACTGATGTGACTGTCTGCCTCAACCACAATAGTGTGATGATTAGATAGCAATGCAGGATGCAAAAAAATATCCAAGATTTGTTGAGATGCTGGAATTGACATAACTCATTTCCAACAAAATCCCAGATGGTTGTTTCGTTTCCAAGGTTCCCCAGCTTTTTATTTGAACAAATAGTTTTTATCACTTTATATTTGTACATATATACAACATGGTTCCTCAAATGTATTTTGCTTTTTTTGCCTAAATCTGACATTTTTCTTTAAATATTATAGTATCAGCATTTGCATTGTTTCCAAAAGATTTTGGAAATAAGTTAAAAAAACTTTGCCATGGAAACAGCGACATAAACGGTTGTATAAAAGTGGAGGTAACACTGCGGTATATTGATTGCAATAATCAAGTAGTGCATGAGTTTTAAGTATATAAGCCTACTCCAATAACACACAACATGGTAAGCCTTTAATTACTTGATTCAAATGACTGTAAACAGGACTGAACGTGCAATGAATGGTGAGTGTACAGGACTTTGCACTCTTATATCAGATTTTTCTGAAACAGAAAAAAATAAACATAATCAAATGTTTTTCTTCTTTTTTATCGCCTTTTTGTTATGTCTTTTTTATCTTCAGCAGTAAGCCAAGGTGAGGCAGGAGCTGTAGCTTTAAAAAATGAGCTTTAAAAAATGAAGATAAATATGCAAATGTACAAATAAAACATGAATGTGTGTCTGTATTCAGATGAAAAGAGCAGAGCTAATATCTTATAATCGATTATATCCTACTAGAGTTTAACCACTTCAGCTCCAGAAGATTTTACCCCCTTAATGACCAGGCCAAGTTTTGCGATACAGCACTGCATTACTTTAATGATGTCTTTTTTTCCCACAAATAGAGCTTTCTTTTGGTGGTATTAGATCACCACTGCGGTTTTTATATTTTGCGCTATAAACAAAAAAAAAGAGTGACAATTTTGAAAAAAACACAATATTTTTTACTTTTTGCTATAAAACTTTCCCAATAAAAAAATTTAAAAACTCAATTTTTTTTTAACAGTTTAGGAAATTTGTATTCTGCTACATATTTTTGGTAAAAAAAAAATCCCAAAAAGCGTATTTAAATTGGTTTGCGCAAAAGGTATAGTGTTTACAAACTACGGGATAGATTTTTGGACTTTTTTTGTTTTTATTAGTAATGGCGGTGATCAGCGATTTTTAGCGGGACTGCGACATTGCGACGGACAGATCGGACCCCTAACTGACATTTTTGACACTTTTTGGGGACCAGTGACATTAATACAGTAATCAGCACTAAATATTATGCACTGTTACTGTATAAATGACACTGGCAGGGAAGAGGTTAACCCTGGGGATGATCAAAGGGGTTAATGTATGCCTAATAATGCTTACAGACTGTGGGGGGGGGGGGGCGGCTCTGTGACAGACAACCTGTAGGAGTAAAAAGAACCAGAGCTCAGCTGAAACTCATGATCTCTCTCTGTCTGTGTGACAGAAGACCTGCTTGCTTTGTTTACATAAGCAGGCGGGTCTTCTGTCAGTTTCTGTGATGATTGCGGGAGGCCGGCGGCAATCGCCGACGCTCCTCCCGCTGCCTGACTCCCACTGTGTCTAATCACAGCGGGAACGCGTGCCTCTGAGACCGCATGCACATAATCATGTAGATCTATGTGATTATGCGCAGCCGAGCCGCCCTTCCACAGTAAATCTTCATGGGGCGGTCGGCAAGCGGTTAAAGTGATTGTAAAGGATTTTTTATTTTTATAACAAATAATGTCATCCTTACCTGCTCTTAGCAATAGTTTTGCACAGAGCAGCCCAGATCCACCTCTTCTGAGATCTCTCGCTGATACTTCTGGCTCCTCCCCCTGCCGAGTGCTCCCAGAACAAAAGCCACTTGCTATTGGGGCATTTGTGTGTTCTCACCCACGTGCCATAGACACACAGAGCTCAGCTTGGTCCCATCCCTTGCTCCCCCCACACTGGCTTTGATTGACAGCAGCAGGAGCCAATGGCTACCGCTGCTGTTTCTGAGTCAATGTGGGAAAGAGAGAGCTGAGAGATCTTGTGCACAGCTCTGGATCAAGATCAGGCTCAGAGAATTATAAGTAGGCTAGGGGGAGCTGCATACACAAGGTTTTTTTACCTAGAATGCATTACGGTAAAAATAACTTTCTGCCTTTAGAACCACTCAAGGGGTGCTCTTCCTATCACATAAAAGCATGCATAGAATACTTGCACAATATTGCACACTTGCCTACTAGAGTGCCTTCCACCAGTACTTGACCATTCTTCCAGAAGTGCATTTGCACGGTCTGGCACTGATGTTGGATGAGAAGGCATAGCTTGCAAGGTCCATAAAGACATGGATGGGCAAGTTTGGGGTAGAGGAACTTGACTGGCCTGCACAGAGTCCTGACCTCAACCTGATAGAACAAATTTGGCATGAATTAGAGTGGAGACTGTGACATTGATGCCTGACCTCACAAATACGCTTGAAGAATAGTCAAACATTCCCATAGACACACTCCTAATCCTTGTGGACAGCCTTCCTAGAAGAGTTGAAGCTGTCACAGCTGCAAAGGGTGGGCCAACTCAATTTCAAACCCTACGGACTAAGACTGGAATGCCATTAAAGTTCATGTGTGTGTAAAGGCAGACGTCCCAATACTTTTGACAATATAGTGTACCTCCTTCCTGATCACCCTTATGGCCACTGAGGCACAATAATTAGATGGATGGATGGATGGACAGCACAGATTTATTATGATAAATAAGTCCAGAAACTCTATGTAATGATGGTATTTTGAAGCAAGACAGAAGGGAGAAAAAGCAGTTAGTTAATGAATATTATACAAATTGGGGCAGGGGCTAATTTATACAGATTGTGATAGTCAATTCATGCCTTGTCAAAAATTTTGATAGTTAATTCATAAACCCATGAAAAATGTAACTAACTACCACAGAATTAGTGTCACATGCTGGTACTAAGTTGATTCAGAGAGGATGAACAAGATCACAGGGGAAAGTGAAAGTGCAGAAAAATATCTAATTTTACAGGATTTCTTCTTAGTATTCACACTTACTCTGGGAGGAAAGATATGTGTAAAGCTAAAATTACTACAGAAAACTGATATGGTGACCAAAGAGGTTCTGGAAACAAAAAAGAAACTCTTCTTTGAGCCACTGTTGACATTGATCATAAGCTGGCCAGCAAAGTTCTGGGAAGTTGAATAGATGGTAGAAAACATAAAAGTATGTCTAAAAAAAGGCCAACAAACCAAAATGAAACTTTTTATAACAAAGAACACCAGCATGTCAAGGATTCCTTTTTAAGGACACCAATTGTGTACTACTTGCTTAAAATATCCAGCTTCATCGGGTTAAAAATCCAACACTATCATTTTCAGGTTTTAAAAAGAGAATGCTTCTCACAATATACCTTTCTCTAACAAAGAAAGACATACTTTTACATGCAAATAAGTGCATGATTTGAAGAGGATTAAGGAAAAAATCAGGGAAAGGGTGACCTGTGCAGGGTCTTAAGGGGTTCCCAAGTCAAAGGCCAGTGTTAAAAGTTAAGGAGGCACTTAAACTATTCACTTTGGAAGGGAAGTTGCATTTTGCAAGCTCTGCTGGGTTCCTTTAATTCCATTCATGTACAAGCAAAAAATGCTATATTTTTTAGTTTCCTTACACATGATTACACAAAGTGAAAATGCATTACAATTACTAAGCTCTGGGGGAAAAAAACCCTTACAAAGTAAACTGTATATTTTCCTTTAGTAAATCAACCCCACTCTGCATTGTCCAGGTTTGGAAGGGTAATTTCAGACCTTCTATGTTGATAATCATGCCATGTATAGGCCAGTGGTGACTTAACCACTCATTAGTTATTGTGCACAACACCTTGAAAATCTCATGGGATATTGTGATTTTAAAGCATCTTTTCAGGCATTTTCAGATGTTTTTCCAACACTTTACAGGGATTTTACAATCCTTTTTCCTTGCGTATAAAGCTTTTAAAGTTTGTTTTTGGGCTGGGCTGGGCTGGGCAGGGGGAAGAGCAGTTCTATAGGAGAAGAGGAGTTTTTCAGGCGTAAAAACACTTGAAAATGCATGTATTGTGCAGTTCTAGGGACTTCCATCCAAGTCTATGGGACCAAAATCCAAAATGCCTAAAAAAAAAAAAAAAAAAAAAAAAAAAAGCTCATGTATTCTTTGAGAGTAGGGCACGGAGCGTAGAGAAATTGAGTAGACAAGTGTTGACAGGGACAATCAGAAAGAAAGTGATTCTGTGTAGTCAGGCATAGTAAGTAATAACAAGGCATAGGCAAACAGGCTGAAAAATGCTCAAGTGTGAACAGGGGCTTAGGCTTCTCAATGGACAGTATCTGTTGTGTCCTGCATGATATCATCACTGTGAATAGCTAAATGTTTTGCAAATTGAATCATAGCTTTAGGCTCAATTCACACCAAAGCATGTTGCTTTTGAGCATTTCTGTAATGCTTTTTGCTGTTCTTAAAGAGAAGTGGTGGGACTGGGGAGCTGAAAGAATGCCATAATCCCAATAAATGTAGAAAAAAGAAGATCCTCCAAAAGGTGGGACTATTATAGGCAGTATCAGACAGCAAGCACAAAAAGGACATGAGTATGTAACTATATAATAAAATATAAATTGTATTTATCACAGTAATAAAATTGTCCAAAGGGACATAGGAACATGCAAAAATGTTTGTTACTAAGATGTTTGGGGATACAGTGTCATAATAGCATTGGAATAACCTATATGACAAACAATAAACAAGAGGTGAGACTCTGATGCGTTTCAAGACTTCAAGGTTATGCTCTTCTTCAGTGATGCTCACATATATATTTACATATATATGTATATTTTATATATATATTTATATAAAATGCAAAACACAAAGTATATAGATATATATACAAAGTATATAGATATAGAAAAAGTACATATATGCATTCAATATATTGGAGTATGATATGCACCATAAGGTGAAACTGACCAGACTCGAGCAGGACGCTCCACATACAGGATCAGCCCAAGAAATATTTTAAAGCCAATGAGTGAAAAAACGTCTGCGTAAACCTAAAGGTGAGCCAAAAATATGGCGATCCGCCCAGAGTTCCCACCAAACGGAATGATGCCACTGGGGATGCAAGGTAGGGCCCAGATCAGCCAGACAACCTGAGGGCTGCATAAAAAATATAATAGGCCACGTCTTTGTATTATTATTATTATCTTTGTATATTACTTTTCAAGAATAAAAAATAAAATATACTGCCAGTATGGTATTCGAGTATGAGAAGTTTAGGAACACTTACATCTACAAACCCGATTCCAAAAAAGTCGTGACACTGTACAAATTGTGAGTAAAAAAGGAATGGACTAATTTACAAATCTCATAAACTTATATTTTATTCACAATATAATATAGATAACATATCAAATGTTGAAAATGAGACATTTTGAAATGTCATGCCAAATATTGGTTCATTTTGGATTTCATGAGAGCTACAGATTACAAAAAAGTTGGGACAGGTAACAATAAGAGGCCGGAAAAGTTAAATGTACATATTAGGAATAGCTGGAGGACCAATTTGCAACTTATTAGGTCAATTGGCAACATGACTGGGTATAAAAAGAGCCTCTCAGAGTGGCAGTGTCCCTCAGAAGTCAAGATGAGCAGAGGATCACCAATTCCCCCAATGCTGCGGCAAAAAATAGTGGAGCAATATCAGAAAGGAGTTTCTCAGAGAAAAATTGCAAAGAGTTTGAAGTTATCATCATCTACAGTGCATAATATCAACCAAAGATTCAGAGAGTGTGGAACAATCTCTGTGCGTAAGGGTCAAGGCCGGAAAACCATACTGGATGCCCGTGATCTTCGGGCCCTTAGACGGCACTGCATCACATAGAGAAATGCTACTGTAATGGAAATCACAACATGGGCTCAGGAATACTTCCAGAAAACATTGTCGGTGAACACAATCCACCGTTGCCGTCTAAAACTCGATAGGCCAAAAAAGAAGCTAAATCTAAACATGAACCAGAAGCGCAGGCGTTTTTTTTCTGGGCCAAGGCTCATTTAAAATGGACTATGGCATCCGGACTAAAGAGGACAAGGACGACCCAAGTTGTTATCAGCGCTTAGTTCAGAAACCTGCATCTCTGATGGTATGGGGTTGCATGAGTGCGTGTGGCATGGGCAGCTTTCACATCTGGAAAGGCACCATCAATGCTGAAAGGTATATCTAAGTTCTAGAACAACATATGCTCCCATCCAGAAGTCGTCTCTTTCAGGGAAAACCTTGCATTTTCCAACATGACAATGCCAGACCACATACCGCATCAATTACAATATCATGGCTGCATAGAAGAAGGATCCGGGTACTGAAATGGCCAGCCTGCAGTCCAGATCTTTCACCCATAGAAAAAATTTGGCGCATCATAAAGAGGAAGATGCGACAAAGAAGACCTAAGACAGTTGAGCAACTAGAAGCCTGTATTAGACAAAAATGGGACAACATTCCTATTCCTAAACTTGGGCAACTTGTCTCCTCAGTCCCCAGACGTTTGCAGACTGTTATAAAATGAAGAGAGGATGCCACACAGTGGTAAACATGGCCTTGTCCCAACTTTTTTGAGATGTGTTTTCCCTTAAAATTATAAATTTTCTCAATTTAAACATTTGATATGTCATCTATGTTATATTCTGAATAAAATATTGAAATTTGAAACTTCCACATCATTGAATTCTGTTTTTATTCACAATTTGTACAGTGTCCCAACTTTTTTGGAATCGGGTTTGTAGAACAGCGAACATGTGGGCTCAGCCATATTGGTGTAGCCAATATCCGGATTAGCATCGGATCATATATTGACAGAAAATGTCCAAATTGGGATAGGCTAAAAGTGGAGTCAAGATCAAAAGCAAAGCATAGCCAGGTATAAGTCAATCTGGATATAATCATTTTACATGAAATGAATAGGCTAATTACATATTAAATGAAATAGTATAGGTACCTATCAGAGTTGCAGCCACATGCAATTATGTGTACTGATTGCTCTCCAAATAGAACTAAAGCTATACAGGGCTTCAATAGATTGTATAGGCAGTCATGGCTTGAGAATAAGACAATCAGTGTTTAATTGAGAGAGTGCTGTGGCAGCAGCCAAACATTTGGCAGAGCTGACGGGAGGGATCCAAAAACACCCCCCGGGCCGGGGGTGCGGCATATGGCCACAGAAAGGAGGAGTAGCATCGCACTGTGTCATCCGCCCACCGATGCATGACATGGCCATGGGCGGCGAAAGGGAGGAGGGGCGAGCATCTGGGATGGTGACCAATCACAGCCCGAGAACAGCGGAAGCAGAGCCAAAGACCGCGTGCACAAGATGGAAACAGCCTTTTTGCTGTGCTTTCCATGTTTTTTTTTAACGCAATTTTACAGCAATTTGCTGCGATTTTTCCGTGATTTGAGTTTTTATGCTTTTTTTCTTGGGGGAGAAAATTTTTGTTGGGCAGATTTAAAAATGCAAAACACAAATTGCAGCAAAGTCGCAGTAAAAACGCCCTACATGCTTTTCTGCAGCTTCTCCGTTGAAGTCTATTGAAGCAAAAAAAAGCACCGTTTTGCATTTAAAAAAGCCTTTCCAAAAGTGCAGAGGCACAAAAATGCATTGACGTGAACTTAATTCATAGGAACACGTGTTAAAAAAAATGTCCTGCATTTCTGCAAAAAACAAAAAGCATGAAAAAACACATTGGTGTGAATGGAGCCTTAGTCAGTAACTTGTATAATTGCAGCACATTGATTACTGTGTTGGAAGAAATACTGAATAGCACAAGCTGACTTTTCATGCAGTTTAGCAAACATATTATATTCCAAGACCAGGGATTTTTTTTCTCAGAGAATAGGTGCAGGAACTCCCCCCTTCTGAGTCAATCCTTGTCTCCGCCCCCTACCCGAGGACTGTTTCTTGATTCCACCTACCTCTCAGACCCAAGTGTCATTTTGTGGTGCTCAGTAGTTTGTATGGAATTTGGAATTGGTTGGATCTCCTGCAGCCAATAGCAATAGACCCCCCCCCCCAGCAACAATGGATTTCACCCAGCAACAATGGACCCCTGCAAAAAAAAAAACCACCCCAGCAACTATAATCGTTGAGCAGCAATAATAGATCTCCCAGCAGCCAGTATCAATAGACTCCTGCCTCAACAGCAGATCCCTTCCAGCAACAATAGACCTGCCCCCCAGCAGTATAACCAGCAGCAATAGACCTCCCCAGCAACAATAGACCACCATGCAAAACTAGATCCCCTCCAGCAACAATAGACCCAGCACCCCCCAGCACCCCTTGTCATTACATACAGTGCATTCAGTACTGGAGGTGCCGGAACTGCGTTTCCCTGCCTTCCAGCTGAAAAAAAGGCCCTGTCCAAGACGTATATTACTTAGAGACACATACTAACAAATGCAAATGATTCTGGTCTGATTATGAGTTCTTTCAAAATAATATTAAAAATGGAGTTTTAAAATATGTCTTGTCTAACACCACTGGTATTCTTTCAATAAGTGTGAAAACCCACTACTGTATTACCAAGGCTAACAAAGTAGTTTTCTCACTGTTAGACTGGCCATACATGGGTTGAGTTTCAAAATAATTTTCTTTCGAAAATCTTATCTAAGACATTTTGTTAGAATTTCGCACCATTAATGGGTCACAGCAACAGCCGATTTCCATACGATCATCGAATTTGAGTGATCGGCATGTTGGAATTTTTTTGAAAAATTAATGATTTTCTAATTAATGATGGCAGAATCGTGCGAGAAATATAATCGAAAAAAAAATGCTCAAGAAAAGACAATTCACGGAAAGAAAAGAAGATTCCTAGCCATAAAAATTATTTCCTGTAGCAATATAGGGTGACATTGAAGGCTTGGTTGGTCGAATTTTGAAATCAATGGTGGCACCACCAAATCACAAAGCGCACAAAATTTCTGGTTTTCGAAAGAATATTCTTTCGACATTTGACCTATGTATGGCCAGCCTTATGCTGACCGTACACGATACGAAAAATCGTTCTAACTCATTTTAAAAAAAATGAACACTCGGCTGTGAAAGCGGACGATCATGCCATCATATAATGACCGATATATTGTTCAATGGACATAAATTAATCCGTTTTTGTCTGTTGTTCACATATACCTAGTACAAACAGTTAGGACAAGAAACATATTAACCTTTAATTTTATCGTTCGTTCCTCAGAAAATTTCCAAACTTGTCCTTCATTTTTTTGGCTCAAAAAGGTCACAACTGATTACCGATTTGTGCCCATTAACTGGCCGAAAAATGAACAAACTGTCCAAATGACCAAATTTCGGCCGATTTTTTGTATAGCATATAGCCAGCATCAGTTAACCACTTGCTGATCGATATACAGCAGCAGGTCGGCAGGTTCCCTTGAATCGCTGTACCTGTACAGCAGTCCGCGGGAGCGGTCCCTGCGGCCCGCACCCACTCGCTAGAAGCCAATCCACGGGGTCAGTGGCCGCGATTGCCGCCAGGCACCTGCGATCGCTCCCCGTGAAGAGAGACCGGCGGTCTGCTGTTGTAAACACAGCAGACCGTTGTTCTCTCAGCAACCAATGCAGAGCTCTTGTGTTCCTCCTATTTAGGAACACAGGTCTCTGTATTGATTTTACAAGTCCACCCCCCACAGTTAGAAAACACCCCCTAGGCTCGTACTTAACCCTTTGATCGCCCCTGGGTTAACCCCTTCCCTGAGAGTATCATTAGTACAGTAACAGTGCATATTTTTAGCACTGATTACTGTAGTAATGTCACTGGTCCCCCCAAAAGTATCAAATCTGTCAGTGAGGGGTTCGATCTGTCCGCCGCAATGTCGCAGTCCCGCTAAAAAACGCTGATCGCTGCCATTACTAGTAAAAATAAATAAATAGATAAATAAAAATTACATAAATATTTCCCCTAGTTTCCCCTAAAATATGCTTATTGGGATTTGTTTTACCAAAAATATGTAGCAGAAAAAAGATGAAGGACAGGTCATAAAATGTACCTGTCATTCATTTGTGGGGACGTAGCATGACAGTTGGTATAAAAAAAAAAAAAAAAAAAAAAAGATTTAATTACATGTTATTAAAGACAGTCTATTGGTTGATAAGACAGAATATATGATTGGTCATTTAACTCTATTATTGATTGGACAATGACAATGTAATATTACTGGTTACTTTTTTATTACCTGTTGTTGGTTGGTCCAAAAGTGACAGAATTTTCACCTTGAGCCATTTGGACTCCCCTATATAAAGAGGAAATCTAACGGTTAAAATTCATTCAGCAGCGGGAGCAACAGACAATAGCTTCAGGACTTTTTGTTGTTGTTACTGACCTGCTATGGAATCCCTTCTCCAGCAGATCTTGAACCGGGCCGGGGAAGCCGATGGTGTCGAATGGATGCGGCGTTGCCTGTCCTTTTCTTCGATCCCGGAGCCGGTGGAGCCTTGCCGATCTTCTTCGGCTGTTACTGATGACGTTCCTCCTGTGTCTGTGGCGCTCCCTGCTGACGCGGGTCATGTTGGCCGAGGTCGTCCAGTCAGAATGGCTGCCCGTGACCCCGGTGATGCAATTCCTGCCTGTCGGGACCGTGACCCCAGTGACGCATTTCCGGATCGTCAGGTCTTTGACCCCGATGACGCAGTTCCGGATCGTCATTTCCGGGCGACGGTCGCAAGGAGGCAAGATGGACGCCCGCTCCGCTCGGTGAAGCGACCGGGTCGTTTTGGAGATGATGTCGCCGCTTCCTGCAGGAATTCCGGAAAAAAGGGAAGGCCCATTGGAGGTACATGTAGTACCAATTCACAGTCGGCCCCCTTTGCTAATATCACTCCTTCTTTCCAGGTTGTCGGTCCGGAAGTGTCAGCGGCTCGGCCTACCATCCCGGTTCCTTCCTGTCATTCCAGTTTCCTCGTCTGACTGCTCTGCTTCAGGGATCCTGCCTGGGTGTTCTACTGGTACTGTGGTCATTAATGACGCAGTACCTGAAGGTCAGTCTCATATGCTCAGGAATTTCTTTGCTATGTTGACTGAATTTTGTTCTCAAATGTCTTCTCCTGTTGCTGTGGGTTCTACTATGCCTGTTGACAAGGTTATTGTTTCTAATGTGCCTGTCCAGGGGCCATCTGTTGCGGACCCTCTGACCGAAGTTTGGTCTGAGGCGTTGCTTCCTACAGATCGCCCTGCTTTGCATCATGTATCTACCCCCTCTGTTCCTGTTTCTTCACCTTTGGTACCTACTGTTTGCATGAAGGAGAGTATACCATGCGAAATTTCACTTCATTTACCTTCTTCTGTTAAAGAACGGATTTGGAGGGGGGAATTTGTTGATCTTTTGACTTTATTACCTCATTACAGAGCTGCAGGTAAGGATGGTGAGAGGCAGTCTGAGGATAGACTTAGGAATATTCCAAAGTCTTTTAATAATTGGCTGCAGGGCTATTGTATTTTTGCGAGTGTTTTAGGTGAAAGGCGTCCTGAATTATGTTCAGGACTTTTTCAACATCTCGACATTGTCCTGGAGGCTTACAAACATTTTCAAGGATTTGGTTGGTACAGTTATGATGAATCTTTTAGACAGAAGCTTTCTATTCATCATTCCTTAAAGTGGGGAGTAAAGGATGTGGGGTTGTGGATTAATTTGTTATTGCCACAAAGATCATCTGCCCCTTCAAGATCAATCTGCCCTTTCTTCCAACTTTGGGCAATTAAGAAAGGGAGTGTGCTTTGCTTTTAATGAAGGCATGTGTTCCCGTTCTAATTGCAGATTTAGACACGAGTTTTCACATTGTGCAAATAATCACCCTATTTCTCGTTGTTTTAAAAAGAATAATCCGTCTTCTGTCCCTTCATCTAAGGATCAGCTCTTTCAAAAGAGCGGCAACTCCGGTGAGCTGGGAAAAAATGCTTCCCTGGCTCATGGAGTACCCAGACAGTGACAAAGCTTTGATTTTGTATGAGGGTTTTAGATTTGGTTTTTATTTGCCCCCATATTCTGGTTCTGGATGTTTTGTCGTTGAAAATTTACCTTCTGTACGTGAATTCCCAGAGTTGGTTCGTGAAAAACTTTTTAAAGAAATTGATGCTGGTAGGATGGCTGGCCCTTTTTCTTCTCCCCCTTTTCCAGATTTCTGCATTTCCCCATTGGGGCTTATCCCAAAGAAGGAGGTCGGCGAGTTTCGCCTTATCCATCACTTGTCCTACCCTGACAGGCTGTCTCTTAATGATGACATTGACCCTTCTCTTTGTTCTGTATCCTATTCCACATTTGAAGATGCATTGAAGAAGATTAGGGGTGTTGGGGTCTCTGCTTTGTTAGCCAAGTCTGATGTGAAGTCTGCGTTTAGACTCTTGCCTATAAACCCTTCTGCGTTCAACTCCTTAGGAATTTTTTTTTGTGATCAGTTTTTCTACGACAAATGTTTGCCTATGGGGTGTTCGCTGTCCTGCTCTTATTTTGAGCTCTTTTCTTGTTTTATTGAATGGGTAGTATCCAGTAGGGCGTCTTCAGGTAATGTTTTACATTACCATGATGATTTCTTGTTCATTGGGGGTGCTGATTCTCTGGATTGTCTGAGAATCTTTACTGAATTCAAAATTATTTGTTATGAGTTTGGGATCCCCTTGGCTACTGAGAAGACTGTATTCCCTACCACCAGGCTTGAATTTTTGGGTATTGAAATAGACACTGTATTGATGGAATTTCGCCTCCCAGCTGCCAAGATCTCAAATATAAAATTTTTGTTGCAATTCATTTTGTGTAGGAAAAAAGTCCAGTTGAGGACTATTCAGTCTCTTCTGGGACTTTTAAATTTTGCCTGTCGAGTGCTGCCTATGGACAGGGTTTTTTGTAAACGTTTGTATAGAGCCATTTCTGGTTTTTCATCCCCTTTTCATTTTGTGAGAATTTCTTCTGCTATATCTGAGGATTTGCGGATGTGGTTAAGGTTTTTGGATGACTTTAATGGATCTTCAGTTTGGCAGGATGATTTTTGTTCTGCTTCTGCTCTTAATTTATTCACAGATGCATCTGCCGCCCACGGTTTTGGGGCTTATTGGGATGGCAATTGGTCTGCTGCTTCTTGGCATCCTGATTGGATTAGTAAGGGTTTGACTTCTAGTATAGTGCTTTTGGAGTTGTTTCCTGTGCTTGTTGCATTGGAATTGTGGGGACAGCAATTTAGGAATAAGAGGATTATTTTACATTCTGACAACCAAGGAGTTGTATTTGCTGTCAACTGTTTGTCCTCTCGTTCCTTACCTGTCATTTCTCTATTACGTTTCTTAGTTTTGCAGTGTCTTCGATTGAATGTTTGGTTAAAAGCGAAGTATATCCCAGGTTTTTCGAATGATATAGCTGATTCTTTATCCCGCCTGCAGTTCCACAGGTTTCGGATGTTGGCGCCCCAGGCTGCTCCAATTGGCCTGTCTTGCCCCAGCCACTTGTGGACCCTCGTTTGACTGACGTTGCATCGGCTATTCGGAATTCATTGGCTCCTTCTACTTGGTCGTCTTATCTGTCCTCATGGGGGTTATGGTCCTCTTTCTGGTTATCGAGAGGGAGGGCTGTACTTCCTGTGGATGAGGGGTCTGTTATGTTTTTTTTGAATGACTTATGTAGTAAAAATTTTTCTTTTGCTTATGTAAATAAAACTTTGGCTGGCATTTCATTTTTTGCACGTTTGAGTGGTTATCCATCATGTGCTAGTTATTTTTCTGTGAAAGTTGTTTTGCGTGGTTATCATAAGGCTCATGTTGTTTCTGATAAGAGGTTTGCCATATCATTGTCCATTTTAAAAAGTCTTTGTGGTGCTACCTCTTCAGTTTGTTTTTCAAATTTTGAATCTTTATTGTTTCAGACTGCTTTTTGTGTCTGTTATTTTGGAGCCTTTAGAGTATCCGAGTTATTTGCTTCGTCTTCTACAGCAAGTAATGGTTTGCTGTTTCAAGATGTATCTTTGGTTGACGGGTCCTTGAGGATTTGCTTGAGGCAATGTAAAACTGACCAATCTGGACAAGGTTTTTTGATTTCCTTGAATAAACAGGTTGATACTACCATTTGTGTTGTGTTGCTGGTGGAACAGTATTTGAAAGTTAGGCCTCTGTTTTTTGGTCAATTTTTCATTCACCAAAATGGTCTTCCTGTTACTGTCTTTCAATTTAGTGCTATTCTTAAAAAATGTTTGGCCAACTTGCATTTGGACCATTTGCCAATCACGTCTCATTCATTTAGAATTGGGGCTGCCACTTCTGCTTCTGTTGCAGGTTTTTCCAGTGGCTCTATTCAAAATATTGGCAGGTGGAGATCAAATGCTTTCAGATCTTATGTTAGACCTAACCTTTCATTTTTAAATTGCAGGTAGTGCTAAAATTGTATGGATTATCGGGCATTCCTATATTTTTTGGGCCCACAGAAGAGCTGCTTTAAGGACTTATGGCAGTAATCTAGGATTTCCTTCTACATCAGTGAAAATATATTGGTGTGGTGTTCGTGGTCTTCTATGGACTGATATGCGTTCTATGTTTTCTGCTCTTTGCGTGAAGTGGCCGTTCCTGATATTATTATTCTACATGCAGGTGGTAATGATTTAGGGAATCGCAAGAATATTGATATTATTTTGCAAGTCAGGTCTGATTTCGTGTATTTTAATTCTATTTTTCCTTCCTGTAGGTTGGTGTTTTCGGAGATGGTTTCGCGTTTGCTTTGGTTCTCTGAGGGTAAATTGTTTTTGGAGAAAAATCGCAAACGTGTAAATCGATCCGTGGCTAAATTTATGCCCTCTGTAGGTGGACTGTCTTATAGACACTCTGACCTGGAGGGGGTATTAGGCGGTTTTTATAGAAGTGATTTGGTTCATTTTTCAGATGTGGCGAATGATATTTTTAATGTAGGCCTACAATCTTGCATTGAGTTGGCCTTAGGCCTTGTGGTGGTGCCATCCCCTTAATGGGCTTGGCGTGTGGGATGTTTAATTTTATTTTGTGGTATAGGCTGTGCTTTTTGGCTAGCCTACAGTATATATATGTATTATTTGTTTACATTTCAGTGGTGGTTAGTTTGGGCTTTAGGGCCAAGCTATACCTTTGTTTAAATCCCACATGGTATTTTAAAAATATTTAATAAAGGCCGTGGCCGTTTGTACCAATGCAAGTTTGTAGTGTCATAATTTTATATATTTAAAGCTAATGTATGGGTTATTTTAATTATTCATTCCTTATTGAAAGAGTTCTGCTTACGGCACCAAAAAGATGAAGGACAGGTCATAAAATGTACCTGTCATTCATTTGTGGGGACGTAGCATGACAGTTGGTATAAAAAAAAAAAAAAAAAAAAAAAGATTTAATTACATGTTATTAAAGACAGTCTATTGGTTGATAAGACAGAATATATGATTGGTCATTTAACTCTATTATTGATTGGACAATGACAATGTAATATTACTGGTTACTTTTTTATTACCTGTTGTTGGTTGGTCCAAAAGTGACAGAATTTTCACCTTGAGCCATTTGGACTCCCCTATATAAAGAGGAAATCTAACGGTTAAAATTCATTCAGCAGCGGGAGCAACAGACAATAGCTTCAGGACTTTTTGTCCCTCCCGCCCGCCCTGTTTTTCTGTTTTTGTCACGGCTTAGTGGTTGTGGGATGTTTAATTTTATTTTGTGGTATAGGCTGTGCTTTTTGGCTAGCCTACAGTATATATATGTATTATTTGTTTACATTTCAGTGGTGGTTAGTTTGGGCTTTAGGGCCAAGCTATACCTTTGTTTAAATCCCACATGGTATTTTAAAAATATTTAATAAAGGCCGTGGCCGTTTGTACCAATGCAAGTTTGTAGTGTCATAATTTTATATATTTAAAGCTAATGTATGGGTTATTTTAATTATTCATTCCTTATTGAAAGAGTTCTGCTTACGGCACCATACAAATTGCCCTTAAAGGATGAACAAATTCAATTTTTTAATTACTTTTTTTGGGGAATGTTATATAACAGAATGTGAATTTTATTTTTATTTTTTCTGGATTGTTACTCTTTTTTTTGTTTATAGCACAAAAAAAATTAAAATTGCACAGATGATCAAATACCACCAAAATAAATCTCTATTTGTGGGGAAAAAAGGACATCAATTTTATTTGGGTACAGAGTTACACGATTGCGCAATTATTAGTTAAAATAATGCAGTGCCGAATCGCAAAAAATGGCCTGGTCATTAAGGGGAAAATCTTCTGGTCCAGAAGTAGTTAAGAAAAAAATAGTCATGCATGTGAAGGGACTTTTCATGTTCATCAGAATGTTGGCAACGTGCAGAAAAGAAAAATCTGAGAATTCTATGCCAAGGAAAAGTTTTATTTTTTCGAAAAATATAAAAACAGACACTGAGAGCAGCATAGGGATTAAAAAGTCTTTACATAGATGTATTTCATGTTTTGTTTGCTCTTTCTTATTTACATTTTCATTATCCACTAGGTAATATTAAGTGAAATGAGACTCTCTGAGGTCCAGTTCACACCAGAACAGGGTGCAGTAAACCTGTGTTCAGTGTGCACTTCCTACAAAGCATCCAAACGCACTTCAATTGCGATCTGCATCAGGTGTCAGTGTAACTTCATGGTACCTCAAACACAGGTCGCAAACGCAGTGCATTTGCCTGCGCTGAATAGAATGGAACACTAGTACTATGTGATCCAGTTCCTGTGCATTTTATAAAGAAGTGAATGCACTACTTTTGGTGCAGTCCAGCTTGATTTCATCCCATTCATTTGAATTCTGAAATCGCACTGCACCTGTATCCTATTTGAATCACAGGAATTTGAAGCGCTTTACTGTGTGAACTGGCCCCTACAGGGCTGATGTGACTGTAATAATTATTATGTATGTAGCATCCTACAGGTAGGTGCTAGGTAAAATATTTAGTGGGCCTTGTCTGCCTAACAGCAGGGCTGTGATTTGTTAGGTAGGGTGTCAGGGCTTCCAGATGTGCCTGCTGAGGGGAAAAGTATCCCCACTGGCTCCTGTGAGAGGTTTCTCATAAGGCAGTGTGGGAAGCCTAATCAGGGGACACATCTCAGCTTGTAACTACCCCAGAAGGCAGATAAGGCTGCAAAGGATTCTGGGAGTGGGTATAAGTTGGGGGGAAGTGCGTGACAGGTTGTCTTTGGCGGGAGCAGAGTCCCAGGAAGGAGAGTGCGACTGTCTCTCCTCCTGTCTGAGGAAGGTGGATTAGTGTTGCCAACCCCCCGGAGTGAAATTTACTGGCAGAACACCAAAATTTACGGACGGCACCAATTTTTTACTGGCACTGCAAAAATGTACATAAAATAGCCGTTTTCAGTGCTAAACCGTGCAAATATGAATAATTAAACTATAAACATGTAGATAGTGCTATTAGCAATGTGTTTAAGTTAAACAAAAGTCAGTGCCCACTTACATTATTGTATTCTCTCCCCCTTACATCAGTGACCCCCCCATCAGACTGGTCTGGCAGCGCTGTCACTGACTTCCCCTCAGGTGCACTGTGCAGGGCTCAGTCAGACGGCTCTGGTCTCCACTCCGCAGGCCGGGGCCCCACACATCTAACTTCTCCCGTGACCCCCATCCCGGCGGCGCTCTCACTCTTGACTGCTCTCCAGACTCCCCTGCAGAGACTGCAGACATGATAAAAGAAAAGAGATGGTTAGAGACTGTGGACATTGAACAGGAGGTGGTCAGAGACTGCGGACATGGTACAGGAGGTGGTCAGAGACTGCAGACATGGTACAGGGGGGTGGTCAGAGACTGTGGACATGGTACAGGGGGGTGGTCAGAGACTGCGGACATGGTACAGGGGGGTGGTCAGAGACTGTGTACATAATACATGAGATGGTCAGAGCCTGCGTGGACATGGAAGTGCCCTCCTCACCCCCTCACAGTAGTTTCTTCCTCTGTCCCCCTTCATATTAGCTCTCCACATCAGTGTCCTCCTCCTAAGTCCCTTTCACCTCTCCATAGCCATATCAGTGACATTACTGCAGAGTGAAGCTGTGACACTGCCTGTGGAGAAGTGAAGGGGGCACAGGAGCAGGACACTGATGTCCTCTGCCCCCTGACTCCTCTCTCTTCTACTCCAGTCTGCTCTGCTAGCTGAGTGTCGGAGGCTCGGAGCCCCACTCACCAGTCCTCTGCTCTTCTGTGTGCTCTGCGGCTGCCTCTGCTGTCACAGTCTGCTGCTCTGTCCACTCCACCATCCGTCCAGCATCTTCTAGTACTCCACAGACTCCACTCAACACTGTCACTGGCGCCTGGTGGCCGGCCCGGCGGTAAAACTTAAATGACGGCGGGGGCGAAGGCGGGGGCGAAGGCAGGGGCAGGCTCAGGCGGGCCGTGGCACTAGTCAGACGATCAGTGGCAGTGCGAGTCTGCATCTCTGGCTCTGCAAGAGAACTCGGGGTTCGCCGCGCATGCGCAGTTCTGACCTTGCCGCCGCCGCCGTAGATTTCCTGGCACCTTTCTCCTGCTATGGGCATTTACAGGCAGGAGAAAAGTGCCCTGTTTTTACGGGCTGTCCATAAATCTACGGGCGGTTGGTAACACTGAGGTGGATGTCTTGGGGTGTCGCCTGAGTATCCAGAGAGTGCTGAGTTGAGCTGAGGGGATCCGGTGTGCCGAGACCCTGCGGAGAGAGAGGGGTCCAGTCCCAGGAAAGCCTACACAGGTTGTGAGTACTGAGGATTGCCCCTGGGGGTTTGCCTAAAGTGTTACAGGGGACCTACAAGATATTACCTCAAGCTGTACCAAGCGGGGGACAGTATTTAGTGACTTCCACAGCACAGTAGTGTCAGGAGTTCTACAGCTCTCAGTCTTGGATCGAAAGGACTATAAGTCGGGTATTCAACACTTCTTCAGCTACACAGAGTGTTATCTGGGTCAGCGAGCATTGGCTAACGCCGGCTGGCGTCAAGAAAGCTCCAACGGGCATTTTTCAGTAACAAAGTCCCATGTGTAATTAGTTTGAGCCTCAAGGAGTATCCCACTCATTCCCTTCTCCCATCCCCTTTAAATTAAATAAAAACCACAAACAAAGATGCTGGAGTTGTCGCTGCTTCAGTTATCACACCCAGGGCCACAGCTCACATGGGCTGGAGAGAGTACCGGTTCTAATGGCAGACCCACATCAGACCATAGGCCTGGAAACCTTGCTACATGTAATTAATTATATTTATATTTTTTATATGAATACAGTGTAAGTACATGGATTTGGCCTGGTATTAGCCTTTTACAGTCCCAGTACAACAAATTTTAGAGAGGGTGAGGGAAAAACAGCACAAGGAGCCGATCAGGTGTGCTCTAGTGCAATTTGAATGATAATTGAAGGAGAGAGCAGGATTCACTTTTTAAAGCTGCGCTCTGAAAGGAATTTTTCATCATAGCTTAATAAATGTGTTGAAATTTAACTTTGCAAGAAATACCCATGTGCAAGAAACAGCGTTTTTACTTGCACATCATTGGATAATGGAAATCAACAAAACTTCACAGCATTCATTAGGCCTTAGGGGAAATTCTATTGCAAAGTGCAACTTTATTTGCAAAGTAAACAGTCTATTTGCCTTTAGTAAATAAACCCCTTTGTCTCTAATATTGTGGGCACTATAAAAAAAAGCCCTAAAATTTTCAGTTTGAGTAGTTTCAATATGTGTCTACTTTTTATAAACTAAAGAGATCACTTTACACTGGATAAATGGTGGTGGATAGTCTTAGGAAGCCACATAAGGTAGAGGAAATCGTTGTAAAATGAAATCACATCTGTCAAGTCAGACACAAAACAACATTCACTGACACCAGTATTATTTTCCAAGACAACATTGTTTAAATGCAAATTGCAGCTTCAGCTCTTTCGAATAGCAATGCTAGTGTAGAGAAAGACATTGACTTTTGTATTACAGTATCCTTTCTTCCTGCAGGCAGGTTTAAGTGTGGGAATTCATTCCTCCTCGTGATTTTATGGCTCTGTTGTTTCAATAGATGTGCGCTTGTTTTCATTGCACTTTCGTAATAACTGTTTATTTGATCTGAGGATAAGCAGAACTCCAGCCAAATATGGATTTTTACATTGCCCTGCCGTTTACATTATTAAATTTGTGTAATCTCCAATTTATTTTTGGAATGCAGAGCAAAAGCAAACTATGAATTTGCATTTTATAGCAAACCTAGCATGTTTTTAAAAGTAATAACAGATGTTTTTCTAGTGCAGCATTAAAGCCCCTGTAGAAGTAAAAAAAAAAAAAAAAACTTTACAGTGAATCCGGAAAGTATTCACAGTGCCTCACTTTTTCCACATTTTGTTATGTTACAGCCTTATTCCAAAATGGATTACATTCAATATTTTTCTTAACATTCTACAAACAATCCCCCATAATGAAAATGTGAAATACGTTTGTTTGGAATCTTTGCAAATGTATTAAAAATAAAAAAAAATCACATGTACATAAGTATTCACAGCGTTTGCCATGACACTCAAAATTGAGCTCAGGTGCATCCTGATTCCACTGATCATCTTTGAGATGTTTCTACAACTTGATTTGTGGTACACTCAGTTGATTGGACATGATATGGAAAGGCACACACCTGTCTATATAAGGTCCCACAAGTACCAGGGTTTATAAAAAGCTAAAACCAAGCCATGAAGCCCAAGGACTTGTCTATAGACCTCTGAGACATGATTGTATCGAGGCACATATCTGGGGAAGGGTACAGAAAAATGTCTGCAGCATTGAAGGACCCAGTGAGCACAGTGGCCTCCATAATCTGTAAATGGGAGAAGTTTGGAACCACCAGGACTCTTGTCTGAGTGCTCCGCCTGGCCAAACTAAGTGTTCGGGAGAGAAGGGCCTTAGTCAGGGAGATAACCAAAAACCCAATGGTCACTCTGAAAGAGCCCCAGCGTTTCTCTGTGGAGAGAGGAGAAACTTCCAGAAGAACAACCATCTCTGCAGCACTCCACCTATCAGGTCTGTATGGTAGAATTGCCAGACGGAAGCCATTCCTCAGTAAAAGGCACATGGCAGCATGCCTGGAGTTTGCCAAAAGGCACCTGAAGGACTCTTAGACCATGAGAAACAAAATTCTCTGGTTTGATGAAACACAGATTGACATTTTTGGCCTGAATGGCAATCGTCATGTTTGGAGGAAACCAGGCCAATATCATCCCTACAGTAAAGCATGGCATTGGCAGCATCATGCTGTGGGGATGTTTTTCAGTGGCAGGAACTGGGAGACTAGTCAAGATTGAGGGAAAGATGAATGCAGCAATGTACAGAGCCATGCTTGATGAAAACCTGGTCCAGAGCACTCTGGACCTCAGACTGGGGCAAAGGTTAATCTTCTAACAGGACAATAACCCTAAGCACACAGCCAAGATAACAAAGGAGTGGCTACAGGACAACTCTGTGAATGTCCTTGAGTGGCCCAGCCAGAGCCCAGACTTGAACCCGATTGAATTTATCTAGAGAGATCTGAAAATGGCTGTGCACTGATGCTCCCCATCCAACCTGATTGAACTTTAGAGGTCCTGCAAAGAAGAATGGGAGAAACTGCCAAAAAATAGGTGTGCTATGCTTGTAGCATCATACTCCAAAAGACTTGAGGCCTTAATTGGTGCCAAAGGTGCTTCAACAAAGTATTGGGCAAAGGTTGTGAATACTTATGTATATGTAATTTTTTTATGTTTTTTTAAATTTAATACATTTGAAAAGATTTTGTATCCCTGACAGTGTGAGGAAGCAGATTGTCTAAGTGGTTACCAAGTCTAGTGGACCTTCAGCACTCATGTCCTGGATTTAACTTTCCCCAGAGATATTATATAAATGGAATTAGTATTTTCTCTTAGGGTTTTGTTAACTTTTCATCTGGCTGGTCTTTTTACAATATAAAAATACTAATACTAATACTAACTGTCTGATCAAATCAATCCAATCTTTAAATGTGCAAATCATTAAAGCCCAATTGAGTTTTTAAATTAGCTAAATTTGAAAAAGAACAAGAGGTGTACAAAGTCTTAAAGTGTGTTTTATTTAGAAAGCAGCCTGAGTATAAAATCCTGTGTCTTGGTCAGATTGTGCTCTTTTTGTGGGAGCAGTGGTCTCTCTACAGAGGTCCAGCAAACTCCTCCCTATCTAGTCAGACCTATAGCTATGCAACCAAGGAAGGAATTTCCTGCTGATTGGAAAACTTTAGCTAAGTTGGGGGTTAATTAAAAAAATAAATAAATAGCTTCTGCCAGTCTAAACTTATAGCTCCCACAGTTCTACCGTCACAGGTTTAATAAAACCAATATGTAAAATTCCTAGACACTAAATATAGGAGTTAGGAGTGACATTTACCAGATATTTGTATAAGTAGTTGTAGTACAGAAGCAGAAGTAGTAGCAGTTGGGTTGATTTTTTAAAACTGGAGAGTGCAAATTTGGTGCATCTGTGCATGATATGCAATCAGCTTCTAACTTCAGCTTGTTCAATTAAACTTTGACAAAAAAAAAAAAAAACCTGGAAAATGATTGGCTTCTATGAACAGTTGCACCATATTGTGCACTCTCCAGTTTTAGTAAACCAACCCCAGTATTAGTAGTAGCAATAGTAGTAGTGGCGGTAGTAATAGTATAGGTGGTAGTAGCAAAAGTAGTAGCAGTATGAATAGTGGTAGTAGTTGTAAAAGTAAAAATAGTAGTAGTAGTAGTAATAATAGTAGCAACAGTTGGAATAGTAGTAGCCGTAGAATTAGCGGCAGCAGAAAATAGGGTTGTAGTCAGGTAGTTATAATAATAAAAGTTGGAGTATTAAAAGAGGTAGTAGTAGTATATTTTTAATTTAGTACCCCAGATGTGTTATATTAATGTGAATGCACAGGAGGACACAGTGAGATCATGGACAATTTTGATGACAAATTGGTGAAGTAGCTATTGTGCTGGTTGTGTTTAGGTCTATCTATTTTGTCTTTCTGTGGGCTTTCTGTACTCTGCTGTGGCTGTGCTGTGGCACTGAATACAATACACTTCTATTATATGTACATAATAATTAGAGGAACTGTGGCAGTCCCAGCAAGAACAATGACACTGTAATAATTTCCAGCAAAATTATTAAACTAAAGCCATTAACTCAACAGCAATCCTTTACTGGTTCCTAAACTATATATGTGTATATATATATATATATATATATATATATATATATATATATATATATATATATATATATATATATATATATTAATTTGTCCTAAATAATGCCATTGCTTATTGCATTACTCATTATGCAGCCAGAGCCGTTATTTCTGCCTGTCCACTTGGCTCTGTATATGATATAACTATCACCTTGGTTGCTATGGTTGTACTGTAGCTATGCTCTTGTATATTACAGTTAATAACTACATTAAAATGGAACAGAGAAACAGTTAACTGCATATTAAAAAAAAAACACATTTGAGAACAATTTTACCTGCCAAAATATTTGCATTTCTGTTTAACCAGTTTTGGTATTCACACACTGTTAATGCGATGCATATTCAGGCTATGACAACAGCTATTTAATCTAATTATATAATATTATAATAATGTTATACTGTAAGGCTTTTCAGCCAGAACCTCATACGTAGTAAAATGTTAGGTCAGACAGTGTCAAAACGAAAAATGTTTCAACTAACCATCAATGTCCCTGAGTCATTTTATCTAGTTATGTGGTAAACTATCAGGGTGCACACACTGCACAGCTACATAAAGGGCCCCTGAGGCTTAGGGATCCATTTAAAAACATTCATTAATGTAAAAAAAAAAAAACACTAGAGGAACTTTTTGGTATAGAGACATTTCTTATCGTCCAAAGCAAGCTCAATTCTTCTTCCAGTTTTAACTCTGCACTGTAGATATGAATCTACATAACTATGGGGAGCTTGCCTAAACCACGGTGTGTCACACCAAGCACACCAAGAGAATCATGATAAAGTTAAAAACTATGTACATTATATATGATGGGGACATTAGCAGTAGGGTGTTCCTAAACCCAAGGTGGGTATGGGCAAAAATCGCAAGAGCAGCCTAAAAACAACATCAAGCGAGGATATAGTATGCAACCGGACAAAATTACGAGGTTTGTATACCAATGCCAGAAGCCTGGCCAACAAGATGGGAGAGCTGGAGCTGCTGATGTATGAGGAGGACTTCAATTTTGTGGGGATTTCAGAGACTTGGTTTGACAGCTCTCATGATTCAGGGGTATTACCTTTATCGCAGAGATAGAGAAGGTAAAAAAGGGGGAGGGGTATGTCTGTATATTAAGAACAGTGTACAGGTAAATAGGAGGGACGATATTAATAATGGAGCTAAGGAGGAGGTAGAATCCCTATGGGTAGAACTTCAAAGGTAAGGCACTATGGGGAAAGTAATATTGGGTGTATGCTATAGGCCCCCAAACCAGAGGGGGGAGGGGGGGTCAGGCCTCCTTTCACAGAATGGAATGGCAGCAAGGATGGGAAATGTAATTACAATGGGGGACTTTAATTATCCAGATATAGACTGGGCAGAAGGAACCACACATTCATCCAAGGCTCGGCAGTTCCTAAATGTTTTGCAGGACAATTTCATGGGTCAGATGGTGAATGCAATGACAAGAAACAGTGCGGTACTAGACCTACTGATTACCAACAATACGGACCTGATAATGGATATAGAAATACAGGGCAACTTAGGAAATAGTGACCATAGGTCAATTAATTTCAGTATTGATCAAAGTAATAGGAAACACAAGTGTAATATAAGGACACTGAATTTCAAAAGAGCCAATTTCCTGAAACTACGCTCTTTGCTAGAAAATATCAAATGGGATAGAACCCTGGGAACAAAGAACACGGAGGAAAAATGGGAGTGCTTCAAGAACATACTATATAAAAGGATTGGCCGGTGCATTCCAAAGGGGAATACATTTAAAAGAGCAAAAATAAACCCTGGGGGCTAAACTCCAACAAAAAATGCATATTAATACTAAAGAAAAGGCTTTAAAAAAAAATACAAGGCTGAGGGGTCATTGGCAGCATTCCAACAGTACAAAGAGTGCAATAAGAAATGTAAATCAAGGCGGCTAAAATAGAACACAAGAGACATATAGCGGAAGAGAGTAAAAAAAATCCCAAAGAAATTCTTTAAGTATATAAATAGTAAGAAAGTGAGACCGGAACACATTGGCCCCATAAAAGACGATAATGGGAATCTGGCCACAGAGGACAGTGATAAGGCGAAAGTGCTGAATAATTTCTTCTCTTCAGTCTTCACAAAAGAATTGGGGGGGCTACACTAACCCAGCTTGTAATGCTAAATTAAATAATACACCTCAGGAAGTACTCCCATGGTTAACAGAAGATAGACTTAGAACTAAACTAGAGAAACTTAACATAAATAAATCACAGGGCCTGGATGGCTTGTACCCGAGGGTTCTTAAAAAACTCAGCCAGGTGATAGCCAGACCGTTATTCTTGATCTTCACGGATAGTCTACAGACGGGACTGGTGCCAGCTGATTGGAAAAAAGCCAACGTGGTACAAATATTTAAAAAAGGGCCAAGATATATTCCAGGTAACTATAGACCTGTCAGCCTAACATCAGTAGTCTGCAAGATTTTGGAGGGGATGTTAAGGAACTATATACAAGACTTTAGTAATGAAAACAGTATTATTAATAGTAATCAGCGTGTATTCTTGAAAAATCGTTCTTGCCAGACCAATCTATTAACCTTCTATGATGAAGTGAGTTGTCATCTAGATAAAGGAAGGCCTGTGGATGTGGTGTATCTGGACTTTGCAAAGGCATTTGACACAGTTCTCCACAAATGCTTACTGTACAAACTAAGGAAGGTAGGTATGGACCATAGGGTGAGTACCTGGATAGAGAACTGGCTCCAGGGGAGAGTCCAGAGGGTGGTGATAAATGGGGAGTACTCAGATTGGGCCGGTGTGGAAAGTGGGGGTCCCCCAGGGATCTGTCTTGGGACCAATCCTGTTAAATTTATTTATAAATGATCTAGAGGAGGGGATATCTAGCACAATCTCAGTATTTGCGGATGATACTAAACTAAGCAGGGCAATAACTTCTATGCAGGATGTGGAAAGCTTACAAGCGGACCTAAACAAAATAATGGGGTGGGCAACTACCTGGCAGAAGAGGTTTAATGGTGAAAAATGTAAGGTAATGCACTTTGGTGTCAGAAACACGAACGAAAGCTACTCGTTAGGGTGGGAACCTCTGTGTGAATCTAAGATGGAAAAGGAACTGGAGGTACTAGCGGATAATGGGCTTGGCAGTGGCATGCAATGCCAAGCAGCTGCAAGCAAAGCCAACAGAATACTGACATGTATAAAAAAGGGGATTCAATCCAGAAATAAAGAGATTATTCTCCCATTTTACAAGACTCTGGTCTGGCCAAATCTGGACTATGCCGTCCAGTTCTGGGCACCAGTCCTCAGAAAAGATGTGCTGGAACTGGAGAGAGTCCAGAGAAGGGCAACAAAAATAATTAGGGGAATGGAGGAACTCAGCTATGAGGAAAGATTACGAGCATTGAACTTATTCTTTCTGAAGAGACGCTTGAGAGGGAATATGATATCAATGTACAAATACTGTACTGGTGACCCTAGCATAAGGAACAAACTTTTCAGAGAAAGGGATTACAATAAGACATGTGGCCCCTCACTAAAACTAGAGGAAAAACGGTTTAACCTTAAAATACATAAGGGGTTCTTTACTGTCAGAGCAGTGAGGATGTGGAATTCTCTTCCACAAGCAGTGGTATCAGCGGGGAGCATCGATAGTTTCAAAAAACTATTAGACGGACCCCTTAAAACCACAACATACGGGGGTATACAATGTACGGTTAACATCAAACACACACATCATTGGGTTAAACTGGATAGACTTGCGTCTTTTTTCGACCTCACTAACTATGTAACTATGTAACTATGTAGTACTCACCCTTCTACTTCAATGTGAGTATAATAAAAAATGAATCCTTTACAAAAAATTCATAATTTACAAAACATGGTCTATATACCAAAAATAGTAAATTTCAATAAAAATACATACAGTAAATCATTTTTTTTCATGATCAATAAATAAACAATATAGTGTGAACAAATTCATGAACTACTAATTCCATTTCTATCAAATCGATAACATGAGTCATAATATCATTTGTGGTAAATATATTTTAATAGTAAAAATAGTAAATAAATAATAAATAATATTTTTTTGTAATAAATATTATAATATGGCAAAATTCTTAAATGTCTAATTATGATATACCTGCAGTATCAAATCAAACAATACTGTGAGTGATGATGTGATCAATGGTGATAAATAAATATATGAAAAAATGTTGTGACATCTCAAATGTATATATCAAACATAAAGTATTTGAGTCCTCAAATACCATGTTGTCACTCATAAAATGTGTCATTGTTATCCAAAATAATGTTCGGATGTTCACTTGAATTCTGTTCAATAAAAAAAACCAACACCGTTATGATGCCAACACATTCACCCATGACTATGAAAAGATGAATGCTCACCCCCCAACCCCCCCCCCACCAGGACCGCTTCAATTATAGGAAGCCAAAAATAGCCTCTGAGGGAGGCATCAGTTTCACCATCCAGCCACAATAATGGAGGATAATGGAGGATAATATCACTATCACTCTCTACCACTAGATCACTCCTTCTCACTGTTCTTCAGAATAATTATACCTCATCAAATAAGCAAAGGAAGGGGACATCCAATGTTCTTCATTTATTTCACATTTATTGCAGCACTCAGTATCTCGCTTACATTTATACAGTAGGTTATAAGCATTACATAGTTACATTGAAAACAACAACCTACATCTACTGTTGGGGCTTGTTCATATGTGGGTCACTATCATGTTACCATGTGTTTTTGCAGCATTTATTCAGCATTTCTAAAGCCTTATAACTGCCTGTCAATGCCTGCCAAGAATATTACAATGGTACCACACAGTGCTGTTCACACAGGAGCGGTAATATTGTGTTGTGTTAAATATTAGGCATGAATGAGGCATGAAAGTTGATTTCAATGGTAATGCCCAATAACCTCACCCTAACAGTACCTAGAGCATTTATGGCGTATTAGTGAAGCATGTATGAAGTGTTAGCTAGGTATTGTGGGAGAGACAGTAGAGGCTCTGGTATCCCAGAATGCACTGGGAAATAATAGGGAACTAGGATAGAGCAGCTTCAGTTACTTCCTTGTTGTGCAGAGCAGCACCCTTTGTATCTGCGTGCAGGCAAAATCATTAGACAGCCAACAATACTGACAGTGCCAGGTAGGAAATGTCAAAATTATAATGTGTGACTGCGCATCCGAAAAATAAAGTGTTAAAATGATATATACTAAGCAGCTGAACACAAAATGACTAATCCACAAAAATACTAACACCAAATAGATATAAAGATAACTGTGTAGCATTAAAAGTGAGACTCTCTAAACCTAAAACTTTTAGAGCCCATTCACACAGGGGCGACATGACTTGCCGGGGCGACCTGTGTGCACCGCGACCTCGGTGCGACATGCACGGACTTCATATCATTGAAGTCAATGCAAGTCGCCTCCAGGTCGCCCCAAAGTAGTACAGGACCCTTTTTCTAAGTCGGAGCGACTTGTGTCGCTCCTATTACAACGGGTCCTGTGCTAATCAATGGCAGGCGACCCATCGCGACTTGTCATGCGACCAAGTCGCCTGACAAGTCGCGCTAGTGTGAATGGGGACTGAATATTTATACATTTTACACAATCAACATATGTTTCAACACAAATATGCATGATGAAGCCCTGCCTAGGGCGTAACATATAAGGTATAGACCATCATCACACCTGTCAGATACATTAGGAGAGCTGCTGCCTGGCAGGATAAATATACAAACCTAAAAGTGTAGATATTTATACATGTTTAACAATCAACATGTATTTCAACATATATATGTGATAAAGCCCTGGCTAGGCCCTCACCTGCCACTCTGTGCATCCTTAAAGTCATAGATATTGTGATTTTAACCACTTCTGCTCTAGAAGATTTACCCCCCCCCCCCTTTCTGATCAGGCCATTTTTTTTGATACGGCATTGTGTGACAATTGAGTGGTTGTGCGATAATGTACCCAAATAAAATTTATGTCCTTTTTTTCCACAAAAGGAGCTGTCTTTTGGTGGTATTTGATCACCTCTGTGGTTTTTATTTTTTGCTCTGTAAACAAAAAAGAATGACAATATTGAGGAAAAAAAAACTTTTTCTATAAAACACATCCAATAAAATAAAAAAAAAAATAAAACTTCTTCATCAATTTAGGCCAATATGAATTCTGGTACATATTTTTGGTAAAAAAAAACCCAATAAGCGTATATTGATTGGTTTTCAAAAAAAGTTCTAGTGTCTACAAACTATGGTGTATATTTATGGAATTTTTATTTATTTTTTATTTTTTTCTACTTGTAATGGCAGTAATCAGCGACTTATAGCAAGACTACAATATTGCAGCAGAAAAATTGGACACTAACTGACGCTTTTGACATTTTTTTGGGGACCAGTGATATTAGTACAGTGATCAGTGCTAAAAAATATGCACTGTTAATGTACTAATGAAACTGGCGTTCACATCAGGGGCAATCAAAGAGATAACTGTGCGCCTAGCTAGTGTTTTTACTAGAGGAAGGCATAGATCGTGTGCCTGCTTTGTGGGACCCACAGATCAGCTCCCATATATATATATATATATATATATATATATATATATACACATGTGTGTGTGTGATCCTGTGCCTGTGCATCGCGGCTGCACTGTAGCAAGTGATTAATGTGATTATATATTACATGCTTTTTTTAATAAACTATTAATGACCCAAGTATCCCGAGCTATTGTGACGCACACAAAAAAAAAAAAGGACCTGGCGACAAGCCATCAAGTGGGTATTTTCCTTAAACTGGGAAAAACTGTCCTGCAGAAGAGCAATGGCGAGTATGATTGCAAGGCTGCTGTTTTTCATTTGATATAATTATTGTAATATATCCTAAATCAACATAATAAATTTGATCAATTCCTCTACATCACTTCCCCTTAAGCACTTCCCACTAGAAAAGCAATCCTTCCATTGGCATTTATTGTGCATTCTTGAAGTGGTATCAACGCTTCATGAACACGACATAAACACATCATAAATGCCATGGGTGCATTATTAAACATTGCTTCATTCTTCATAATCAACACATGTATGAACAAGCCCTTTTTCCTCCACTATGCCTCTTGGCTCGTTCTCCCCACAGGTTCATGGTCAAACCCTGCCCATTGACACAATGATGTCAACATACAGGCCGCCCAGCTTTCCACATTATGTCCTAGAAAAGTGGGGCCACTAGAATCTGTCAGGATATTTGAACAATTCATTAAGGGCTCTTTCACACGGGCGATCCGATCAGATCCGCCTGTCAGTTTTTTAGGCGGATCTGATCGGATCCTCCATGCAGCTCTATGGGGCAGCGGGTGTCAGCGGAGACACCTCCGCTGACACCCGCTGCCGTCCGCATCCGATCCTGTGCTTGAAATCTGGACGGATGGAAACCCTATTTTTCCATCCGTTCAGTAATCGGAGCGGATCGGATCTGATGAGAGCGGACAAGCGGTCCGCTCTCATCCGATCCCCCATAGAGGGCAGCGGGGGCTGTGATACCTCCCTCTCCGCTCTGCAAGCGGAGACGGAGCTGTCATCCGCCCGGCTCAGCGGGGATCGCGGATCGATCCCCGCTGAGCAACACGGATCCGCCTACGGAGCGGACCGTGTGAAAGAGCCCTAAGTCAGTGATAGCAATAGTTTAATCAATTGATGTATAACAGTGCCTTCCATATAAAAATACATTGTTAAAAAAAACAAACCGAACAATTATTAATTATTCTTGAGATTCATTGCTCAATGCATATATTATTTTAACCACTTGTGGCCCGGAAGGATTTTCCCCCTTAATGACCAGGCCATATTTTGCAAATCGGCACTGCTTTATTTTAATGGACAATTCTTTCGGTCGCTGTACCTAAATAAAATTGATGTCCTTTTTTCCCCACAAATAGAGCTTTCTTTTGGTGGTATTTGATCCACTGTGCGGTTTTTATTTTTTTTTCGCTATAAAAAAAAATAGCAACAATTCTGAAAAAAAAAAAAAAACAATATTTTTCACATTCTGCTATATAACATTCCCAAAAAAAAAAATTCAAAATCAAAAATTTTTAACATTTTAGGCCAATTTGTTTTCTTCTACATATTTTTGGTAAAAAAAATAGCAATAAGCGTATTTTGATTGGTTTGCGCAAAAGTTATCACGTCTACTAACTACGGGAAAAATGTATGTAATTTTTATTGGTTTTTTTTTTGTTTTTTTTTACTAGTAATGGGGACGATCTTTGATTTTTTGCAGGACTGCAGCAATGCGGCAGACAGATCGGACCCCTGACTGACATTTTTAAAACTTTTGGGGGGACCAGTGACTTTACTACAGTAATCAGTGCTAATAATATGCACTGTTACTGTAATAATGACACTGGCAGGGAAGGGGTTAACAGTGTGAGTGATCAAGGGGTTAATATGTACCTAGGGGCGTGTTTATAACTGTGGGGGGCATGGCTTGTGAAATGATCATCGAGACCTGTGATCATTCCAGGGAGAAGAACGGTCAGCTGTGTTTAAAACAGCTAACCGTTCTTCTCTCTCAGCGGGGAACGATCGCGGGTGTCAGGCGACAATCAGAGCTGCCTGCCCCGTGCATTGGCTTCCCCGCTGATGAGCGAGGGTGTGAGCGTGCTGGCACGTGCTCGCCCCCTAGCTGCCTGTGCGCGACCGACGTATACCTATGGCAGTTTGCGCAGGAGTGGCTGCCTGCCGCAGTATAACTGTGGCGGGCGGGCGGTCGTAAAGTGGTTAAGCACAATAAAATTGTGTGAAAGTTAGGACTAGGAAATTCAAAAAATAAATTAAGATTTATTTTACAATTAAGTCACTTAACAAACACAATTAACACTTGATAGGGTGACACAGACACCAAAATTATATTCACCACCTCAATTTACCCAGCTAAAACATATGTATATACCAGGGGACTAACTTGAATAATAAATTCCCTATAATAGGTATCATAATCAATTATACTGAACCTGGCAGGCAATAATCTGTTTGACAGATTGCAACTGTTATTCCCCTCCAGAAAGGATAAGGACCCAAATATGTCTGTGGGTTGTGCCAATGCAACAAAAGAAAAACAAACAATAAAAAAATAAGGGAAAAAATGATCTAACCCTAGAACTTATGCCATTATGAGAGGAATATCAAATTAACCCAACTAAAACATATGCAATAGTAATGTTAAATTAGGCAGGCAAAAATATCTAAATCATAGCAAATTGTTAATTCCCCTTAAAAGCAGATGAAATGGATCATATATATGTGTAAAAAGGGCGCTCTCACTATGAAAACCTAATATGTGTTAACTGTAGCATAAACTACTATATATGTACACATCAAAGTTCAAAAATCAATAGAAATCAAAATCAATAAAAGTCCATCATATTGGGGAAAATTATTGTAGTTCCATTAAAAATAAAGTGCTGAAGTGCCAAATGCTGTAAACAAAATTGGTGCAGTCCGTGCTCCCCTCCTATGTGCCCACTCACTCACCAGCTGCCATAGACTCCTATAACAAAAGTCATGTGCGCTTTACAAAACATCTCAGATGCTGGGATTAGTAGTCCTCCACCAGAGCTCCTTCTTTGTGGATGCAGATTCCCTTCATGTATAGTATATAATATAATGCCAGAACAGAGGAGGAATATATAGTGTAATTCCGTTTAATAAAGTGAATTAAAAAATACACAGTATTGCATCCACTTTTATACAAGGTAAAACAAGGTTAAAACCGGAAACCAGAAGTAAGCGGCCACTTGCGTGTCACCGGCTGGATCTGACGTTACCACCCAGCTGATGCGTTTCGTGCCTCCCATGGGACGTTATCAAAGGCTATCTATACTTCTATGGATTTTTTACTTGTATTGATTTTTGAACTTTGATATTATGTGTGTATATGTATGTATATATATATATATATATATATATATATATATATATATATATATATATGAGTTTATGTTACTGTTTACCTACAGTTGTGTTCAAAATTATTCAACCCCCACTGAAATTGATTGTTTTGGCCAGTTTGACATTGATTTTGATCATTCAGTCATCCTGCTTACAATTAAATCAAAGAGGCACGTGTAGGTCAGACAAATATAACATAACATTTATAATGAAATAACCATAAATGTCTTTTCTGTGCTCACACCATTATCAGTTTTATTCAACCCCCAAGTGACATTCAATCTTAGTACTTAGTACAACATCCTTTTACAGTTATAACAGCTTTTAAACGTGAAGCATAGCTTGACACAAGTGTCTTGCAGCGATCTACGGGTATCTTCGCCCATTCGTCATGGGCAAAAGCCTCCAGTTCAGTCACATTCTTAGGCTTGTGCACTGCAACTGCTTTCTTTAAGTCTCACCAGAGGTTCTCAATCGGATTTAAGTCTGGTGACTGTGATGGCCACTCCAAAATGTTCCAGCCTTTAATCTGCAACCATGCTCTAGTGGACTTGGAGGTATGCTTGGGATCATTGTCCTGTTGAAAGGTCCAACGTCTCCCAAGCCTCAGGTTTGTGACGGACTGCATCACATTGTCATCCAATATCTCCTGGTACTGAAGAGAATTCATGGTACCTTGCACACGCTGAAGCTTCCCTGTACCTGCAGAAGCAAAACAGCCCCAAAGCATGATTGACCCCCCGCCATGCTTCACAATAGGCAAGGTGTTCTTTTCTTCATAGGCCTTGTTCTTCCTCCTCCAAACATAGCGTTGATCCATGGGCCCAAACAGTTCTAATTTTGTTTCATCAGTCCACAGAACGCTATCCCAAAACTTCTGTGGTTTGTCCACATGACTTCTGGCATACTGCAGTCGACTCTTCTTATTCTTTGGAGACAGCAAGGGGGTGCGCCTGGGAGTTCTGGCATGGAGGCCTTCATTACGCAGTGTGCGCCGTATTGTCTGAGCAGAAACTTCAGCACCCACATCTGACAAATCTTTTCTCAGTTCCTCAGCAGTCACACGGGGACTTTTCTCCACTCTACGCTTCAGGTAGCGCACAGCAGTCGAAGTCAGCATCTTCTTTCTGCCACGATAAATTATAAAATATTGCCAATTTAAATCCATTTCTCCTTTAACTGTAAGGCACTTATAGAGAGGTTCTAGAATGTTGACTTTTGGTTAAACGTTTCCTGAGATGTCCTTTAATTAAGTGGAAAAATAGAGGACTTTGTCATTGACCTAAATATACAGCAGTGTTGACTCTTGGTCAGCTGAACAGATGGGTTCGCTAGCTTAGAAAAATAGAACATCATAAACACTGTCTTTTCCCAAGGGTAACACTTGTCCTGAAGGCCTTGTAAACATAGCATAGCTTCAGTTTAACCACTTGACCACTGGCCCCTGAACCCTTTATGACTATACCATTTTTTGCTATTCAGCATTGTGTTACTTTATACAGCGCTATCCCAACTGGCCTAGCACACATTACACTTGTTCCATCAGAATTCATAGACATGGTCGGAATAATACAGGTAGACCATATAAAGGCAGAATGTGGGGATGTATTGAAGAGGAGGGTCAGAGTCTGAAAAGGGAAGCAGGGAATCACTGGAGTCTTGGGAATCTATCTGCGGCCCCACACTTTGAGAAATTTCTTTGGGCAGCCCCTTGCCTTGTATGTTAGCTTATTAACAGGCAAGTTTTGGTCAATCCATTATTTCCATAAGCCAAGGTGGAGGCTGTTAACCTATATCTAGTGCAATTTTTTTCCTGGCATAGTAAAGCAATAACCTAAGAAAACTTTTAGCCCCAGCAGAGACTTCTTTATCCTTGAATATGCCCAGCAGACACCACTTGGGATTACGTACTTTAGGAAAATCAAAATTGGTGGAGATGAATGCATATGTTAAAATTTTTATTACAGAGAGGCTCTGACAAATGGAAGCACTCATATACAGACACTCCCAATTGCCAATTGTTAATAAGCAATCCAGAAAGAGAAACAAGAGCCACACCGTGGCTTTATAGTTCATAACACCTCCAAAAAGGAAACGGGTACATATTAGAAATGGTTGGCAATACGAGAATGTAAAATAAAGGATATCGCAAATAATATATAATTAGTAAAATAATACCACCTACCTTATTGCCGTATTTAAAATAGCAGAAGATGCCATTTTCTCCCAGAACCACAAAGAGGACATTTTAAAACCAAATGAATAGAAATTGTATCTGGCCAAATATTGTTTGATATTTGGCTGATACAGCAGGGACTGGATACATATCATTCCATTAATGACCATTCCTACTAGAGACAATTCGATCTAATGATCGATGTCTATTAAATGGAAATATTAAAATTTTTTATTCGATTATCACATTCAGCAAGTCAATTGCAATGCTCATCATTGTGTACTGACCGCAGAGTAGTTCTGCTGTCATAAATAAAATAAATTGGTTGTGCTCATTAGCAAAATATTGTAGCTAACATAAACCCTTAGGAAAAGAAAAAGGTACTCTGTTGCCCGTGACAGCCAGCTAGGCTTCAACTGCTTTTTTATAGAACAGATTGGAAACCTACACCAAAGTTCTTAGCTTTGATGATACTCCAAGACTTTTTCATTCCTCTATCTTTTTACATATACGTTTTAATGTTATAATATAATTATTAAATGTACCACCAGGTGACATTTTTGGAAAAAAAAAATTCTGTTTTTTTTACTGTTGCTCAATCATTGAAATTTCTTCCGCTTGCTGTCTGTTATAGTTTAATTAGAGCTTTAACTTAAATGCTTTCCTTTATGAATCCAGCAGGGGTTTCCTTACTGTTAAAATGAGTTGTTCAATTACCCTCCTACTAATGGATAGAGAGTAATTAACATTGTCTAGAGGCTAATTTTCATTTATACTGCTATTCTTCATAAAGTGAGCAGCATCCTCTGCAAAAAAAAGTCAATGTGTCACTTTTATTGGCCCAATTTGCACTCTAACACCCAGCAAATTAATTCAGGCTCCATTAAAGCATTTGCAATCCTATGAAATGATCTAATGATAAGTTTTCCTTAACGTGTACTTCATGAAGTCATTCCAGTTTGCACTAGATCTTTATTAATTGCTGGATAATTATTCCCATAAATAGAGGGAAATGTGAATGAGGAGCCATGGCTGACAGAAAGATGACAGGTTAGGAGATAAAATGCTGGAGTATTTTAACATAATTGCCCAAAGCAATCACTCCTTTTGGTTACTTATATCAGCTGTCCTGATGCGGGGCAGCTGTACAAAGCCCATATTTTATGAACGGGTTTATGTTTTAATCAACACAAATAAGACCGACTCATCTATTTTCTGGAAACATTTCAGTATGCATGTAAATGGGTGTTTAGAATCAGATTGACTGAAATGGGGAACTGAAGCATGCAGCAATGAAAAGACACTAAAATGTTTTACTTAAGAAAAAATAAACCTTTCTTAAATTCTAAAGTAATGGCTTAGCATTTAGAACTTGACATTCAGTGTGAAGGCCTGGTCTGCTGGAGAACGCTTCTTTAGTTATAAATAGATCTTTGCAGTTTTTAAGTTCATTATTATATGAATTTTGATTTGTACACCTGTCAGGACTAACCAGCCTGCGATTTCACCTCTGCTCCTCAAGTACTGAAACCCGAATGTACAAAGTGCTTTTCTTTTTTCCTTCTGTAATCATGACTTTATAATGTTATTTAAATGTCATACAATTACATACAATACAATTATATTGGTGAGCTCCATTCTCTGGATTCCATCAGAATAAAAGGGGGTCTAAATTTGCATGCCTAATAGTGCATGGAGCATAAAGGAGCATGTGCTCTACAAAAAAAAAAAGAACTTTTGTCAAAAGGCATACATGGCATACTCATTTCCTACCCCTCTGCAGGTGCTCATCCCACCACTTGTACCTGTAACTCTTTTCACACAGGCGGACCTGCCCCTTTCAAACAGGCGGACCGCTCAGATCCGCCTGTCTGTTTTTTTGGCGGATCTGAACGGTCCCCCCATGCATCTCTATGGGGGATCGGATGTCAGCGGAGACATGTCCGCTGACATCCGATCCGTCAAATCTGGACGGATGGAAACCCTATTTTCCATCCGTCCAGCGGATCTCATGGGATCGGATGAGAATGGACCGACGGTCCGTTCCCATCAGATTCCCCCATAGAGATGCATGGGGAACTGACAGCTGTGTCTCCGCACACAGCGCGGAGACACAGCTGTCATCCTGCTGCTCAGCGGGGGATCGGCGGCTCGATCCCCTGCTGAGAAAAACGGAATCCGTCCGACGGACGGATAGTGTGAAAGGAGCCTAAAGCCCGTACACACGTACTGATCGTCGGCCGAACGATCGGCCGTCTTTTGTCCAGGGCTGTCCTGTCGGCTGAAAAGTGCATAAGACTGCACACGAATTTTGTCGGCCAACAACAGCCGACTGCAGAAGTGATGTCATGTGATGGTTAACTTTCCGTGTGTTTTTTCTTCCCTGAGCATGCCCAGTCTTGCAAATCTGCTGATTGTGGGCCGATTTCTGTACTGACTGGCAAACAATCGCCCGTTCTGGTGTTGGCCAACAAAAATTTTAATGCCTGCACGACAGATTATGTTCGGCCAAAAATGCGCTGTCGGCTGTCGGAAGCATCATACTAACAAGCCTACAATCGGCCGATCGGTCGTCGGCCGAATATTTACGGCCGACAATCGGTACGTGTGTACGGGGCTTTAGTCCTCAAAATGACTTGCTAAATAACACAGCGTATCTCCATATAATGTTAATTAAAGCAACCTTTTTTTAAACAAATGTGTTCCTATGTAACCTTTTACTAACCCTTAGTAAAACCCTAGTCAGCCCTATTTAACTCACCCCCCTTTCTTTTTTGCAATTTTTTTTATTTCTATATTTTTTAACCACTTAAATACTGGGCACTTTTACCCTCTACTGCCCAGGCCAATTTTCAGCTTTCAGCACTGTCGCAATTTGAAGGACAATTGCGCGTTCATACAACACTGTACCCAAACTAAATTTTTAGAATTTTGTTCACAGGGCTAGAACTTTCTTTTGGTGATATTTTATCACCACTGGGTTTTTTTATTTTTTGCTAAATAATTTTTTTTTTTAGACCTTGTTTTTCTTTGTTTCTGTTTTAAAATTTTGCAAATAAAAAAATATTCTTCATAAATTTAGGCCAACATGCATTCTGCTACATTTCTTTGGTGAAAATAACCCACAAGTGTGTATAATTTAGTCTGTAGGAGATTTTTTGTGTTCACAAACTATGGTATATACAGTATCTAAAAAAATTGATCAATCCTGGTGTACTGACGGCCTATCTCCATTCCTAAGGCCTGAAAACACCAGAACAGTACAAATTACCCCTTTTTGGAGAGTATACAATCCAATGTATTTAGTAAGAGGTATGGCAAGTTTTTTAAGTTGTCATTTAAGTTGTCATTTTTTTTCCATAATTTCTTGAAAAATGAAGAAATTAGAACTTTTAAAAATTAAAAAAATATTAATCTTTTTTTTTTTCTTTTACTGTGACCAGTGCAGTACAGTATCATCATATAACTGGTGTGGTGATGATCAGTGACACTGACAGTACAACAAAAAAAATGTAATCCTTTTTTCAATTTTCTTTTATTTTTTTATTACATTTTTGTTTTTTTGTTTTTTACAATTTTTTTAACACACTGTGACCAGTGCAATATAATGCTACCAGAGTAACATTGTACTACTCTGGGGAAGAGATGAGGAATTTGTTTTTTTTACACGTTATGATTGTTTATAGCAGTGATTTTGATTGCTATAATCAAGCATTTTACTGAATGAAATTCAGTTTGTTTTGATGTGATTATCTGTGATTGACCAGAGCTAATCACTGTCAAGGTCTTACCTTGCCCTCCTGTTGGCAGCCATCTTGGACATGTGCAGACTGCTGCCTCTTTTAGACTCTGATTGCATCATTATTTCCTGCTGCCTGGGTGTTGCACAGTGATGATGCTGCACACCTGACTATATATCTATCACCTGATGGGTTGCAGTCCTTGCCCTTGCGTTTGTGCTCCAAGGTGCATCACTGCTGGCAGTCTTCTGTTCCCGTGTTCCTCTGTGTGTGACCTGGCTTGGCTGACGACTGTCCTGGCTCTCGACCCCACATCGGCAGACAACCCGGCATTGGTAGACTACCCACTTCTGGACTTGACCTCGGCTTTTTCCTGCTCTCACTTCCTCACTCTTGCTGTGTGTTTATTGTTATTTGCTCCAATAAACTGGTTTATTTTAGCTGCATCCCCGTGTGGTCTGGTTTCCTGGCACCCCGATAATCACATGGTACAGATGGACTTTAATTGGCCCTGTCTGTGCCATGTGATCACATTGACCAATCACAGCTAGCAACATAATTGTACACAGAGGATGGCATGAAAGGAAGCCATCCATTGTTTACAACTGACATGTAATTAGCGGCACTCAAAAGGTTTTTACCTTGATGCAGAGAATGCATGAAGGTAAATACCTTCAGCCTTTAAAACCTCTTTAAGTGCTAATGAAGCTTTTATGACTCTGTCATGGACTAATATGCGAGCATGATACAATATTAACCACTTGCCGACTAGCTGCCGTAGTTTTACTGCGGCAGGTCGGCTCTATTACGCAAAACAAAGTACCTGTGCATCGCTTCCTGTAACAGACAGTGGGGGCACGCGTGCGCTGATTGTCCAGAGGGGGAGCCAATTAGCAGGTCCGGTGGCCGCGACGTCTGCTGGCCCCCCGCAATCGCTCCACATGGAGACAGAACAGCTGTCTGCCTATGTAAACATGGCAGACTGCCTTTCTGTCAAAGATGAACACAGGGATCCTGTGTTCCTACTATTTAGGAACACAGGTCTCTGTGTTCATCTAATGAGTACATGCCCCATGCAGTAAGAAAACACTCCCTTTGATCACCACTAGTGTTAACCCCTTCCCTGCCAGTGTCATTAGTACAGTAACGATGCATTTTTTTAGCACTGATTACTGTAGTAATGTCACTGGTCCCCTTAAAAGTGTCAGTTTGGTGTCTGATCTGTCCGTTGCAATGTCGCAGTCCTGCTAAAAATCGCTGATCTCCACTATTACTAGTAAAAAAAATATAAAATAAATAAAAATGACATAAATCTATCCCCTAGTTTGTAGACGTGATAACTTTTGCGCAAACCAATCAATATACACTTATTGGGTTTTTTTTTTTACAAAAAATATGTGGCAGAATACATATTGGCCTAAATTGATGAAAAGATTTGATTTTTTTAGTTATTTTATTGGGAATGTTATATAGTAGAAAGTAATAAATATTGTTTATTTTTCGGAATTGTCGCTCTTTTTTTTGTTTATAGCTCAAAAAATAAAAACCCCAGAGGTGATCAAAAACCAGCAAAACAAAGTTCTATTTGTGGGAAAAAAGGACATAAATTTAATTTGGGTACAGCGTCGCACAGCCGCGCAATTTTCAGTTAAAATAACACAGTGCCGTATCTCAAAAAATGGCCTGGTCATTAAAGGGGTAAAACCTTCCGGTCCTTAAATGGTTAAAAATATCTTTCTTTATATTATTATTACTACTTTTAGCAGTAGTAATATTATATGCTAATTTAAAAACCATAATGTCTCATTGTTTCTGATCAAAAAATGATAATTCGAAGGGCTGATGACAGAATCTTGTATGTAGGTGATCTACACATTTGCTCTGTGTCCTATTGGAACTTTAAGCTAAAGTTTACAGCATGTGACTTAAAGTCAATGGTTAGTCTGCCTGGAGGTTCTTTGAGTTAAAACACAAGTTTGTGATTGTGTGTCACTAGGCAGGTCGATAGCAGTTAATGCATTTGTTCCATTGCTTTCAAAGTTCTAAATACAGATTTTAAGCAGTGATCTATAAACTCTCTTTCCTAGTAGCAATGTCAATGCAGCTTTTTCATTCACTTGTTCCCCTTTTGAAACACTATGCGGTAAATTGACTCCTTTTGCACTAATGCTTTGTTTATAAGTCATAACTTGATATTAAATTGTTTTCTAAGATTTGTTTCAAAACTGCAAATTTGCAAAGATGCATACTCTTTTAATATTAAGCTTGTGACTGGACACTGAAGGGAGTAGCAGCACACTAATGAGCTCACCTCTCTACTTCCTGCTATCACTGTTTTGCAGGTTATAGTGTGAGCTGTCGTCTATAGTAAGGGTAGAAAATCAGTTGCCAAGAAATGTGTTGCTATTTAACCACTTTACCACCAGAGGATTTTGCTGTCTTACGTCCAGGCCACTTTTTGCGATTCGGCACTGTGCAACTTTAACTGACAGTTGCGCGGTTGTGCGACGCCGTACCCAAACTAAATTTACGTCCTTTTTTTCCCAAAAAGAGAGATTTCTTTTGGTGGTATTTAATCACCTGTGCGAATTTTACTTTTTGCGCTATAAACAAAAAAAGAGCGTTCATTTTGAAAAAATAACAATATTTTTAACATTTTTTTATATGAAATTCCCCCCCAAAAAAATGTAAAAATCAAAATTTTTTTAAATTTTTGGCCAATTTGTTTTCTGCTACCTATGTTTGGTAAAAAAAAATCACAATAAGCGTATTTTGATTGGTTTGCGCAAAAGTTATTGCGTTTACTAACTAAGGGAAGATTTCTGTAATTTTTGGTGTTTTTTTTTTAACGCGTAATGGCGACGATCTGCGATTTTTTTTGCGGGACTGCGACATTGCGGCGGACAGATCGGACCCTTGACTGACATTTTTGACACTTTTGGGGGTACCAGTGACATTTCTATAGTAATCAGTGTTATAAATATGCACTGTTACTGTAAAAATGACACTGGCAGGGAAGGGGTTAATTTTATTGGAGAGGGAGGGGTTAATGTATGCCTGGTGCTTACTAACGTGTGGGGGGAGGTGACTGAGTGACACAAGGACAGATCACATGTTCAGCTATGCTGAACACTGCAATCTGTCACTCCTCGTCACTTAGGAGATCCGCCCGCTCTGTTTACACAAGCGGGCGGATCTCCAAACTCGATTCCCCTACGACCGGGGAAGAGCAGCGGCAATCGCCGCCGCTCCTCCCCTGGCCCGACTCCCGCTGTGACTGAAAACAGTGGGAGCGCACTTACAGGGGGAGGAGTCCAGCGACGTAGGTCTACGTCGCTGGACGGAATCGAGCCACTTTGCTGCAGTACGCTCAATGTGAGCGGTCGGCAAGTGGTTAAATTTAAATAATCTATGGGAGTATTTTTGCATTTTGGTTTCAAAGCTTTGCAAGCAGACAGAGAATATGTCTATCAATGCCGTCCTCATTGTGAACACAGCAGCAGCACATTAGCAATAGTAACCACAGAGAAAAGACACAGTCAGACCTGTCTTTGTTCACACATGATCTTTTGGTAGGCTGACCCTTTTTTAGAATTTAGTTTTTGTCAGGGGTGAAACAGTTCAGAGAAGCGCAAGCTATATAATTTTACAAAAGGTAATGAAATAGAATAACATGCTAAAGTCTCTGTTGTGTGAAAAGGTACTGCTGACACCTTGCTCAGGAAAAATGAAATATATGAACCCATTCAGGAAACCACCAACTTTAAAAATCCTGAAGGTCAAACAAGGTAGGACTTGCTTCAGTCTCTGCAGTTATGTCAACTAAAGTCAGGGCTCCAAGAGCTAGGGAGGGAGCTTCCCACACTTGGCATATAACGATCAGCCATAACATTATAAACACTAATCATAACTCATCCAGACATAGACTCCAATAGACCTCTGAAGGTATGCTGTGGATCAGCCATCAGTAGCTGATCTTTTAAGCCCTGTAAATTGTGAGGTGGGGCCTCCATGGATCGAAATTATTTTCCAGCACAACCTACAGATGCTTGATTGGATTACATCTGGATAATTTGGAAGCCAAGTCAACATCTCAAACTGTTGTTGTGTTCATCAAACCATTCTTGAATTCAGCAGAGCAGAGCACCTTCTTCCATTGCTCCTGTAGTCCAGCTTTGATGCTCACCAGCCCCTTGTAGGCATTGTTGGCTGTGGATATGAGCACCCTTGATGGGTCTGTTACTACACAGCCCAATACAAAACAAGCTGTGATGCAGTGTGTGTTCTGACACTTATCTATCAGAATCAGCATTAACTTCTCCAGCAATCTGAGCTACAGTAGATTGTCTATTAGATTTCACTACACAGGACAGCTTACGTTCCCTATGTTTATCAATGAACCTTGGCCACTAATGACCATGTAGCTGGCTTGCCAGTTTTCCCTCTTTAGACCACTCTTAGTAGGTCCTGACCACTGCAGTCTGGGAACATCCCACTGTAGTTTTAGGAGATGATCTGTCCCAGTTGTCTAGCCAATATATCAAATCCTTACACTTGTCTATTATTCTGCTTTCAACCCATAAACTCTAGGAAGAAATATGTTCATTTTTTTCCTAATATATCCCACCCACTTTCAGATGTCACTGTAATGAGATAATCAATGTTTTTCACTTTACCTGTCAATGGCCATAATGTTGTAGCTGATCAATGTATGTCACTTTGATGTTCAGTTGTGTATATTTTCTTCTCCTTTGCTTATTTACTTGGTTGAAAACTAGGCCATGGACTTAACTAGACTATTGTGGTAGCAGACAATAAAGTCCTCCACACACCAGATTCCTCCCCAGTCTGTCTGCTCTCACATTCTAAGCATTAATTGTATAGAAATCAGGTTAAAGCATGACATGGTTATTATCTTGATTCTTCAGCTAGGTTTCCTTATTTATACCTGACTACTGGGAGCACCCGGTTGATATGTGTTTACATGCCTTCCAATTTTGGAACTTGATAAAGAGGAACATCTTGGTGTGATGTTGGGACACTCACCCTCACCCTGCACAGAGTTTTTTCAACCCAGGGGACAACAATTTCAGTGCCAGCAGACCAAGGGTGACACTGGGACCATATAACTCCACAGTTTACCTGGTACACACACAACAACTGCCACCAGGTGTTTTAATGGAAACATGCACCATGCACAGTATCTGCTGTAACAATTATTACTTTTAGGAAAGGTCTGTAATACATGCTACTCAGGGATATAATAAAGTCAAAATCTAGTTGCACTTTTCAAAGAGACACTGTACAGGTTTGGTGCATTATAGAGAAGTGAAATTTTTTTACCAATTTTAAAATACTGTTAATCAATAATATAAAAGAAAGAAAATGTTGCAAATAAAATATTTACAGAAAAAAAGATGCACAAAATAGACTATAGTAGCATCAGCAAAAAATTAGAAATTAAGAATGAAAAAGTAATTAACAAGGTTCAAGGTATTTGGTTCTGGCATTGTCCAATTCAATGTAGCATAAAGTATCAAAAACATTGGCTTTCAGAATGACTTTCAGAATGTGTTCATGATTTTGATGGAAATTAAGATCAGACAAGCTACAGTTGCACCAGCTTTCTGTCTGTAGCCGCCAGTGAAGTGGCACATCTGATCTGTTTAGACCGAACTTTAAGTTCCTCCCTAAGGCCTACTAGTGAGGGGCAGAACAACCCCGGGTTCTGTTCTACACCAGAAACATTCAGTGGAGGAAGGAAGGAATGGGTGTAACATTTTTCTTGAATTTTATTTAATCTATGCATAAACACACTTATTGTGGCAAATGTTGGATAGTAAAAACAAAGTTTTGCACCACAGTGAGCAAGCCTTATGTGAAGAAGCCAAACTATAGTACATTCAGGCCCAAGTTCATGGGGGAACATGACTGCCAATTTGTTGTTTATCAGTGTTATCCCATCTCCGTAGGCTCATGTTACTCCCTTGCTCAACCTCAGAACCAACATCAGAATCAAGTAATGCCTGTGCATCCTCAAGGAGCAAGTGGCTGATGCTGTGTTCAAATAATTAGGCAAACTCCTCTGTGCATAATAGTGGCGCTATGGCAGGAGTAGTTGTGGACAAGGAGACATAATAGGCACTCTGGCAGCTGCGGCGGAATGGGAACTAGTGTCAGCTTGTGTGATAAAGGGTGAGGAGGATGAGGATGGTTTAGTAAGCCAGACCACCAACTCCTCTGCATGCTGTGGCTGGATAGCACAGCCAACATCAGTAAAAAGAGAAAAACATGCCCTGCCTGAGGACAAACAACATCCACCGTTGCCTTTGGCAGACACCAGTGGCCCCTGCATATTGGCATGCGAACATCTTTCTCTCCTTGTTGGCCTCCCAGACATGATGGGGGGGGGGGCTTATTACACAAATTTAATAGAAAATAGGAAATGGGTGATTGGATGCACTTTATTGAATGAAATATGGTGTTTGGTGCACTAAAAATTGAGGACTGCTGCTGACACAAATTGAAAAATGATCATAAACTATATATATATATATATATATATATATATATATATATATATATACACAGTGCCTTGTGAAAGTATTTGGCCCCCTTGAACTTTGTGACCTTTTGCCACATTTCAGGCTTCAAACGTAAAGATATAAAACTGTATTTTTTTGTGAAGAATCAACAACAAGTGGGACACAATCATGAAGTGGAACGAAATTTATTGGATATTTCAAACTTTGTTAACAAATAAAAAACTGAAAAATTGGGTGTGCAAAATTATTCAGCCCCTTTACTTTCAGTGCAGCAAACTCTCTCCAGAAGTTCAGTGAGGATCTCTGAATGATCCAATGTTGACCTAAATGACTAATGATGATAAATAGAATCCACCTGTGTGTAATCAAGTCTCCGTATAAATGCACCTGCACTGTGATAGTTTCAGAGATCCGTTTAGTGCAGAGAGCATCATGAAGAACAAGGAACACACCAGGCAGGTCTGAGATACTGTTGTGGAGAAGTTTAAAGCCGTATTTGGATACAAAAAGATTTCCCAAGCTTTAAACATCCCAAAGAGCACTGTGCAAGCGATAATATTGAAATGGAAGGAGTATCAGACCACTGCAAATCTACGAAGACCTGGCCGTCCCTCTAAACTTTCAGCTCATACAAGGAGAATACTGATCAGAGATGCAGCCAAGAGGCCCATGATCACTCTGGATGAACTGCAGAGAGCTACAGCTGAGGTGGGAGACTCTGTCCATAGGACAACAATCAGTCATATACTGCACAAATCTGGCCTTTATGGAAGAGTGGTAAGAAGAAAGCCATTTTTTAAAGATATCCATAAAAAGTGTTGTTTAAAGTTTGCCACAAGCCACCTGGGAGACACACCAAACATGTGGAAGAAGGTGCTCTGGTCAGATAAAACCAAAATCGAACTTTTTGGCAACAATGCAAAACGTTATGTTTGGCGTAAAAGCAACACAGCTCATCACCCTGAACACACCATCCCCACTGTCAAACATGGTGGTGGCAGCATCATGGTTTGGACCTGCTTTTCTTCAGCAGGGACAGGGAAGATGGTTGAAATTGATGGGAAGATGGATGGAGACAAATACAGGACCATTCTGGAAGAAAACCTGATGGAGTCTGCAAAAGACCTGAGACTGGGATGGAGATTTGTCTTCCAACAAGACAATGATGTAAAAAACATAAGGCAAAATCTACAATGGAATGGTTCACAAATAAACATATCCAGGTGTTAGAATGGCCAAGTCAAAGTCCAGACCTGAATCCAATCGAGAATCTGTGGAAAGAACTGAAAACTGCTGTTCAAAAACGCTCTCCATCCAACCTCACTGAGCTCGAGCTGTTTTGCAAGGAGGAATGGGCAAAAATTTCAGTCTCTCGATGTGCAAAACTGATAGAGACATACCCCAAGCGACTTACAGCTTTAATCGCAGCAAAAGGTGGCGCTGTAAAGTATTAACTTAACCACTTAAGCCCCAGCCCTATTTCAGACACTTTTTGTTTACAAGTTAAAACCAGTATTTTTTCCTAGAAAACTACTTAGAACCCCCAAACATTATATATATTTTTTTAGCAAAGACTCTGGAGAATAAAATGTCGGTCATTGCAAAATTTTTTGTCACGCGGTATTTGCGCAGCGGTCTTTAAAACGCAATTTTTTTGGAAAAAATTTGAAAAATCACATTTCACTTCATTTAAAAAATACTAAACAGTAAAGTTAGCCCATTTTTTTTGTATATTGTGAAAGATGATGTCACGCCAAGTAAATAGATATCCAACATGTTACGGTTTAAAATTGCGCCCCCCCGTGGGATGGCGACAAACTACGGTCAATAGAGATCTCAATCTGCAACGCTTTAAATTTATTTAACGGTTACCAGTTTAGAGTTAGAGTGTAGCTCTTTTTTTTAATTATTTCCCACGCTCTGGCGATCGCGGCGATACCTCACATGTGTGGTTTGAACAGCGATTTCATTCGCGGCTCGACTTGCGTATACGTTTTTTTTTTTTTTTTTTCTCTAAATTAAATTTAAAAAGAGGAAAACGTTTTTTTTTTGTGCGCGAGCTAACAGTGACGGGGGCGGCTAAATTTTTTTTTTTCCTATTTATTTTTTCTTTTTTTTAACTTTATTACAGGTTTTTAAAAAAAAAAATCTGATCACTTTTATTGCTGTCACAAGCAATGTAAACATCCCTTGTGACACCAATATGTAGTGACAGGTACACTTTATGGAGGGATCGAGGGTCTAAAAAACCCTAGACCCCTCCACTACACTTCCCTGTATGCAAAACGCCAAAAACGGCATTTTTGCATACAGCCGTTTTTCAAATCTCCTGCCTTTTGCAGCACAGTAACCCGTAAGTGAAGTCATGGACGCCGCCTCAGGGTTACGTCATCGGAGACCCGATCGATGCCATTTCCGGCATTCATCGGGACTCCATCCAGCCGGCGGGTGCTCGGGGCTCCCGGTGGGACGGGAGCCCCGAGCAAAGCCACGGAAGGCGGCGGGAGGAGGGGACATCCCCTCCCGCTCACCCGGGTAACGATCGAGCGGCTCCCGAGCCGCATCGGTCGTTACCGACGGAAAGCCGACTGTCGGCTTCAAACCACGGTACTGGGATGATGCCTCTAGCTAGAGACATCATCCCGGTATAACCCCGCAAAGTCAGCCGACGTACCGGTACGTTGATATGCGGTAAGTGGTTAAGGGGGCTGAATAATTTTGCATGCCCAATTTTTCAGTTTTTTATTTGTTAAAAAAGTTTGAAATATCCGATAAATTTCGTTCCACTTCATGATTGTGTCCCACTTGTTGTTGATTCTTCACAAAAAATTACAGTTTTATATCTTTATGTTTGAATCCTGAAATGTGGCAAAAGGTCGCAAAGTTCAAGGGGGCCGAATACTTTTGCAATGCACTGTATATATATATATATATATATATATATATATATTTAAAAAAATATATGTATATGTATATATATATATATATATATATATATATATATATACTGTATATACCAGCGTCGCAGTAGGACAAACTGTGGCTGACAATTTAAAAAAAAGAGGTCAGGGGAAGAGCACTAACTGTAATGCTTTTTAAAAACTGCACTACACCCAAACTACACTTACACTGCAGTATGCCCACACTGTGGGATGAGACTATGAACACCAAGCCATGATTGGGCAAAGTGATCATGACTTCGTCCAATCATGGCTCTGAAAGTGCTCTGTGCCCTGATTGGACAAAGCCTTGCACCTGACCAGCGGTCAAGTGCATTGCTTCAGCCATTCAGGGACCTAGAATGCACTGTGCAGTCCTCAGCGCATTGTGGGCTGCCTGGCGGGCAAAAATCCCGCTGAGCGCCCTGCTAATTCAGGTGCACAGCGAACACCTGAATGGGTGCTGTTCTGGGCCTAATCAACGCTAGGCCCGAACACCTTGTCTATCTCTAATACCTACCACTGTTTGGAATATCAAGGGAATAAGCCAGGGTAAACTTGATATTTCTAATTGGGAGATGGCCAGGTTAGAAAAAAACTTCTTTAGCATCAGTGATCTAGAATGGACAAAGAATGGATATTTTCAGTCTGAGAAATCCACTATCTGTTATTCAGAACATGACACCAGGAAAATATTACAGTGGCATTCAGGTGCTTGCTGTTCCCCAGTAGCTTATTGCATACCTAGGGGTCCTACGATTGGTACCATACTGATATGCTTGATAGTTGTGGGGAAAAAAGGCCTGTGATAAGTGGGGGGAATGGAATGCCCTGGTGCCAGTGGTCCCTGGCAGTGGTCCTTGGGAAGACAAAAATGCCCTGGAATCAGTGGGAGGGAAAAATGTCCAGTGTTGGTGATCCTGGAAAGTAAATAGTCCCAGTGTTGGGGGTCATAGGAATAACACATCAGTGTTCAGTTAAAGAACTGATGGTAGTTAGTGGGAGGAAAAAATGGCCTGTGTTGGTAGGGGTGGAGGGGCTAACATCAATGCTAAGGGGTGTGGGGGAGACATATTGGTGCTCAGCAGGGTGTGGGGGGGAACAAATTTGCTGGGCAGGTGATGGACTTACCATAGTGCCCTGAAAAGATTGAGAGAAACACTGCTGCCTGGTGGCAGGCGGAGAGTACAATGGTACCAGCGATCTCATTTGGTGTCAGTAGCCAAGTACAATTCTTTCTGCTTCTCTTTCCCTCTTCCTCCTGCTGTTGGAGTTATACAGATTATATCAGGAAAATCACTCTTCCCAACAGCTCCAGTACTGGGCTCTGGGTTGCATCCCAAATGCAGTAATTTTATGTTCGAAAAAAAAATTTGCTCATCCGTGGGTAAATGTGAAGACATAGAAGCATCAGCGTTTACATGAGTATAGGGGTATACAGCTATTCACTCTTGTAGCTGACCGTAACACTGTATATTACACGCTAGGCATATTTTATGCCTGTAATTGCCTGTAATTGTACAAGCCGACAAGGGCCTAAATGCAAGCAGTGGAAAACCTGAATTTGACCTAGCATCTACCTCTTGCAATCTTTGTAGAGAAGGGCTTGATTGTGAGAGGAAAGAGCAGAAAAGGGAGCTAATCAGTGCTAGCAAGTGCAAACTGATAGGAAGAGAAAACTAACTGATAGACAGATGGGCTTATCACTGTTGCTTCTTCTTTCCACTGTTTTGTTAGAAGCTGTGGTGGGTACAGGATAACCTAGGCTCCGTAAAGTGAGTTGAATGATGCTGGACAGGAGGATATGTAGCAGCAAAAAAAAGTACTCTGGATTAAAGCTGAAAAATTGCTGCAAAGCTGGCTTGTTATTTTATTTTTTAATGGGATATTTATTTTTACCTTTAGTTGGAGTTCTGGATAAATAAATAACATCCTCTGTTTTTCAAGCATTATTAGCTCTGATGCCCACTGCTTCAACCCCTGTTGAAAATCCTGGTACTTAAAGGTATGGTGCATATGTGCGCACTTCCCCCCCCCCCCCCCCCCGTAAAGTGCTTGGTGCATTATTAGCCAATGGTCAGGCCTGAATCTTAACATATGGGGGTGGTGACATGCCTAGCGATGTGCAGGCATCAACTCCTGGTCATGTTTGATATTTACATAGTCTTTGTGGGCTTAATAATAGGTTAGTGAAGCCTCAACAGTGACAGTTTTTTTATGAAGGGTTTGTTTTAAGGACAGGCATTTTTTAAACTTTTCATTAAAGTTTAGTCTTTTAGTTTCTTTCATTAAATACCAACCCACTTTTGATTTCTTTCCACTTCTACAGTCTCCTAATATGTTCAAAACTTGTTGAAGGTGTTATTTTTCATAGACTGATTAATCAATGTCTGTCTTCCTACTTCCATTGAGTGAAACCTCATTAGAATCTGCCAGTCTGTATTGAGTGAGGGATTGGTTTTCATGGTAGGTGTTACATACAGATAGTGCTGAAGGTTTGCAAACCTTCAGCCAAATTTCAAATCAAGGTTGAAAGGAGCCTAGTTATGCCTTTAAACCAAGTTTGAATTATTGTCAATAAAAGTTTTTATGAAACGTGGGAAAAACAATTGGGAATTTACATGTGGATCCTATACTCTAGATAGGGTGACAAATCTGTTTGTCAGAATCTGCAACATTGCTTACTTCTGCCTAGATCCTAATCTGGTATTGCAAGACATAGTTTATATAAACAAACATTTTGTATTATGTAAAATGCATAAATCATTTTGGCTTATTTGAATCCTTCTTATTGTATTTGATTAAGTGAATAAATCATACGCTACTGCATGTTAATGCTTGGAGGTTAAACAGGAGACAAGTATTGTGTTAATGTGTTTGCAAACAATAGACAGTCAGTAATTAGTTTAAATCAGCAGTTTAAATGTGTTGTAATTCATTTGTACATTACATTTCTCAAATGCTGGAAGATAACTTTGAAAAATGGCCATGTTGGTAAACAGAGCAGAGTGTGTTTGGCTCAGATAAATTTACCAGACATATCCTAAGTTTATCTAGCAGACAGACTTTGATGGATTGATTTTGGTCAATGGATAACAAACTACAAAACTAAATGATCAAAAGCCATAAAGAGCCCAATCATTACTTCTCACTACCCATAGAGCCTGGATTTCTTCATGTTTTATGTTGGCCAGAAGAGCCGTTCTCAACAAGTGGACAGTGGCCTCCCCACCTACACTCAAAGATGTACAAGTGGAACTAACCAAGTTGCTCAGCAGATACCTTATTGACATTCAATTTTCCTCGGGACCCACCTCATGGTTTTCCTCCAAATGGGACTACTATCTCACCAAATTCCCTTTACCGGAGAACAAACCATTCAGCCTGGGACATTACATATTTTCTACGAACACTCAGGTGGTTTCCCCCTTCATCATCATCTTCTCCTTGCCTCCATCCGACTATAAGCCAGCTAAGTAGAACTAGACGGAAACCCAAAGCAACCCCTTGTATAGATCTCCTATAATTTTCTTCCCTACTAACATCTCCAGACTCTTGGTACTCACATGATGCCCCCTGTTCCCCCCCCCCCCAATTAGAGGTCTACCGTATAGACCTCACGGTTCTTTCTCAAATATGTTGGAGTGTGTACCCAATCAGCTCATATGCCTAAAACTCTCATAATCAAGGAATGTGCCTCTTACTGTTACCTCTCCTTTCATAATCAAGGAATGTGCCTGTTACTGTTACCTCTCCTTTCATAATCAAGGAATGTGCCTGTTACTGTTACCTCTCCTTTCATAATCAAGGAATGTGCCTGTTACTGTTACCTCTCCTTTCATAATCAAGGAATGTGCCTGTTACTGTTACCTCTCCTTTTCTTAAACAAAGGTATCCCCCCGCCCCTTCTTCCTTTTTCACCCCCTACTTTTTATTTTCTTTCTACCCTCTCCCCCAGGTGATTTGTAGCAATGGCAAGACGAGTTTTGCAACTCAACTTTATTTTGCCTGTTTAGTTTTGATACAGACACCTAGTCAATGTGTATTTGTTACAAAATGTTATTTTCTCTTTACTACTTTTGTACTTTGCACTCTTGTACTGTTTAAACATTTCAATAAATTTTGTTAAAAAAAAAAAAAGCCATAAAGAAAAAAAACATGGCATGTGGACATGGTTTGATGTGAAATCATGGAATCACATGGCACCGTGTTTTTACATGCTTAAAAATATTTGTTGACCAGTAGTTGCAACATCTACATTTTCTATATACCTCTGTGTTCTTCATGAATTATGCTGCTTGGTTTAAAAGATGTAATAAAGTAAGACCTGCAAAAGAAGAGACTTTATACTCATCATCCATTCCTCCATGAATCACTCTCTTGCAGAGCAGTAGCCTTTTCACATCAGAAACATTTCCAAGGGTGTTGGATGCCTTATTCCTCTTTTTGTTCAGTCCTCATTCTACAGCCCCCTACAGGATACAGTAGGGGGTCACTGGAAGGATCCACAGTTTGTGGCAGGGAAATTAGGCATCTGAAAGTATCAACTGTTAAGATTCTTCAGGTAGCTGTAGCTCTTAAAATATAAAGTTATAGGCAAAACATTTTACCCTGTCATATTTTTTTTTTTTTGCCATCCATGTCCTATTCGGGAGTATCATTTTTACTTCCTGTCCCATAACCAAAACTGGAAGGGAGAGGAAATCCCTACAAATTAAAGGAATCCCTTGGGGACCCCTCAGGTCACCAGAACTAGTGTCCCCATTGGAAGATTTTATCTCTATTACTTTTCTGAAGACAACCCAAAATGTGGATTTTTTTTACTTTCAATGATACTTTAAATGATAATGGTAAAGGACAAATAGAGAGGGTGATTCTCTTTACCTAGGACACTGATGGCAATAAAAACACGATAGATGTTCCACTCTGTCCAAAACTGCAAAAAAAAAACAGTTTTGCCTTTAGTTATACTTTGAATGGAGTGAAGATTGAAGGAATAAGTGACAGATTAAATGAGTATATGCTTTAGCAGGTTTTGTTTTCTTAAGCTGGCCTTTGGGCTGAACAAAAGAAATCTAACATATTCCTTCATGATTATTTTCATGCTAAACATCACAGATAAACAAATCTCCAACTGTGGGTAATGTAAAGCTGATTGTCAAAATTGCTAAACAGTGCCTGCATCTGATTGGATGCAGGTGCTGTTTCGCCAACATTTTTTCAAGTGGCTCCTTTGATTTTACAATCAGAGAATATCAGAGGAAGTGCTACCGACAGGGCCACCCACTGATTGAATTGCGGCCATTTTATTGAGAATTGTCCCAAAATGTACCCAGTGTATGATCAGTTTTAAATGTTTTAACTAAGCACCGGAGTTACTTTAACAACAATCACGTTTTTTTATAAGAACTAAAATGTTTACTGTTTAGAAATGCTACTGATAAAAGAGGTAACAAGAAACATTTATTAAGTCAATCTCATTGTATAAGGGCGAGTAATTTAATTAGATCTATATCGCACTCTTCATTTAACTAAGAATGTGCTTTCTTTTTGGCTTAATAAAAATCAAGCAATGACTATGGGTTTCCACTGATAATTACATTAATAAATGTAAACATAGATACGCTGCACTTTTACGGCTTCTTTCACACTCTTTGATAATTGATTTAGTTCAGGTCTGCACCTCCACTCATTAAAGATGTGCAAATATGTCACCTCTGCTGTTCAACTTGTTGACATTTGACAAAGTAGGAATGACTAAAATCACAAAACTTTATATTATATTAATTTTTTTGGATGATGAATTAAAAATGGACATCATACCATTACAGACGTAATAATAGTGTATATGGATTAAAATTTGGACACACTTAGCATTTCTATTTTCTATGTATTGGGATGGCAAGAAGCAACCCTCTGAAGGGGTCTTGTAGTGAAATCAAATATTTATATATAGCATTGGATGGATTCAAACACCCCATCAAGAAATTCTAGTTCTCCAGAATTTGTGGCATATATATTCACCAATGTAAACGAGAAAGTCATATAGTCACAAACTAGAATGATAAACCTTCCATGAGGATCAGGGTAAGTTTCCCTGACACGTAGAGGGCAAGATTTCCTAATGAGGATTGCCACCCCAGCCTTCCCAGTTTGGTCAGAGGCAAGGAATGAGGTAGGAAAATATTTGGAAGAAAACTTCAATGAGCCCCCAGCGCTGAAGTGCATCTCCTGAACCAGGACCACATCCGCCCTGGACAACCTAAACTCCCTGAGAGCCAGTCACCGCTTTTGTACTGAGTTCAAACCCTTCACATTATAGGAAAGAAACCTTCATGCCATAATGTCAGAACATATGAAAAGAGGTCAAAAGCATAAAATAATGAATAAGAATAATTGTACATAATAAAACAACAGTATGAGCGACCACATCCCAATGTTGTCTGTAGCAATCCAATAAACAAGCCACAGAGGCACCAATACAGAGTACCAAAAACACACACTTGAACCAAAAAAAAAGGTTTAGGAAAAAGAGAAGAAAAAAGAAGAAAAAAAGAAGAAAAAAAGAAGAAAAAAAGAACAATAACCAAAAATATCAGTAGGGAGCCTGAGAGGCAAAAGCGTCTCAGGAGTCCAAAGCCAAGGCTTTGGGCTAAATATGGCAACACCGGGGCCTCCAACATGTGAACACCAGAGGAGGGACCGGTCCACTCTCCAGCAAAAGAAAACCCTGTAAGTCAAAAAAGAGGTTAGTAAAGGCAAACAAACAGGGCCAACGTTCCATATCAAAAAGTGGAACAACAATACACCATGGGTAGAGGATTGGCAGTCCAAACTAGGGCAGCAAAAGGCCTGATATCAGGCCACAGAGGCACCAGGCCTGGGTGGAGTAAAAAAAGGAAGACAAAAAGTTCTGAAAAACACCAGTTCTCATCAGGTAGGAAGATTTGGAAAACGGGAAACTGGGGAGTAGCTGTAGATTTCCGAGGCTGTCGTTTTGCCGGGGTCCAGAACCATCTAGGGGTACCAGGAGCGGGTCTCCCCAGTTGTTGCGACTGAAGCAGATCATCTTCAGGGAGCGGAGGAAGCCCCAGACCTTTTATAAAGGCATCTCCTTCAAGTAGATCATGTAAGCTGTGTTGATTGCCATCACGGGTGACAATCACAGGAAATGGGAACCCCCAGTAGTAAGGAATACGATGTTGTTGCAGACGAGAGGTAAGAGGTCTCAGGTTTCTCTGCTTGGTGAGGGTTATTGGGGACAGGTCATTAAATATTTGGATCTGAGCTCCTTTATATTCAACCTGTGATTTATTACGAGTAGCCAGAGTCAGGGCCTCTTTACTGTCATAGTGGAAACGCACAATCACATCTCTGGGCCTAGCCACTGCAGGTGGCTTAGGGCCCAAAGATCTATGGGCTATATCCAGGCACCAATCTATGTCCACAATATTGGGGGCTAAAGTGGTTGAAGAGCCCCAGCAAGAAAGGCTGAAGGTAATTATCACCCACATTTTCTGGGATACCCCGAAAAAGACTTTGGCGCCTCTCTCGATTCTCCAAATCCTTCTGCTGCAGTTGTAATTGTGAAACCGAGTGTTTCAAAGCAGAATTTTCTTCCTCCAACACCTGAACATACTGTACTAGATCATCAAACTTAGACTCTAAAGCATCCTTGCATTCACCAATCTGAGTAATTTCCCCTCTAAGCTCCTGTGAAATCTTGCTCACCTATGCTGCAATATTACATATGATTTGATGAAGCAGATCCTGCAGCTTTTTGTCCAGAGTGGCAGGGTTAATAGTGCCTGCGTGGAGTGTGAAACATGTCCCGGGGGCACTGGAGCAGCTGGAGGAGTACCACCAGTACTCTCAATCCCTAACAGTGGATCCATGGAACCGAAAGGGTCCGCAGGTGTAAGCGAGGCCAGGGATTGTGGCCTAGTGAGGAAACAATCCATGGCAGCCTGTGAGCGCGGTTCCGGGGACAGATCATATACGTGCCTCTGTTGGCCAATTTTGCCCATGGGGTGCCGTAAGTATCAGGGAGGGATACTGCCCACCCCCGATGCTGATGGAGCAATTCATAGCTGAGCAGGGGTCACAGAGAGTAGACAGGGTTTGGAGCTCAGCTCTCACACATCAGCCATTTCCAGAAGCCCACCAATCTGGGACTATATTAAAGTCCCCACACATAAGTAGATGTCCCTTCTGCATCCATTTGGCCTTTTGAATCATGGTATTGAGAAAGCAAATTTGTCACTGGTTAGGGGCATAGATGTTCACTATTGTGTATTGAGTGTTGTTTATGGTGCTTAGCAAAATTATGTAGCAAACCATTACCATCGCAAATGCTTTGTTCTAGGTGGAAAGATACTGAGCCTTTGATGGCAATGAGATTTTTTTTGTGGTCAACAGGCTTTAAAGATGTAGCGGAATTTCTTGTTGTGACATAAAGGTTGTGTAGCTTGAGTGAAATGTGTATCTTGGATGCACAGGGCATCAAACTTGTCGTCTGAAGCTGTCTTCCATAGTGAGGCACGTTTGGCTTGGTGATTAAGACCCTTGGCATTCAAGGAAAGTATATTCATTGTGATAGGGGTAGGTAGCGTAAGTAGGTCTTACTGCTGTGGGGATGGTGCAACTTTTCTGCTGTAAGACCCGAGGTGTATAGGTGAAGATGGGTCCTCTCAGGATTCACTGGAATCAATGTGGCAATCTGTCTAGAAGTTGAAAGTTATACTAGGAAAATAAAAATAATAACTGAACAAAAAGTGCGGTGAAACTGTAAGCAGAGAGCAATCCGATTGAAGACAAAAGAACAAAACAAAAAAAAGGAAATATGAGCAGCTTATGGGTTAAAAGCTGCTAAGTATTTCAGGGGTAAAGCTCACTCAGTAAATTTTGGTGCCGGTGACCGGACCGGAGAAGGATTCAATGATGTTGAATGCATTGTAGGACCCTTTACTCACTTCTTGAGTAGTGGCTACCAGAGTGTACCTAAAAGTTCTGAGGGGGACTAAGACCCTGCTAGGTGGTTCTGTGCTCCTGAGTATGTTCTGCAACAATGACCCCCAGGTGCGCAGGAGTTTTTTTCCGCTGCCTACAGAGAGTATAGAATGAGTCATTCTTTTATCAGTAAAGTGGTGGGATAGCGCCATCTGTAGCTCATATGATGGTTCCTGAGAGCTTTAGTAATTGTCTTAAGTTTTCTGCGAATTTGTAGGGTGTACGTCGAAATATCTGCAAATAGCTGGACTTCTGCATAGGGTTTAAGTGCCCTGACTTTTGCAAGCAATTTTTCCTTGACCGAGTAGAAGTGGATGCGCATAAGTACATCTCTGGGTGTTGAGTGGGCTAGGTGTTTAGGTTTGAGGATTCTGTGTGTGCGATCAATTCACAGCTCCTATGGTGATACATCTGGAAGCAGAGTGAATATCATGTCTATGGCATATTTTTGCAGGTCCTGTGATGGGATTGATTCTGGAACCAACGCAGTTTAACGTTGTTGCGTCGTGAGCAGTCCTCAAGGTCCGCTAACTTTGTTTGTATCTGTCTGTGATCATCTTTGTTTTCCTCATAAGCATCTATGACGTCATTTACTGTAGTGGCACATTCCTCCATTTACTTTCTATATACTGTAATCTGTCCCCCATACCCTGCATATCAGATGTAAACGTATGTATTAGGGATGAGAAGTCCGCTAAAAGGGATGTTTGCAATGACAGAAGCATTTCCTTCATTGTAGTATCAAGAACTGCTTGCCCTAAGATGGGAAATGCAGCTCTGGAGGATTTTAGAGCCGCCTCTGTGTGCCCTGGCGCTTGTGCTTCACTCCCCAAATGGATGGTGCATGTTTTTGGGTGATGTTTGAGTTGTTGCTGGAATCCACTTTGCAACATCTGATAACTATTTGAAAATAGACAGCTGCTATACAGTTTTCTCTATATTGATGGAACATTTAACCACTTCCATACCGCGTCATTGTAAAATGGCGTTGGCAGGAATCTTTTGCCGATCCGGGCCGACGTCATATGATGACGGCACGCTCTCGCCGCTACTGCGTGCCCCCTGGGGGTGCGCATCGCTCCCCCTCGGACATAGCCCATCCCCGATCAAGGTAAACAGCCAATGAAAATGTGAAGTAACATGAGAGGCCAAAGTGTGTTTTAGTTATCATTTGACATCTTATTGAGCTACACAATTTTTCATGTTTTTGGCTTAAAAATGTACAATATATTATGTAATATAATTCTAAGTACTTTATTGCTATAGTCGGTCTATCTATCCATATATCTGTATGTCTATATATCTTTTAACTTTTCTTTTCACAAAATTATTACCCATGAATGTAAAATAATGTCCTCATCATTCTTGCAAACCGACAAATCTAAGATTGATGATTGGCTTGGGAAATATTCAGGTTGAACACATCTTCAGAAGTCTCTTAGAAGTTTATTGCTTTAAAGGCTTACTATTTTTAAATAGAAGCACTAATTTTGCCAGGGGCTCTTTTGAGCATTAAATGGTGATGTCCAGAATCCAGTAATTCTGTCTGATCAGCTTAAGGTACTAATTCAATTGCTGTAAGTTACAGCAGATAACGTATAGAATGGGATGTTGAACTAGAGTATATTTAGCTAAGCATACAAGCAAAACACATTCTGTTGCTGCAAAGAAACGTGACATTAAGAGTTTATTTCAGCTTGTGTTTGTGTGCTATGGTTTTTATTATACTAATCAATTTTACATGTATGTCCTCTTAAACCTGATTATTGGTTTGGGTTTATGCCAGGTCATTGAATCACACAATGGATTATCATATGAAGGCGGTGACAAATAAACTCACTCCCAAGACAGCAGTACTTGCCATTTATAGGGTTTTCTTGTGCAACATTATGTTGAGTAGAGTGGTTACATAGATCATGTGGATTATTACATTCAGTCTTCTAGAGATACAGATATATGCAGATATACAAAAGATACAGTCATATACACTTTATTTTGAATGCCACAATACTGTGCTTTGCTATAGTACACAAGCTATTATTAGTAGATATACTGTATGACCACTCCTCGGTAGTAGTGCTATTTGGGATGGAAAAAGAGGTCCACATAGAATTTCTTTCACTTAGACGTCTTCCATTCAAAACATCATGATTAAAAATTATCTAGTTAATAATTATAAACATGTAATTTAAAAATGTATGAATTATTATTATATTATATTATCTGGTAGTATTGTATACAACATTTACAAATTTTATATTCAAAATAGACTGACATTAATCATCTAATTACCATACCTATCATCATGTTGGTGACACAATGCAGCAGCCTATCTAGAAGTATACCTGTACCCCAAAAACGGACAATGAAGTATTGTACATATGTAATTATTGAAGTTGTGAGCCCATGGTTTGATCACCCCTAGACTCACAATAGTGATTATCTGTGTAACACCTCTTTATGTCATATGCTTCAGGATCAGTTGAATCTCTCCTTAATCAGTCTAGACATATCATTGTAGCTCATTTGTGAGAGTTAAAAAAAAAAATAGATGAGCACAACCTAACAAAGGATTTTTTCATTTATATGAACTACATACAAGTATACAGCCTGTGTTGTTGGGATTGTTTCCCATAGGAATATAAATACATATATACAAACTGAAGCCTTGTCCAAGGTGTGTAAAATTCCCTGGCTCAGGCTGTTCTTATATAGGCCAGTCATCAGTTAGGGCAATATATGCTTAAAGCAGAACTTCACTCTCTCAATCAACATGGGCTACTTTTACTCCTTATGCTGCTAGCATTAGTAAATAGATAGGAAAGTATATCATATTTACTTGTTTTAGACTTTTTCCACATTCCGTCAATTACTTCCTGGTTTCCATGCCTAGGAAAATGATGTCATACATCCTAGCAGTCTTCGGTAGGGGAGGGAGGGTTCTAAGCTCAGCCCATCCCTGAGCTAAGGGCAAATGGATTCCAGCAAGTAAATGATACATGAATCATCTGCTCTTATTCAAAATGACCACTGCTAGAAATGCCAGGAGTGTTTTTCAAAATGATTTCTCACCAAAATAAAGCATGGAGACAGAGATTGATGGGTGAGTTTGCTTTGAATATGAAAAATAATTAAATTGCATTTTTGGTATGTGGTGCTCAGATGCAGTGCAGTTCCACTTGAAAACCAAGATTTCACAATACGAGGACCTGACATGATGTCTGTCCCCAATGTGGCACACTATTCCATGCATCAAGACACAATGAAGGGTTCTCTTTCTTTCCTGTAGCAAATAAACTAAGATTACTGAATGATGGCAAAAATACATATCATAATATTGACAAGTTCCTCCCAAGTGCTAATTATCATTAGTGAGTTAAGCTATACAGCGACCAAATGCTGCAAGTAATACATAAATCTGTAGACTATGGAGTCATGTATGGTTGGCATTAGTGTTGTTGTTTCAAGTAGTCATGCACTCACAGTGATTTTAAAGTGGATGATTTCTCTTAAACTGTCTGGAAACAAGAGTGTTGTAGGAAAGGGCAGCTGCTCTTGTGATAAGCCCTACTGCATTGCAAACATAGTTGGTATAGGAATAAAGAAAACCTGAATGAGTAAATAAGCAATGCGGTTTTACAGAAAAAGAACTCTTATTCAACAACTTGAAGGCTCCATAACATCAGAACAATTGTTTCTGAACAAGTGGATGAAATACCTTGACCCTTCATCTCTGTACAAACTAGTGAAAATGTATTTATGTATTAAAAGAAGAGATGAATCATTAGGATTTCATGTATCTTTCCCAAAGCAAAACCTTTCCTATACATGAAAGCCATTTCTCACCAGTCAGAACAGTTTCTATTTTGAAAGCTGTGCAGAGATCCTGTAGGCCAGCTGCGCAGAGTATCATTTTTGCTTTAGTGTCACTTATAATTTTAATATGCCTGGAATGCATTTTTTTTCTCAACACTGATGGAGGTTTAACATGTTTTGTATTTTTTTTTTAATCCCATTTTAATGCACTATACAAAATAGTCAAATGAAAAGAGATAAAAATGCTACAGATTGCTCTCAAAAGTCAGCTTTCCAATCGCTAAAAAACAGTACTTTGATTGTGGGAGAAAGGTTTGCTTCTTTTAATAGAACAAAGAGTCTCTTTGATCGTGAGGTTTTGACTGATTGTATGTTCAGCCATTTTGTAAGGGTAAAGCAGTAGGGGGAGACATTTCTGGGCTTTCTTTAATGTCTTAGACAGGCTGGTGGACTTTTTCATTTTTCCATGAGAAAAATATATTTTTGGAATGTCTAATATATTTTAATACAGGATAAATTTGCAATATTGTAGAAAGCCGCAGTATTCCAACTACCTAAAGAATGGAGGAACATTTCTTGTATATATTGTAAATAAAACACATTGAAAAAGCAGAGAGATTTGTAGTTGCAAAGCTGCTGGTGTGACATGCCCCCTTTTCTGTACTCTGTTGGTAGTGCCTGGTATCATACTACTGCTGTTCATGCTTTTCTTTGTGTATTATTGTTCACCTGTAAGAAACTATGCTAAGACTCCAGCAAGCCGCATAATTAGAAAATTATATTTTCAACATAAAGCCTGCAAAAAAAACTCATCATGTGGTTCTAAAGTTACAAACCCTACTAGAAAATTGCTGTTATCAGCCATCTAAAAGTGCTTGTAACAAGCTAACCTCCAACCTATGACAGTTTCCTTAGGTCTAACACTGTGTAGGCTGTTTTCTTTCTCAAACTGATGCAGAACAAACCTGTAAAAAGATATGTAGAAAAGACCTATAGAGACTCAACAAAGGGATGATGTAGCCAGGAACTGCAAGTACTGACATCAATGAGCTCACCAATCTCCTGGTGCATATACTGTATATCAACTGCACTTAGTATAAGTAGATAGAATATATGATGGGAATATTTGCAACATTCATAGGTTATACTTCTATTAAATTACTGATCGTAACAATAAACAGAATAAATACTACAGACAGATTTATATAGTCCATTGCAGTGGTTCTCAACTCTGGTCCTCAGGGCACACTATCAGGCCAGGTTTGCAAGAAAACTGAAATACATCAAAGGTGATATCATTTGCTGCTCAGTGATTGCAGTATTCTAGTCTGCATCTCCCCAAGGTAATACCTAAAATCTGGCCTGTTAGGGCCCTTTCACACGGGCGATCCGATCAGATCCGCCTGTCAGTTTTTTAGGCGGATCTGATCGGATCCTCCATGCAGCTCTATGGGGCAGCGGATGTCAGCGGAGACACCTCCGCTGACACCCGCTGCCATCCGTGTCTGATCCCGTCCATGAAATCTGGACGGATGGAAACCCTATTTTTCCATCCGTTCAGTGATCGGATCGGATGAGAGCGGACCGCCTGTCCCCCATAGAGGGCAGCGGGGGCTGAGACACCTCCCTCTCTGCTCTGCAAGCGGAGACGGAGCTGTCATCTGCCGGCTCAGCGGGGATCGCGGATCGATCCCCGCTGAGCAACATGGATCCGCCTACAGAGGCGGACCGTGTGAAAGAGGCCTTAGTGTGCCCTGAGGACTGGAGTTGAGAAACACTGGTCCATTGGGTGCCTGCAGAGAGAAAAACGATTAGGAGACTTTTGTAACAGGACAATCAAATGATCCTAAATTGGTCCCATTCAAGAGAAAATTACTTTACATTTTGTATTTTTGACACAACAGTAAGTATGAGGGAATCTATCCAAAGTGAGGTAAATCCCTTTTTAGACAGCTGTCACCAAAATTAATGTTCCCATTGGAACACTTCCACTCATTCATATTCTGATGGCAACTCACATTTTTGATTCTCCCTCACTTTCAGTTCTTGTGACAGTAGACATCAGAACAAACAGAGAGGGTGGACTTCCCAAGGGGGGCACAAATTGCAATAAAGCGCTCACAAGGGGGTCTAACCCTTCACCACTCTATTTAAAACTAAAAATAAAGTTAAGGTTTTTGATACATTTTATTAGGTAAAATAATGTGTGCAATAATTTTTTATTAACATCCTGATGTTTCAGTAGGTAATATATCCAGTTTTCTTCTCTTGACAAATGCTCGTATTGCCATTTTGCAAAAGCAGAGTGAGCTTCGAGTGGGAAAAAAACATTTGGGCCATTCCATAAGAATGCACACATAAGACACCCAAATAAAGTGAATCTAATGATTTTTTTAGGTTACGGTAGAGTAGGGTGTGGTTAAAACTCCTGTAAAGTTTATTTTTTTTAACTTATGTGTTCCATAGAGCAAATGTTACATTATGACCTGTTCCAGATACAGAAAGTGAGAGTAAATATTTCGCTAGTGAAGGAAATTCCACAACAGAAAAGCTACACTGTTGGAAAGATGTCCACTCACTTCCTGTTCCAGTGACAACTGTAAATTGTAAGATTTATAATCTCTTGGTCTTCCTGGCAAGTAAATAGGGAGAAACTCCTCACCGGGGATACAGACTGCAATAAAAATGATACAGATATTTTAACTAATATATGCTCAAATCAAAACTCAACCAAAAGGCAGTCAGAATCCTAATTTAGGGAGAGAAATTAACTACTAAACACATTAAAACACTTGAAATAACACCACTTTTGCTAAATAAAACTGACTAATAAAAGAAAACCTTTTGTAAATTGAACATTTATCAAATAATCCGCATATAGTATTTAGTGTCATGGCCCTACAATAATGTATTTTGTTATAAGCCACCATACCGTTGATGAAAACTAATCTGAACAAGTGCAGGTACTTTTAGAGAGCATCAAAAGGCATATTTGTCCATCACAAGCTATCCTATGCCCGCTGTGATCTTCATTTTTCAGCAGAGTATTATGCAGACCGTACCAGTGTATTCCTACATTTTAATATACAAAATAATAGATTTTTTTGTTTCATTTTATAAAGTCTGTGCCAGCAGCCAGATACATAAGTAGGAGATTGAAATATGGTAATGTCGTTTTGAAATGTAGTCACTCTATCAAACCTTGTCAGCAGATTATTGCAGGTTCATGTTTTAAGTACAAGAAAATAACTTGAAGGTGGCCTGAGTTCAAGGGCAGCTTAATTTCTACTATTGAGCATACTTGATTCTAGTCTGTAGCTGCAGTGAATTAAGCTTTACTAATTCTCAATTCATTTATGTGATTCTAAGTACATTTTAACTCATGAAGGCAAGATGTAAAAGAAGAGTATAGTAGTGTATTTTCAGTGAGCACATATTTTGAATATTATAGGTGTGTCTACCCTAAATTCCATGTGTAGCCAAATTTTACTAGACACAAGAGGAAATAGGAGGAAATCTCTCCAAACTGAGGGAAATTCCCCTTTTGAACAATTTTCATTTTCTTGACCTGAATACTTGTTTCAGCTCAGTGACCCAATGTATTTTATAGTCGAAGCTACAGGTTTCCTTCAAAAGCTGGCAGGATAAAAAAAGAGAGAGTCTGTTGTTTTCAATGGGTCAACCAACTTGATATTTGAATAATAGTAGTTTTCACTAGGTATTTACATAGCTAGTTTATTCAAGCACAACATTTATTTCCTGAACTTCCCTTTTTTCTGACTCCCAGTGTTCATGGAGGCCATTAGGCATTTGGTAGTGGTCATGGATTTTTAAGCAGATGGCAAGTTTATTTTGGCAGTTTATGGGTTGGAAAGGTAAATAAAAATCTAGAAGTCAGCAGAAGCACAGTCTCTGTCTGCTGATCAGCATCTCTGTTAACCACTTCAGCTTTGCAAGGTTTTACCCCCTTAATGACCAGGCCATTTTTTGCGATTCGGCACTGCGTTACTTTAACTAACAGTTGTGAGGTTGTGTGATGCTGTATCCAAATAGAATTGATGTTCTTTTTTCCCACAAATAGAGCTTTCTTTTGGTGGTATTTGATCACCTCTGCGGTTTTTCGATTTTGCGCTATAAACAAAAAAAGAGCGACAATTTTGAAAAAAAACACAATATTTTTTACATTCCATTATAAAACATTCCCAATAAAAGAATTTAAAAATCAATTTTTTTTTTCAGTTTAGGCCAATTTGTATTCTGCTACATATTTTTGGTAAAAAAAATCCCAAAAAGTGTATATTAATTGGTTTGCGCAAAAGTTATAGCATTTACAAACTATGGGATAGATTTTTGGACTTGTTATTTATTTGTTTATTTTTTTAGTAATAGCGGCAATCAGCGATTTTTAGCAGGACTGCGACATTGAGGTGGACAAATCTGACACTAAGTGACGCTCTTTGGGGACAAGTGACATGAATACAGTAATATGTGCTAAATAATATGCACTATTACTGTATAAATGAAACTGGCAGGGAAGGGGTTAACACTGGGGGTGATCAAGGGGTTAAGTGTGAGGCTAATTGTGCTTACCAGCTGCGGGGGGGGGGGCTCTGTGAAAGGCACACAGAGATCGGTGTTTCAGCTTAGCTGAGACACAGGATCTCACTGTGCCTGTCTGACAGGAGAGCCGCCTGCTTTGTTTACATAGGCAGGTGGCTCTCATGTCAGTTTTCCTGAAGATCGCTGGAGGCCAGCAGCGATCGAGCCCGCTCCTCCCACGGTCTGGCTCCCGTTGTGTCCAATCACAGCGGAAGCATGGTTCTGGCGGCGCGCGAGCGCCGCCGAGACCACATACTCATAATCACATGGATCTACGTGATTATGCGCAGCCGAGTCGCCCTACCGCAGTAAATCTGAGTGGGGCTGTCGGCAAGTAGTTAAAGCATCTCTTTGTGGTGTTGGCTTTTTTTTATTACATTTTAATTGATTAGCATAGAGAGTGTTTTTTTAACCACTTCACCCCCAGAAGGTTTACCCGCCTTTATGACATTTTTTGCAATACGGCACTGCATTATGTTAACTGACAATTACCCGGACGTGCGACGCTGTACCCAAATAAAATTTATGTCCTTTTCTTCCCACAACTAGGGCTTTCTTTTGGTGGTATTTGATCACCTCTGCGTTTTTTATTTTTTGCGCTAAACTAAACAAAAAAAGAAAAACTAACAATTTTGAAAGAAACATTTTTTTTTTTACTTTATGCTATAAAACATATCCAAAGAAAATAAAAATGTATTCATCAATTTAGGCCAATAGGAATTCAGCTACATATTTTTGATAGAAACAATCCCAATAATTGTATATTGATTGGTTTTCGCAAAAGTTATAGTGTCTACAAACTATGGGATAGATTTATGGAATTGTTATTTATTTTTTTTTTTTATTGGACACCAAACTGACATTTTTTTTTATAAATTCATTTCTAACTGACATTTTTGAGGGGACCAATGACACTAATATAGTAATCAGTGCTTAAAAATGCCTAAAAATCACTGTTTTAATGACACCGCCAGGGAATGGGGTTAACATCAGGGGTAATCAAAGGGTTTAGTGGGCTCCTAGGGAGTGCTTTCTAACTGTGTTGGGGTGGCTTAACTGGAGAAAGACAAACTTCTGTGTTTCTGCTTAGCAGAAACACAAGATCTCCATCTTCCTCTCTGACAGAACGGCCGTCTGACTTATTTACACAGGCCTCTCCGGTGAATGATCAGGTGGTCCAATCACAGCAGGAGCAGCTTGCCGGTAGTGAGCGTGCGCCCCAGACCCTGTGTACGAAATCACATACAGGTGTAGGAGGGCCACACTGCCGCAGTATATCTGCATGGGATGGTCCATAAGCTGTTTAGACTGATTGTATGGATGCAAAAGGATGTTTAAAGGGTACTATATAGAAAAATAGGGTATTCAGGTAACTGTCCAATGTTGACTGGAGTTAAGGCTGGTACACACAGGCCTGAATATCAGCAGGTATCGGCTGATTCAACAGAAACTGGCTGACATTCGGCCAGTGTTTACAGCAGCCTAATAACCGGCTTCTTTTGAAAGGGCATACTGGAAAACCAGCATCCAATCAGTGCTGGTAGCCAATGGTTGTGACCCCTAATCAGTGTGTTCTGGCTGGAGTCTCCCTGTCAGAACACAAAGACACAGCGAGGGAGATCACCGTACTAACCATGCTTAGTTAGTACTGCAACCTCTTTGTTTTTCTGTTCGTTCAGCTCGCTGAGTTGAACGACAAAGAAACTTCCCATGTTTACTAGGCTTTATGATTTAATTTGTTTGTCTCTTAATTCAAGAAGAATTTCACTTCCCTTGTGTTATTTTTTGTGTTATCCCCTCTTACATGGCTTGTTGGGTTCTCCTCAATCCACATATTGACACGCCAAGTGAATCCAGCTTTGTAATGCTGTGATCTGCAGATCCCTGCTACGAGTGGGGCATGCAATGCCATCTTCATTTTTTGACATCCTTAAAACCTCCCTGTCTCTTCTGGATTTAGGCATCTGGCCCTCGGATGACACAAACCAGGTCCACCCTACTCCAGTGTTATGTCTGTCCTCCAGCACTGTGTAGTGCTTCTAAAGCCTTCTATAAAGTGTCTTGCAGATGCCAGGAGGCACCAAGAGCAAGGACACATTTTTCCTTTCTAGGCACAAATTGAGAGAAGAGAGATGAGTAAAAAAAGGAAATAAACACAAAGAATAAAAATGTGAGCTTTTCACTGTTGCGAAGAAGGAAGGAATCCGGTGAGGGAAATCATATTATGTGAGTGTAGGTGTGCTTTATACTCAGATTTAAAGGGGTAGACAAGCTCATAAAAGTAGTAGATAGATAGAGAAGCACCACGTCCCTAACTGGATGTCAAAGGAGAAAGATGATTTTGGGCGTATGGTGGGACTTTAAATATAGGGGTGCTTAGTATATATATAGTCCAAGGTAAGAAAGAAAATATGTAAGAAAAATTTTTTAATTTATTGAGCACACTTGAAAAGACATAAAATTGCATACTGTACCAACAGGATACAAAAGACAATATTTGAAATATTGCAGATTAAAAACATTTGCAGTAGACAGATGTATTTGGCATATATAGCAGATTTACAAATGATTTACAATTCCTACATTGGGGTAGATGGCATATACCCAAGACTCATCCAAAAGGAGGTGTCTATGCAGGATAGCGATCCTGTCAACCCAACATGTTTCTCGGCCTTAAAGCCGCTTCCTCAGGGGTAATTTTTATGGGGTATCACTTTGTAAATACAACACTAAAGGTAAGGAGAAAAACAAATAGTGAATGTCTATATTAAGAAAACATCACATATGACACATTATATAGAACTTTTCACAAATCCATATGCACTGTGCAATATGCTAAACTTGTAATGGTGCCAAATACATTAGAATGTCTATAAATTCGCACCTGTCTGGTAAACCAACAAGCCAACAATGGTAGAGGTCCTGGACCACAAGGTAGGGGGAAGGTCCCCCCGGGGGCGAACACGGGAGCTCAGACCAGAGAACCACAAGATAGTACTGCAATAAGAGGGATATCTCTATCTGAAAATTGGAAAGACAAATACACCATATATAAATGTCAACATAGATATATGCATGAAAGGTGCATCCACCCCTTATTGGTGGTGCATCCAAGATGCAATCAAAAAAATTATATATGTAAAAGCCTTGCAAAGTTAAAGGATAAACCTTCAACGCATAGCCTAAAATATATGGAGTATATAGGTGTATTCTTACCCGAGTGATTCCAGATAAGAGGAATGGACAGGGAACGGGTGTGATGGATATGTTGGATCAAAGACCGTGTAACATCCAATATCCACAGTCAGATCCTCTGCACAAAGCCTGAGAGAATATGAATGACCAATTAAGAAAGGAGACATTCCAAAATATAGCTGGTTAGTTCTTAATAGAGTAGATGGAGGGTATTACCTGCGGTATTGTGGCTATCAGCGTCCCGTCCCTGCATGCTGCACGGAGGGAACGCCGAAGAACCACTATATATAGTGGTTAAGGAGCTCCACCCAAGATGACGTGCAAGCGCTGTGTCTTGCCGTACATCCGGGCTGGCGTCGGGAATGCGCCTCGCGAACTACGCAGGCGCATCCGCCGGACATCCTCCCGCCAGCTGAGTGGCCGTGTCGTGCATCGCAAACGAGCGTCGTCATAGAACACGGCCGGAAGTGACGGTGTGAGTCCGGCGTAGCATCCCCAACTCCGACAGGACCTCTACCATTGTTGCCTTGTTGGTTTACCAGACAGATGCGAATTTATAGACATTCTAATGTATTTGGCACCATTACAAGTTTAGCATATTGCACAGTACATATGGATTTGTGAAAAATTCTATATAATGTGTCATATGTGATGTTTTCTTAATATAGACATTCACTATTTGTTTTTCTCCTTACCTTTAGTGTTGTATTTACAAAGTGATACCCCATAAAAATTACCCCTGAGGAAGCGACTTTAAGGCAGAGAAACATGTTGGGTTGACACTGTGGGTTCCATCGCTATCCTGCATAGACACCTCCTTTTGGATGAGTCTTGGGTATATGCCATCTACCCCAATGTAGGAATTGTAAATCATTTGTAAATCTGCTATATATGCCAAATACATCTGTCTACTGCAAATGTTTTTAATCTGCAATATTTCAAATATTGTCTTTTGTATCCTGTTGGTACAGTATGCAATTTTATGTCTTTTCAAGTGTGCTCAATAAATAAAAAAAATTTTCTTACATATTTTCTTTCTTACCTTGGACTATATATATACTAAGCACCCCTATATTTAAAGTCCCACCATACGCCCAAAATCATCTTTCTCCTTTGACGTGCTTTATACTCAGTTAAATAGCAGAAATACATCTAAGACTTCACTGTCCACAGGAGGACACCACTACTGCACAATATCATTGAACACTTAACAGCCTTGTCACCCTTTTCGAGGTGGAAACCTAATGGATCTACTGCAGAGTGGATAGGTATTAAAATTCTGTTACAGGAGACTCACAAAATGAAGAACTGCTGTGTTAATGCTTTTGACAGACTGCATCATGTATGTCATTTTGATTCTGGCCATGGTTCCACTTTAATCCTGTACAATATTTAACACAAAAACAGTTAAATGAAAGTATTTGGGATGCCACAATCATGAGACAGGTAAATTCTGTGCTCAATGCATAATCTTCACTGGTAATGTTCCCACACAGATCATTGTACAAATAAACAATACGTGTATTTTCATCAGTTGTTTAGACCAAAAGGTTCCTATTGACTCTCAAATACAATGACGGGGAAAATATTAAAATTAATGTGGATTTATTGTCATTATGAAAAATAGATATTTAATGTACTGCAAACTACACAATACAGCTATTTTTATTATTATTAGTATTGTTATTATTATTTTACTTGCAAACTTGCTACTGTACAAAATAGTTTCTCTCTCTCTCTTTTGAAAAAAAAAAATGTATTCACAAAGCTTTAAAATAAGGACAAGTATATTTTAGCCACATAACTCTAAGTTTCAAATCTCATTGGACTCATCTGAAAATAAGTATCACTATTTTGGAATATAAATATTCTTATCCTGGTGTGTTAGCTATGTGAATTGAGTGCCTTTTGCCTTTTTTAGTCTAACAGCTGCAGGTAACACAACCAGTTGAAATGCAATCATGCTTCTAGCAGAAGAATCATATCTTGTGACTGGTTCTAATATTCACCCATTGCAGGTATACCAGCATCAGCCTGAAAATAGAACTTTTGCCACTGGGTACAGTAGATGATAATGTGTTATGGCATTTGTTACAATGACTACTTGAGATGCCACCTTGCTGGGTATTCAGGTCAACAAGCAAAGCAAGGGCTGACAGGCTCTTGTGTTTCTTCTAAATACAATTCTGTTCCTTACAGCTACAAATGTCAGATGTGTCTGATGTGTCTGAAAGGAGGGTGAAGGTGATCTTGCCACCTTTCAGTGCTAAGCAAGCAGCAGTCTCTAAGGCTGAAGTGTAATTGAGTTGGCATATTGTACAGTGATTGTGGATAAGACAACATTACTGTCCATATGCCATGTAAAGTACATCTTAAAATAAGTATACATAAACATAATAAATGTCCCTTACAAACTGTGCCTTGTTTAGAAATAAAACCAGACAAGTTTTACTAGTCTACTAAAATTTATAATGTCATTTGGCTCATTATAAGTATTCCTTGCCAAGAATGCTTAGTTTTAACAGATCCAAATTGTTTCTTTTTTCTGTGTGTATTTTATAAAGTAAAATCTCAAACTATAGGTAGCTTTGAACACTAGATATTTATATTTTGTAATGATACAAACACATTGACTTGTTTTTTTAAAGGCTAAGTCCACGTATTGCAGAAAAATAATAAATGTACATATATCTGAAGGACAAAAATGTGCATTTATTATTATTATTATTATTTTTATTATTATTATTATTATTATTTATTTTTATTTTTTTTTGCATAGAAGTCTGCAAAGCATTGCACCCTCGGTTATTGGATTATGGGTGCATTGGCAGGCTCCTGTAGAGTCTTCTTCCAGTTCTATGGCCATACAGAGGTAGAGACTTTCGGTTAAAGAGCTGGAGGAAGTGCCAATAGATTACAAGTATGGTGATCACTGCACTTGTTTTCTGTCTAGAACTACAAGTTAGTCTGCCTTGGTGGAAGATGGGACTTGTAGTCCATTCATTTACAGATCTCTGTGTATGAATTATGTGGCTGTATGGGTGGAGCCCCACCCAACCCCCTTATAACTTAGTGAGTCATGATATGTTTTTCTCAGATGAATATATTTGGCAGGGCATCAGAATTTCCCTCTCAGTCAGGACTTGTTGGTACAGTATAAGCAGGGTTGTACTCCATCTCCCACTCCTCTCCTCTCTTTCTCCAGCTGCGGTCCCAGATCACCTCCAATACACTTCAGCTTAAACTGCCATTAAAACGCAAATAGATCCATAGTGTAGTATGTATGAGATCAAAAATTATCCAACACAAGTAATAGTATACCCCTATAAAAAGGACCTCTTCAGTTTGGTTTCAACTGCCTGTGAAATTTTCAGCTTTATGTTAGAAAAACAGTGAAAAAAAAAGAAAAGAAAGTGCATAAATGGGGAATGTTCTATCTGCAAAACATTCTACTTATGCAAAACATAACTGTTATTCTAAGCAGCTGGTGCTGTGTGCCAGTTTCCCCTAGACAGCACAACCAGGCCCCCCCGCCTTCATTGCAGAAGCACAACTCAATCAAGAACACACCCCAGTCTGCTGATTGGACAATGAAGGAGCAGCAGCACAGCAAGTGTTTGTTATCCTGCTTTCTCTTCTGTCAGCAGATTCATTGGGCAATGCAACAAAGCCTGGCTGGTTCAGAGTGGTGACTCTCCATCTCCTAATCTAAGTTTTTCTGGGCAGAGAATTATTGCAGGTTGATATCAAGATATAGCATAGGTACATAATATGAGTCTGTCTGAATTAAAGCTCAAGCCATTTTTGCCTCTTGTAAATAATACCAACATTTTCTTTACAGTACTTACTTTACATATATATTATTAAATATTGCAGGCATACTGTAACTATGGCACTATACATTGTTAAATAAAACATGTACAGTATGTATGTACTGTGTATTAAATTTAGTAATGAACCAAGGACAAGGCAGGGGAAGTTCTTGTTCCAGGGTCAGATAATAAAGGGTCTGTAGATAATGACAACGCTGCTGGTATGCAGGAAGTCCTCGGTGGATTGATCTCCCGACAAGCAATATCTGCATAGTTGCAATACCATCGGCACTTGGCAGAGCTAGACTTGGGAGCACAGGAGCAGCAGAGCCTCTCCTCTCCCAGATAAACACTGACACCATTGATATACAGTATTTAGCTGAGTTTGCATTGACCATCAAGGTTTATAAGCATGTAAGGAGAACTTCTCCACTGATCACCACTGTAAGGGGGCAGTTCACCACTGATCCCCAATCTCCCAGAAGACTTCTCTGTTGATCACCAATGTAGGTGGGCACTGCACTGGCCACCAATGTAAGGCCACTACACTGACAACGGTATTAGGGGGTCATTACATCAACCACAAATGTAAAATGGTTCTTTCCTTTCCACCCATATAAGTGGGGGACCTTTCCACTGACCTCTAAAGAAAGGTGGTAGTATTGTAATGATACAATTATTTGGCACACATAGTAAAGTGGTTAAAGATTCTCTCTACTAGGCTACACAAACCATATTTGGTTTACCTGCAGCTGTACTGTACATTCATCAGACAGTAGAAATGCGGTCTGGGTGGAATCACTGAATATCCAATATAATGCCAAGATCGCCTTTGAGCGAAACTTACTGTTACTGTAGGTACAGACGACTTGCCCTCACCTTAAGTTTGTTCAGGCAGCACCAGTAGAGCAGACTTGTTTGTCAAAGTTTGAGGTCCACTGAGGACTATAAAGCTTCTCTGGTAAGTGATTTGTATGAAAAAGTCTGGGTCTCACCTCAATTGTGTTGTTTTCAACCTTGAAATGTATTGTTTGAATGTGTTTCTTACATTTTTAATGTGTATGTGGTTGCAATGTGCATAATGTATATACAATACTCCTATTAAAAAAAAGAACAACTTGCTTTAATTTCTGTTTTCTGTTCTTAACTATAAGTATATATGTATTTTGTTAAAGTAAGAGTTTTTCTTTTGACGTGAAGTAAATAAGAATTTATTTATTTTGCATTGTAGGAATCAGAGATTCTGAACACTGCCATTCTCACTGGGAAAACAGTAGCGGTCCCTGTTAAGACTGTCAGTGTAGATAGCAAAAGCTCAGTGACCGATATTTCTGATGTGGTAGAATGCAGATCATCTGATGAAGATGTACTAAAGGTAAGTCTTCTAACTGGGTATTTAAATGTTCCTCAGCTTAAACTTAGTAGGTATTTTTTTATCAGTTGTTTATTTCTAAAGAATGGACTTGCGTGGATAAAAATAAATGTGATGAAGATGTCTGAAAAAAAAGGGAATTCAATTAAAATCTGTTGTAAGGAAATTAACTGTTACCCAATCACACTTTATTTGCATTTTAAAATAAGGTTGGAAACACAAAATTAGAATTCTAATTCATTCCATGGCATGATACAGCATAAATTCATATTTCAAACAGGCTAAATGTTGGCTGCCCAGCAAGCAAGGTGCTTTTAAATTAAGTATAAGTTGCTGTTTTGATTTATCTGAAATGTAGGAGATACTTCAGTCAGACAAAGAGAAAGAACATTCTAATGTCTCAAACACTGCTTGTTTTCAACCTTGAAGGAAAAAAAAGGTAATTTACTTTGCATCCCATGGTAAGAGGACAATTTGCACCACTTTTCCTGACTCACATAAAAATGATATTTGAAAATGACTTGTATCAAAAGTCATTAAAACTGTCAATACCGGGTGATGAGGGATAGTAATCATTATACACATCTTCCACATAGCACAGCTAGACAGGTTATGCAGGTGCTCCCCAGTTCCGAAAAGCAGCTTCCTTACATGTCCACCTGCAATTCCTACTGGACAGAAAATTCATGTCATCTGTTCAATAAAAAGGAGGTGGTGCAAAAGAGCAGTAAACATGAAACAGGAAGTAGTTAAGTAAACTTATTTTCCATCCTGTGGGGCAGAAGTGTGTAAATCGCGAACGTGACTGAACAAAAATTTTTGACAGATAGCAATATTTGGTTCCTTGCCTGAAACCTGATAAATCATAATTCATTATCTGCTCCATTGGGAGCACTAACATCAGTTCCATTAGCCTACTGATCCTATCTTCTGGGCACTTCAGAACCAAGCTTATTCTAAGTTAAACCCCATTCGGAAGACTAAACTAAGAAGCTATGAGTAACCTAACACCAGGCACATAGAGGGATCTGTATAGTATGCCCCATAGGTTTTGCACTTTGGCCTAAGTTTTCAGATAAATGTAAACTAAGACCTTTGTTTTAATGTAATATTAAAGAAAATGTATTAGGCTTCATCTATTCACTATTTGTTAAAGGAAAAGGAATTGGCAGCACTCCAGGTTGAGTCAAAATCCAGATTTATTGACTGGACATCCAAATTATGACAATCGTGACAAGGTAGACGCGTTTCACACACTGACTGTGTGCTTAATCATTTTGTATTTAGGCATGTGCCTGATATGTCCATCCTATGCTCTAATTTGCCTATGAGATCAGCCACCGATTAAATGATAGGCCAAAGCCCACGTTAGATGTGACTTTGTAGAATGTATTATTAGCTTTGTAGATTGCATTTGTATTATCTTGTAAAACTGGAGCTCAGAGATGGATTTTGGCTAAACGAAAAAAAAAAAAGAATAGAATTGTATGCAATGAGGGGCTCTGAAAATCATATACTGTATATATCACACTTATCATTTTGAAATAACCTTGTCACAAATGTAAGCAATTCAAACTGAGCTGATGATGAAAAATGCATAAGCAAAGGTTACCTTCAGTTGAGCCATATATCCAGATTATTGTCAGTTTATATAAAGTCTCTTTCATTAATTCATGGGTTATTCGGTTTGGTAGGCAACATAGGGTTTTGAAATTTTTCAGTGCTATTGTAGGTGCTCTTTTAAAAAGTAAAATGTATCCTTTTCTCAGGATAACTTTTTATGCCCAAATGCTAACAGCAGCAGTGAGGCTATGATGAAATGTGCAGGGCTGTTAAAGCACCAGATGATACAATAAAAAATGTAATTCTGTTTGTAAAGGCACTTTAGTGCCTTCTCAAAACTTGCAAGCTTCTCTGCTAATTAAAGGGTCTGTGTCACAAAATGCAATATCCACTTATATCACAGTTGAATTTCCTAGTTATAGGTGTCGTTATTGTGAGTAAAAGTACATTTTTACATTTGTATACTGTAGTATGCATGCATGCAATAACTTGCTTTCACTAATTAGTTATAAAGCATGTGGAGGAGGACTTACAGACTGCTAAAGTCTAATTAACAAAATTAATCAGTCTACTGAAATTGTTGGTTAAAGTTGCCCGTATTATGACTTCATCTAGCGATAACATCCATTTATTGGTGAAGAAACATGAATAATCCATTTATAAACCAATATTTTGTTATCTATTAGATGTCTAGTCCCGTGCTTTGCAGATGTGTTATTAAAAGGGGGAGAGAGAAGCAATATGTATACAAATTAAACTGCATTAGGTGTAGACTGTACTGGAGGAAAAACAGCAGAAAAAGAGCATTAGCCCTACAGGCAGATTATAGCATTCAGTGGCATAGCTAGACTATCTGACACACAGGATGGACCTCCAAACATAACACAACACAACACAATATAAATATATATATATATATATATATATATATATATATATATATATACTGTATATACCCGGAGTGCTGTCTTTAAGTAGAGCACCTCTGTCTCCTAACAGGGGCACATACTTGTCTCCAAAACGGAGCCATGAGCTATGCCCATATGTCCAAATCCTTCATTATAAGGGCTGTGAGCAGCTGCCCATTTACAATCGATACTCCGGAGTCCCAAACTCTGCATAAGTGCGAACCCTATGTCCTTTCTACAATAATTTTACAGTGGCAGGGCCTTGCACTGTTACAATATATATACTGTGTATTGTGAAAAAGTTGGCAGGATTCTAATCAATGTATATGCGTCACATTGGTTTCTTACCTACACATAGTTAGGGGCTCCAGGGTTTATAGCTAATATGGAGAAAACTTTTTTTAACAAGTTCTGTTTTAGATCCATAAGACAGGAGACCTTGTCGAATTCTGGGTGTGATAAAACCTCTAGTCCTAGGTCGATGCCATATCTGGATTTCCAGACACTATTTTTAGTCTCAGCTACTGTATACACAGGCATTTATATATGCAAGCTGACTGGTGCTCAGGGCTCTCTCTCTCTGCTGTGAGAGCCAGCTGCTGAGTGAAAGGGCTGACTGCAGATAGAACACTAAAAGTTACAAGTGCTGCCTGTTCATTTTGGGTATCCTTTTTGAAGGGGAACCTGTTAGCCAGAAACTGACCTAAGTTTGTGTATTAGCTCAGACAAGCAGATGTTTTGTTTGTTTTATGCTGTGGACTTGCTTTATAACGTCCTCCTGCAATGAAGTTGTGTTTGCTGCCTTGCTGAATACAAAGTTCTGGACAAACCTATTTCAACTGCTCCTGGGTGTAAAGGAACTTGTAAAAGGAAAACATGCCAAACAATGGAGGCTTCTCTGAAAACTAGCATTGCATTGGTTCTAAAATATAATAGACTCAGAATGTGTTAGTAACACACATACACAGTGTTACTCACCACAATGGGTAAGAAAACTAAGCAAAGTTGAGTTTGCTGGAACTAAGAGAAAAATCCACAAACCCTAAACCTAGCTCCCAAACCCTATTAATGTGAAATTTCGTATTTTTTTCCTGGCCAATTTGCAAGCTTTTGTTCGAAAAAGGGCATGTGTAGCTGGGCACTGCCAACGATAAAAATATTGTTCAACAGGAAGAAGGTATTTTAATGCAGATTAAAGGGCAGCATTAAAAATATACAATTTCTTTTAAATGGCACAGGCCTTTTATCTATGATTCACTGTGCACTCCCAGTACAGTGACCAAGCTCCAGAAAGAATTTGTAAGGTTTGTATATCATGCCAGCATGGGGTTCCCCTCAAATACACACCAGAACCTGTAAGAGTCACGTAGTTCAATATTTTTGTGTGCTAATAATTACTTTAGTTTATTTTTATTGAAAACATAGTTTGATAAACATTTGTGCAACTATCATGTAATGTAAAAAAAAAACAATATTTGATATGTGACTAGGGCAATCTTCATGGATGACGCAGCCCATTATAACTGCAACAAAATATTGGTACACGCCTTGTTCTTTTTTGCACGATACCTCAAGACCTCATTAGTACACACCTTGCACTATCTACCCTCCTACCTACCACCCACTTCCAGGTGAACATTTTTTAAATGGAATGCAATCAGTTGGCATTCTCACTCTTCTCACTAAATGCACAGGCATTAATTTTTTTTTCTACCTAAAAGTGATTGTAAAGTAAAATTTTTATAAAAACAAACAAAATACAACCATGTTATACTGACCTTCTCTATGCAATTGGTTTTGCACAGAGCAGCCCAGATCCTCCTCTTCTCAGGTCCCTCGTTCCTGCTCCTGGCCCCTCCTATTGCGTGCCCCCACAGCAAGCAGCTTGCTATGGGAACACCCAAGCCGAGCTGCAGCTCTGAGTTTCTATTCGGACACGGAGCTGCCATTTGGCCCCGCCCCTTCTCTCTGATGATGCAGGGTGTGTGCTAATGAGGTCAGCTGGTCAACGCCTTCCGGTGTCATGACCTATAGTCTGTCCAGGAAGTAAGGCTGAAGTAATGAATACGTGTTTTTAAACAGCCATGAGGACAGCGAGGTAAGCGAGTGTAGAATAAATGGAAAGCTTTGTTTTTTCTGCAAAAGAAGTACAATAATAGTATAATGGTGTAATGTTCTGGTACCTCTGGTACCCTTATTCCACTTTCCATTCCGTGTATGCGTCCCACCATTCTCTTCTGGTAGGTGCGCATACACCTTTAAGACCGATGCTGTCATCACTGAGCGCCGCAGAGCGGCTATTTCAACCGCCGGCGTTCTCACTCACATGTTCGTTCAACCTGCCTTGCATCTATGCTTACAAGCGTGTCTCGCTGTGGAACCTCGCTACAGATCCCTGTATCTCGCTACCAGGATCACTTCCTCAGACCCGAACCTCGCTACTGATCCCTGTATCTCGTTACTGGATCACTTCCTCATCACCGGACCCTTCTACTACTATACTATAGTGATAAGTACCCTGCAGGGGAAACCTCCATAACTTACACTACTACTATTGCATTAAGGACTGTTACTACCTATCCATACTATCCTATCATCTGCACTGTTACATAGATTGCTAGCTCTTGAGACTACTACCATCTATCATCTGCACTGCTGCATAGATTGCTAGCTCTCCTGTCTACTACCATCTATCATCTGCACTGCTGCATAGATTGCTAGCTCTCCTGTCTACTACTATCTATCCTTGCACTGGGTTAGTCTATCCTGTATTTGTCATCTGCTGTCCTCACCACCTGTTAGCATACTCGATACTAACCTATCTGCATTCCTAAATACCATCTTGAACTCTCCTGTACAAACCTATCAAGTGCTTACCATCCTTGTCACTGTTCACACCTGTCCCTTCAGCACATCACCTTCATACTATCATATACATCCTATCACTCCAGGAACATTTCATTGAGTGTGTATATATCTGTATGTTGAAGCTGACAGGCCCACGGTGATGAGTCCTGGAGAGTTGGATGTGGTATTCAACACATCTCTACATGACTACTGAGTGGAGATTTTGCAGCTGTAAATCCAGCCTATAACAAAAACGCAGGAGCGTTACAAATGGTACATAGGGGAGCTGGAATTTAGAAAAAAAAGTGAACAAATGTGAACTTTAAGATACAAAGCAACTTTAAAATTTTTATTTTCTTACATCTGCCTTCAGTTTGTCTGTGCTTTGAAAGCAGCGATAGCAAGCCAAGGCCAGTAAAAACACTGTTCTGTTTTTCTGTACCTGCAAGGAAAGGGGAGGGAGCTCTACATACTCATTTGATTTAATGTCTTCTGTGTTGGAAGCTGTAACATATAGTTTCAATGCAGTACTGCAGTCAGGTAATAATCACTTATACAAGGGCTACCTGCTTCTCCAATGATTAGATACATATAGTGCAGTACATAAATCGCTGTTTGAGACTGTGCAGATGCAGACTAGCTCAATGTAAACATTACAATGTTTAATCTGGTCTTAAATGGTGATTATAAAACTTGTTTTTAAAAATATAATTCTACTTTTTCAGATAAACCTATATTATAAGTCAGAACATTGTGAACCCTGTTAATCATGCATATTACATATTAGGGCCCAAATTTTCCCAGAGGCTAGTGTTTGGTGTTTCTCATGGCAAAGTTGAACAAATGTGGACAAATATGAATCCCTGAAGTACTTCTGTAAATACAGCTTCATTCTAAAGCAACGTGTTCCCTAAACTGTCTTCCTTCCCATAATGCCATACTGAAACTCCATCCAACATTTTATAGCCTTAAAGTGGTTGTAAAGGCAGAAGGTTTTTTTTTTTTTTTTTTATCTTAAAGCATTCTATGCATTAAAATAAAAAGCCTTCTGTGTGCAGTAGCCCCCCTCAGCCCCTCTAATTCTTACCTGGGGTCCATCTAGTAGATCAAGCGATGCTGCAGGAGTGTCCTAGCTGCCCGGGACTCCCCTCATTGACTGAGAAAGCAGCGCAGCGCTATTGGCTCCCAATGCTGTCAATCAAAGTCAGTCAGCCAATGAGAAGAGAAGCCAATAGACACAGGGAGCTGTGTCTCAGCTCAGGGGCCCCTCTAGCAAGCTGCTTGCTTTGGGGATACTTATCAGGAGGGGGGGGCAGGAATCCCAAAGAGGGACTTGAGAAGAGAAGGATCTGTGCTGCTCTGTGCAAAACCATTACACGGTGCAGGTATTTTTAAGAAAAAAAATTGACTTTAGTATTACTTTATTAGCTAAGGATCAATACGCTTTTTTAGTTTTGTCCCTGTTCCTGTTTGGTAAATTTAGCCTGGCAGTCTAGATGACAAACCATACAATTCTGTGAAGTAGGCTTCCTATTTCCCATCTCTAGAGTGCAGACATTACATATACCTGGAAAAAGTAAAAGCACACAATGGTATCACTCCAAACTGGTTCTAGTAAATTCCTAAAAGTACTATCTGAGGAATAAACTCTAGAAACAGAAGTTTTGCAATGTCCTTGGTTTCACAGAGATAGGGAATGTTAACAATAAAGACCAAACAGACATTTAAACTCTACCCTATTCTTCTAAAACTTTTAAAAAAAGTTCAGAGAGAGTTGAACTTCAATATTTTGATAATAAAATGTAATACATATTTACAATAAAGATATCTTTGCAATTGTTTGGTGTCATTTTGCATTGCAAATGTAAAAAAATGATAACCTTTTGTCTTGAGTGGGGAAGGAGCTCACTTATAATGTCTAGATTGTGTTAATGATTGCATTAGCCCATAATGTATTTCTTCATGCTGGCTTGGGATTTAAGTAATAAACCTTCATGTAGCCTCTTAAGAGCAATGTAGGTAACAGAATGTCTCTGCCGCTGCTACAAAGTCTAAGGGTTTTCATTTTACAAGACTATTAAAAGTGTGAGGAAAGAGGTGGCAGATGGCGCAGCCAAGTTGGGCTATAAAGAACTAGAGAAATGATTCAGGATTCTTGTGCTTGTGTTCAATTAGCTGTGAAGATGTCTCTTTGTCATGGCACTTTGAATTCCTAAAGTCCTATATCTAGCAAGTAAAACTGCAGCGTTTGTTTTCACTAATACTCACACAAAATGTTCGGATCTGCAAAAAGAATATCTGAGCAAGGTTTGCATCCCAACGGAGGGCATAGATTTTTTGAAGAGAGGGGTCAGCTCTCTCAACTTATAGGATGGTTTCCAAGGTTTAAAAAAATATACCAGCCATATCCTTCCTGAACAAATTCTTTACTTGGAACCATACTAATTGTTTTAAAGTATAACTAAAGGCAAAAACATTTTTCGTTTTGGATAGAGTGGAGAGGCAATAGAACACTTGTAAGAATTGTATTGCTGTCTGTGGCCCCCTCACTATTTGCCCTGTTTACCTTGATCACCAAAAGTGAAAGTACATGACACTCGCAAACTTTGGGTTGTCCACAGAATAGGAATAGTGGGGACATTAGTTCTGATGAACCTGGTGACAACCAGAGATTCTTTCACTTTAAATACATTTTTCCTTACTTCCTATTTTGGCAAAGGGGCAGGAAGTGAGAGGAAATCTCACTAATGGGACACGGATGAGAAAAAAAATCATTACATGTATTCTAATCTTCCCTTACCCTATCCACAATGAAAAAAAAAGGTTTTACCCTTAGTTCTTCCTTAACCACTTAACGACCACCCACCGCAGTTATACTGTGGCAGGCAGCCACTGCTGCGCGAACCGCCGTAGGTATACATCGGTTGCGCACCTGCAGCTAGGGGGCGAGCACACACCACCAGCAGCGCGCTCCCATCCCTGCTCTTCAGCGGGGATCCTGATGCACAGGCCAGGTGGCTCCAATTGCCGCCTGTCACCCACCATCATTTCCTGCTGAGAGAGAAGGACGGGCAGCTGTTGTATACACACCTTACCGTTCTTCTCTCTGGAATGATCACAGAGCACCTGTGATCCTGCTATATAGGATCACAGGTCTCTGTGATCATTTCACAAGCCACACCCCCACAGTTATAAACATGCCCCTAGGTACACATTTAACCCCTTGATCACTTACTGTGTTAACCCCTTCCCTGACAGTGTCATTATTACAGTAACAGCGCATATTTTTAGCACTGATTACTGTAGTAATGTCACTGGTTCCCCCAAAAGTGTCAAAAATGTCAGTCAGGGGTCTTATCTGTCCACCGCAATGTTGCAGTCCTGCAAAAAAATCGCAGATCGCTGCCATTACTAGTAAAAAAAAAAAATACGCTTATTGCGATTTTTTTTTTTACCAAAAATATGTAGCAGAAAATAAATTGGCCTAAAATGTTAAAAACATTTTGATTTTAAATTTTTTTTTGGGAATGATATTTAGCAGAATGTGAAAAATATATTTTTTTTTTTTTCAGAATTGTCACTTTTCTTTGTATATAGCGCAAAAAATAAAAATCGCACAGGTGATCAAATGCCACCAAAAGAAAGCTCTATTTGTGGGAAAAAATTACATCAATTTTATTTAGGTACAACGTTGCACGATTGCGCAATTGTCCGTTAAAGTAACGCAGTGCCGAATCGCAAAATATGGCCTGGTCCTTAAGAGGGCAAATCCTTTCCGGTCCAGAAGTGGTTAAAGGGTAACTCCACTTTCATGGGGAAAAAAATAGCAAATAAAGAAAAAAAAATAATATAGCATATACAATTGTGACACAAATCATATTGTAATTGAATGTTATTAAAAATTACCTTTTATTTTCAATTGGCAGCTGTTGTCATTTTCTGAAAATGCAATGCAATATGGCTACCTGTAGCTGTTCTGTACATAGAATGTCTACTGACCAAACCCCAGAAACATAATTTCCTGCTTGTGTGATTGGCTCACCAATTCTCCCAGAAGTCTGCTTAAAATACAAGTCAGATTTCTGGCATCCCCTGCCACAAAAATGTAATTTTTTGGTGAGATACTTCCAGTAGGAACATGTCTAAAGGGATGCAGGCCCAGCAGCTTTCCTCATTAGCGCTCTGCAGCTTCCACAGATAATTATGAAACCACTCTCATTAGACTCACTTAGCACAGAGGCACAGAGGTACAAAGTATGATTTCTTCAGAATAACAAAAGGTAGGAATCTGCAACAAAGATTGTTACAATCCTTGTAATGTGCATAGATCACCCAGAGGGGAATGTTTTTTTCTCAACAAAAGTGGAGTTACGCTTTAAAGCTATACAACTTATGCTGAAAACTCACAGAGTGAAAATATGCATCAGGTACGAGGCAAAAGTCTTTTCGAAATGATATAGTGTAGAGATAAATAAATAGTGGGCATGGTTATGTTATCATAAATACTGAGCATAGCTTAAAAAGCTGTTGTTAAACAAAGTATGAGCACCTCACATTGAGGGGAATTTTTTTTTCAAAACTTGAACAACCAGAGCCTGGAGCAGCAACCAATCAACTTCTATCTTTCCTTTTTGAAAGCTTAAAATAGAACTATAGGCACATTTTTTTCATTTTGGATAGAGTAGCGGAGGGCTATAACCCCTGTCAGATTTCTTTTTGCCATCTGTGCCCCATTGAGGAATTTTTTCCTTCACTTTCTTTCCCATCGCCAAACAGGAAGTGAGGGGAAGACCCTGAAAATAAAGGGCATTTATTGGGGACCTCCAGGTCACCAGAACTAGTTTCCCCATTGAAAGATTTCCCCTCTATTACTTTTCTTTTACTTTAAAACTTTCAAAAACTGACAGTTGTTCTAATCCCTAATGCATTTTATCAAAAACTAAAAAAATATATACTTTAACTTAGAGCGCTAAAAATAGATTGGTTGCCATGCAGAGCTGCTCCCAATTCTGTTTACTCCAATTTTGATAAATTCCTCCCATTCTGCCCACACACTTACACTGCAGTCTCTACAACAAACAAAATCCTTTATATACTGTGTCACAGCCAGCATCTCACAGACACACAGGTTTACAGTAATCCTCCCCATTTCTAATATACCTTACAAGCAGTATTTTTCACATTGTCAAATTAAACCTCCAACAATTTAGAGTTTAGGATCCACACAGAAAGCCCCAAATGTCATCCCTGACTAGCAATATACCACCTCAACCAACATTCATCCAAGCACCGCCACAACATACCTTCCACAGCTTGGATCAATGCAATCAATTGGCCTGCCATTTCCTCCTGAGCTTGCTACACACCCTCTTATCACTGCAATTGATAGAATTAAAACACTGCATTATATAAAACCGTATCCTGCCTGCTGCACTGTGCTCTGTACATAACATACTGCTGACTGCATCACTATTCTGTCTGCTACATACTTATTACCATTTCAATTTGCATATTACTATATATTTTTTCCTTAGGAGTGAGATGCATTAGAGAGATGTTCTTTCTTCAAAAAAAATAAATAAATCGGGGGGACCCAGACACATTCCCACCCATGAAAAACATATCTCTTGTGCACAGTGAAAGTAGATGAGTGATCTGCCTTTTTAATTCTTCCTATGCAAACTCTCTTGAAGGGTTTCTTTATCCAATCATCCCAGATTGCAGGCAGAAACGCAGTGATCCCCAATCACTGCAAATCACGAGACACCCTTGCTATCCCCGTCATTTCCAATGGCACCCTGATCACGACACGATTTTGCCGTGATTGTTGCCCAACGAATCGTGGTAAAATCACGAAAACAGAATCACAGGATGCATGTCTTCCAATGTAAGTTATTTTACTTCTTTTGGGTGACAGGCATCCCACGACTCTGCTTGTGCGATTTTCCCCCGATTCATCGGGCGACAACAAGGGGAAAGTTGCGCCGCAATTGGGGTGCCATTGGAAATGACGGGGATCACACAGGTGTCCTGCGTTTTGCTGTGATTCGGGATTGCGGGCAGAATCGCCGCAATTCTGCCCGTGATCCTGGACACCTAGATGTGAATGGAGTCTTAGATAATTAAACATACATGCTGCTGCTGTGGCCACGTTGCTGACATTTCTCTTCCTCCTCCTACTGCTGCTGATTCCTTCTGTAGTGATGAACTCCCAAAGTCATAGGGAGGTTGACCCCAGGTGAGTGAAAGCACCATGGCAGTGCAGGAATTGATGTAATTTCCTGAATTCCCAAATTGCAGCTAGTAGGTTTTGCTAACCACTTGACCTTTGGAATATTTACCCCTCGTCATGACCAGGCCATTTTTTGCAATACAGCACTGCGTTACTTTAACTAACAATTGTCATGAAACACTATACCCAGATACAATTTATGTGTTTTTTTCCCACAAATAGAGATTTATTTTAGTGCTATTTGATCACCTCTAATTATTTTATTTCTTGCGCTATAAACAAAAAAAGACCGACAATATAAAAAAACAAATAAACAAAAAAAAAACAATATTTTTTACTTTCAGCTTTAAAGCATATTCAATAAAACATTTTAAAAAATCGAATTTCTTCTATATTCTATTCATATTTTTGGTTAAAAAAAATCCCAATAAGCATCTATTGATTGGTTTGCACAAAAGTTATAGTGTTTACAAACTATGGGATATTTTTATTTATTTTTTACTAGTAATAGTCGCAATCAGCGACTTATAACGGGCCTGTGATATTGCAGTGGACATACTAACACTAACACTTTTGACACTTTTTGGGGACCCAGTGACACTAATACTGTGATCAGTGCTAAAAAATATACACTGTCACTGTACTAATGACAATGGCTGGGAAGGGGTTAACATCAGGGGCGATCTAAGGGTTAACTGTATGCCTAGCTAGTGTTTAACTATCCTGTGTGAGGTGCTTTTACTAGGGGAAGAAATTAAATTTATTCCCTGCGTTGCAGGGGCACAAATTCCATCTCTTGCCTCCTGTCAGAACAGCGTTGTTTACATTGGCTGATCGCCGTTCTGTCTTTCTGCCTAGCAATCAGCGGGTGCCGGAGGACATGGGTACAATGTATCCACTGATCGGTTTCCAGTGTCTGAAATCACAGTGGAAGTGAGACGGCGGTGGCTCACATGTGCGCCCCCTACCCGGAAGAGTCGGATCACTTATTTATACATGATCCAGTGCACAGGTGCTACCCTGTAGCCATAAAACTGCTAAAGGGCGGACCTTAATTGGGTTAAGTGAAGCTGTTCTCTGAGCTGCCAAATGGTGCCTTGTGAAAAGGAGCGAGACATATGAGGACCAGCCCGAGTGTTGTACAAACACAAGAGTAAATGGGCCACTGGCTTCAGATTTTTCTAAAGGTAACTGAAATTGTCACTGGGCAAGTACAAACACAAGAGTAAATGGGCCACTGGCTTCAGATTTTTCTAAAGGTAACTGAAATTGTCACTGGGCAAACTAGCTCCAGTTCGGCAGCACTACAAAAAATAGGGACTACCCTCAGGAACAGAGAAAGGACACAGTCGAGAATCCACATACGTACAATACATTGAGAATGCCAAACAAACATCCAAGAGTCCATGGTAATTTAAAGATAAAATCGATTTATAGCAGAATATTCTGCTACTGTATGAATCAATTTTATCATTAAATTACCATGGATCCTTTGATGTTTGTTGGCGTGCTCATTTGATTGCATATAGGTCAAGCCACGTGTCAGTGCTAGTGCCTGCACTGCGAACCATGCACTACGTTATTCCCCCCATCTATCTCCCAGATTCAAATATCATTTTTTCTTTTAAATGTGCATACCATTTTTTTTTATACAACATTAGACATTCCATTAATTTAATAATTTCTATGTTTTTACAACATGGTAAAATAAAATGCAGTATATAAAATTTTATAACACTTTTATTTTAAGATTATATTATAGAAGTCTTAGTCAGTAAAAGAAGACATGTTGCCCATTTCAACGAGTCAGAACCTTTTCACAGGAAAAAGTAAATATTAAAAAAGCCGAAATTTAATATAACTATCATTTTTGTTATGATACTAAATACAACTAGTATATGTAAACTAAACTGATGATATTTTTCTGAATGGGAATTTATAATATATTTTCAATGCACATATAGTTTGAGTTATTATTGGAATGTTAAAACCTATTTTGAATACTCACCTCTCTTGCTATCAATGCTCCCAAACACAATTGTAACGAAAATTACTCGACAGCTCTGCAAAATCCAACACTTCTAGAGTGTAGTTTCCTGCTCCAACTGTAACTTAAAAAATAATTTAAAGTACTTTTAGGTTTAGCCTCGGTTTCCACTAGTGCGGCTACGAAGTCGTGCTACTTCTAGCACGACTTCGTAGCAAAAGTAAACCGCGGCTTCAGTTAGACTTGTCCCTCATATATAGAGGGAAGTCGCGCTCAAAAGTAGTACACGATTTACTTTTGAGGTCGCGGCAACTGAAGCCGCGGCAGTGGAAACGGGCCCCATTGAAAACAATGGGTTTTGACTTGCTGTGCGACTTGACATGTGTCAAGTCGCACCGCAAGTCGCACTAGTGGAAACCGAGCCTTAGCCTCGGTTTCCACTAGTGCGGCTACGAAGTCGTGCTACTTCTAGCACGACTTCGTAGCAAAAGTAAACCGCGGCTTCAGTTAGACTTGTCCCTCATATATAGAGGGAAGTCGCGCTCAAAAGTAGTACACGATTTACTTTTGAGGTCGCGGCAACTGAAGCCGCGGCAGTGGAAACGGGCCCCATTGAAAACAATGGGTTTTGACTTGCTGTGCGACTTGACATGTGTCAAGTCGCACCGCAAGTCGCACTAGTGGAAACCGAGCCTTAAAGTGCATAACATACCTGCAGCAGTTTTCATTGCCTCCTTTATGACTGAAAGTCAGGCATTCTGAATGAGCCAAGCTACAAAGAAGTCAGAGCTGGCCCGCTCTCTCTCATCCCCCACATTGCTATGGGGCCATCATTATTATGGGTTTTCCCACTGGTCAGTAGAACTGTGTGGGCGGCAGGAGGGAGCAGACAAGCTCCATCACTACCACAAAGTGATGGAGCTTTGTTTTTTTAGCATGGCCTGCCACTTGGGTATAGAAGGGGCTAAGAATTACACTGATAAAGAAAAGCTGGTGCGCTATCTGAAACCAAATGAACTGTGACATATATATAACATAACAAATATACCATATAAACAATAGTGAGCTAATACGAAGATCCAAACAAACCCTATTCACATCTAGAAAAGACACTTAGTGTAAATAAACGTAATTATTATCAGCATGCACAAATGCTAATAAATGTAAATGACTGTGACAAAAGACAAGACATTACTATTTCATATAAAAAAAAAGTCCCAAAGGAGCAGTGATGGTAAACAAAGCAGTCTCTATATGGGAAATCAGCTAAAACAGGTGCCGGCGGTGATCTTTTCCAAGTGCTGCATGCATCCCCAGGGTGCTCAAAAAAGGGAAAGGATTGCCGCTTACCAGAAACAGGCAATCACATAGCCTTTAAAAGAGCTCCACTAGCGAGGACTCTGTGGAGGTAGCCAAACCAGGAAGACGAGGGGTCCCGATTAGGGTTGAACGAACCCGGACTGTATTGTTCGGGTTCGTACCGGACTTTTGGGTATTCGGTACCCAGACCCGAACCCGAACATTTCACTGTATGTTCGGGTACTGTCCGTTGTTCAGTAACGTTATTTGATGTTTTGGAGTGGTTTTAATGGCGCGGTTTCAACAGGTGCAAGGCAGCCAATCAGCAAGCGTTTAACTAGTGTGCCCTAGAAGCAATCACAGCCATGCCTACTAATGGCGATTACTGTAGGGTCAGGCTGGAGATTGCTTTGAGGGAAAGCATAGGAAGAATCTTCTTTAATCAGACAGCGATCTACATTGATTTGATTGTGTGGGGGTGCAGTGCACGATCTTTTTGCTTGGAGGGACAGATAGGAGATTACTGTAGGGTCAGGCTGGAGATTGCTTTGAGGGAAAGCATAGGAAGAATCTTCTTTAATCAGACAGCGATCTACATTGATTTGATTGTGTGAGGGTGCAGTGCACAATCTTTTTGCCCAGAGGGACAGATAGGAGATTACTGTAGGGTCAGGCTGGAGATTGCTTTGAGGGAAATAGGAACAATCTTCTTTAATCAGACAGCGATCTACATTGATTGTATTGTGTGGGGGTTCAGTGCACGATCTTTATGCCCTGACCTGAGCCCAGTGAGGAGGAGAAAGGAAGAAAAAAAAACTTTTATCAGTCTGTTAGGTGGGCGGCGTGTGGTGCTGCACATGTAATGCAAGTTCAGTGCATTTGTGTCTGCTTAATCTGCATTTAAAAAAGAAAAATGTTTTCCTTCATATTTAACTTTGACATACAGTCTTTAGACAGACACTGCTTTTCTAACCTGCTCTTCAAAAATCACCAATGTAAGGGGAAAAACAATTATTTTTCAGTATTTAGGGGAAAATAATTATTTTTCAGTTTTTCATTGAAATGGGAGTTTTTTTTTTATTCAATTGCGGAATAGAACAACCACAGTATCCAACCTGTTAGGCGTGCATTTAAAAAAGAAAAAAAAAAATGTTTCTTCATATTTTACTTTGACATACAGTCTTTAGACAGACACTGCTTTTCTAACCTGCTCTTCAAAAAGCACCAATGTAAAGGGAAAATAATAATTTTTCATTATTTAAGGAGAAAAAAATTATTTTTCAGTTTTTCATTCAAATGGCTTTTTTTTTATTCAATAGCGGAATTGAAAAACCACAGTATCCAACCTGTTAGGCGTGCATTTAAAAAAGAAAAAACCTTTTTTCCTTCATATTTTACTTTGACATACAGTCTTTAGACAGACACTGCTTTTCTAACCTGCTCTTCAAAAAGCACCAATGTAAGGGGAAAATAATTATTTTTCAGTATTTAGGGAAAAAAAAATATTTTTCAGTTTTTCATTCAAATGTTTTTTTTTATTCAATAGCGGAAAAGGACAACAACAGTATCCAAGCTGTTAGGCGTGCGGTGTGTAGCGGCCATTTCCTGCAAGCTCAGTGCATATGCGTCTGCTTAATCTGCATGTAAAAAAGAAAAAAACTTTTTTCCTTCATATTTTACTGTGACTTACAGCGTTTAGACACTGCATTTCAAATCTGCTATTTAACAAGCACCAATTAAGGGGACAATTATTTTTCAGATTTTCATTCATATGTTACAGTGTGATACACCCATTGCATACTGTTGTTGTATTCCGCCTTGCAATAAAAACCCATTTAGTGGAAAAAAAAGTTAATTGCGGCCTAGGCTGCATATGTTACAGTGAGATACAACCATTGCATGCTGTTGTGTTGCACATTGAAATAAAAACCCATTTAGGGGAAAAAAAGTTAATTGCGGCCTAGGCTGCATATGTTACAGTGAGACACACCCATTGCATACTGTTGTGTTGAGCATTGCAATAAAAATCCATTTAGGGGAAAAAAAGTAATTGCGGCCTAGGCTGCATATGTTACAGTGAGATACACCCATTGCATACTGTTGTGTTGAACATTGCAATAAAAACCCATTTAGGGGGCAAAAAAAGTTAATTTCGGCCCTGTCTGCATATGGTACAGTGAGATACACCCATTGCATACTGTTGTATTCTGCTTTGCAATACAAACCCATTTAGGGGGAAAAGAAAAGTTAATTGCGGCCCTGTCTGCATATGTTACGGTGAGATACACCTATTGCATACTGTTGTGTTGCACATTGCAAAAAAAAACAATTTAGGGGGAAAAAAATTTAATTGCGGCCCTGTCTGCATATGTTACAGTATGATACACCCATTGCATACTGTTGTGTTGCGCATTGCAATAAAAACCCATTTAGGGGGAAAAAAAGTTAATTGTGGCCCTGTCTGCATATGTTACGGTGAGATACACCCATTGTATACTGTTGTGTTGCGCATTGCAATAAAAACCCATTTAGGGGGAAAAAAGTTAATTGCGGCCTAGGCTGCATATGTTACAGTGAGACACACCCATTGCATATTGTTGTGTTGAGCATTGTAATAAAAACCCATTTAGGGGGGAAAAAAGTTAATTGCAGCCTAGGCTGCATATGTTACAGTGAGATACACTCATTGCATACTGTTGTGTTGCGCATTGCAATAAAAACCCATTTAGGGGGAAAAAAAGTTAATTGCGGCCCTGTCTGCATATGTTACGGTGAGATACACCCATTGCATACTGTTGTGTTGCGCATTGCAATAAAAACCCATTTAGGGGGGAAAAAAAAGTTAATTGCGGCCCTGTCTGCATATGTTACGGTGAGATACACCCATTGCATACTGTTGTGTTGCGCATTGCAATAAAAACCTATTTAGGGGGGAAAAAAGTTAATTGCGGCCCTGTCTGCATATGTTACAGTGAGATACACCCATTGCATACTGTTGTGTTGCGCACTGCAATAAAAACACATTTAGGGGAAAAAAAAGTTAATTGCGGCCCTGTATGCATATGGTACAGTGAGATACACCCATTGCATACTGTTTTATTCCGATTTGCAATAAAGACCCATTTAGGGGATAAAAAGTTAATTGCGACCCTGTCTGCATATGTTACAGTGAGATACACCCATTGCATACTGTTGTATTCCGCTTTGCAATACAAACCCATTTAGGGGATAAAAAGTTAATTGCGGCCCTGTCTGCATATGTTACAGTGAGATACACCCATTGCATACTGTTGTATTCTGCTTTGCAATACAAACCCATTTAGGGGGAAAAAATAAATTACGGCCTAGTCTGCATATTTTACTGTGAGATACACCCTTTCTATACTGTTGTTCTATTCTGCTATTCAGTTAACACCCATTTATGAAAAAAATATTAAATTGCGGCCTAGTCTGTATCTGTACGTGTGAGATACACCCGTTGTATACTGTTGTTCTATTCCGCTATTCAATAAACACCCATTTAGGGAAAAAATATTACATTCCGGCCTCTTCTGCATATGTTACTGTGAGATACACCCTTTGGATACTGTTGTTCTATTCTGCTATTCATTAAACACCTATTTAGGGGAAAAATATTACATTGCAGCTCAGTTTACATATGTTACTGTGAGATACACCCTTTGGATACTGTTGTTCTATTCCGCTTTTCAATAAACACACATTTAGGGAAAAAATATTACATTGCGTCCTAGTCTGCATATGTTACTGTGAGATACACCCTTTGGATACTGTTGTTCTATTCCGTTATTCAATAAACACCCATTTAAGGAAAAAATATTAAATTGCAGCTTAGTCTGCATATGTTACAGCGCAACAAGGCACACAGGTCTCGCATGGAGACCCAGTTACTGGTGGTGAAGTGGTGCTGTTCCGCAGAGCGGCTCATACATGCGTGCTGCAGCTGAAACTCCACTATGGCCTGCTGCTCACTGGCACCAATCACTCATCGGTCTGCTGTTCAATGCCCCTCCACAACTCCTGCGCGGTGTGTGGTTTTTCCCCCAAACAGGCAAGTTTTAAAACTGCCTGCTGTCGTTTACCCCTGGCTGTGCTGAAGTTGGTGGTGAAGGTGTTACGCTGACCGGATGAGGAGGCGGTAGAGAATAAGGAAACAGAGTAGGAGGAGTTAGGAACAGGAGGCAAACTGAAGCGTACTGCAATCCTCGGTGGTGGAAGGACATGCGCCAAACTGCTATCCGCCTCAGGCTCAGCCGCCACTGCATTTACCCAGTGTGCTGTTAGGGAGATATAACGTCCCTGACCGTGCTTACTGGTCCACGTATCCGTAGGTAGGTGTACCTTGCCACAGATGGTGTTGCGCAATGCACACCTGATTTTGTCACCCACTTGGTTGTGCAAGGAAGGGATTCTCTCTGAGGATCTGAAAAAAAGAAGTGTTGCTGTACATAAAGATGGCCTAGGCTATAAGAAGATTTCCAAGACCCTAAAACTGAGCTGCAGCACGGTGGCCAAGACCATACAGTGGTTTAACAGGACAGGTTCCACTCAGAACAGGCCTCGTCATGGTCGACCAAAGAAGTTGAGTGCACATGCTCAGCGTCATATCCAGAGGTTTTCTTTGGGAAATAGACGTATGAGTGCTGCCAGCATTGCTGCAGAGTTTGAAGGGGTGGGGGTCAGCCTGTCAGTGCTCAGACCATACGCCGCACACTGCATCAAATTGATCTGCATGGCTGTTGTCCCAGAAGGAAGCCTCTTCTAAAGATGATGCACAAGAAAGCCCGTTTGCTAAAGACAAGCAGACTAAGGTCATGGATTACTGAACCAAGATAAACTTATTTGGTTCAGATAGTGTCAAGAGTTTGGGGTGGCAACCAGGTGAGGAGTACAAAGACAAGTGTATCTTGCCTATAGTCAAGGATGGTGGTGGGAGTGTCATGGTCTGGGGCTGCATCAGTGCTGCCGGCACAGGGAAGCTACAGTTCATTGAGGGAACCATGAATGCCAACTTGTACTGTGACATACTGAAGCAGAGCATGATCTCCTCCCTTCAGAGACTGGGCCGCAAGGCAGTATTCCAACACAAAGACCCCCAAACCTGACTACTGCCTTGCTAAAGAAGCTGAGGGTAAAGGTGATGGACTGGACAAGCATGTCTCCAGACCAAAACCCTTGAGCATCTGTGGGGCATCCTCAAATGGACGGTGGGTGAGCCCAAGGTCTCTAACATCCACCAGCTCCATGATGTCGTTATGGAGGAGTGGAAGTGGACTCCAGTGGCAACCTGTGAAGCTCTGGGGAGCTCCATGCTCAAGAGGGTTAAGACAGTGCTGGAAAATAATGGTGGTCACACAAAATATTGACACTTTGGGTCAAATTTGGACATTTTAAATTAGGGATGTACTCACTTTTGCTGCCAGTGATTTAGACATTAATGGCTGTGTGTTGAGTTATTTTGAGGGGACAGCAAATTTACACTGTTATACAAGCTGTACACTCACTACTTTACATTGTAGCAAAGTGTCATTTCTTCAGTGTTGTCACATGAAAAAATATAATACAATATTTGCAAAAACGTGAGGGATGTACTCACTTTTGTGAGATACTGTATACAGTATATATATATATATATATATATATACAGTAATACAGTATACTGTGATACAGTATATGTATAATGCAAACCAGACTGTTATTTAAACTTTCTATCTGGTAGGCCAGGAAAGGGCAGGACAAGTGTGTGCCCCTCTTCCTGAACCATAGCAGACCACATTTCCTCAATATGGGTGGTACCCTGCTGGGGAGAGGGGGCCCTAGCAAGGTTCCTTGTCCTCATGTTGATGCAGACAAAGACCTCTTGCCTACATGCCTGGCCCAGTGGATGTGGAGGTCTGCCGAGGGAACTTATCAGAATCTGGAAGTTCCCTTTAAAAAATTGTAAATATATGGTTTGCTCGGATATTGATGTCTCGTTGGGTGTTTCCAACATCCCTAATATAATGTCCACAAAAAAGAAAAGGTTCCCCTAGGAACGGGACTTTTTAGGAAAATCCCCTTTTAAAAATTTACTCAAAAGTAAAAAGTAAGAATTTATTGTTACACATAAACAATTACATAACAACAGTGTATCAAAAAAGCATCAATATAAAAACAAGTTACAATTAATGCGGCTGAAATACATCACCGAAAAGATGACAGAGTGGAAGCGCAAGAATTCCCAAAGGGAACTGACGCGTTTCGGGGGTGGCCTTTCTCAAAGGTCAATTGGAATTCATCTTGCTCATGTTATTCAGAGTGTGTATATTACCGCATATAGAACATTGCTGCATTTGGAACCATGCAGCAGTAAGAAGAAAGTGCTCAAAACAGGGGGAAGAAGGAATGGCAGGATCAACACAGTGTAGCCGTATAGTCGCAGCAAATCGCTTTGATGCATTAATTGTCAGAGATTAAAAAATCACTGATTCCTCACAGTTATTCCCGCAAGGATACCGGATAGCCCAAAATTGTGTCTGCAACCTGCGTATAGTTGCTTACTTGTCTCCCCCCCCCCCCCTTTGTAAACAGGTATGGGGCACATAGAGTCCCTTGTTAGGCATTCACCAAAAAAGTCAAGAATTAATGGTCTGTTAAGGGGGGCCCTGTTAAGAAAATGCATGGGGTCCCCCCAAAAAAATACAAACCAAACCCTTGTCCTTGATGAGGATCTGGTTTGGATTTTGAGGGGGACCACACACAAAAAGTAAAAAATAAAAATAGCGTGGGATCTTCCCCAAAGTCAAATCCAGACCCTTACACAAACATGCAGCCCAGCAGGCCAGTAAAGGGGGAAGATGAGGGAGCCCCCGCCGAACCATATCAGGCCACATGACCTCAACATGAGGAGGGTAACCTGCCAGGGGGCTTGACGAGGTACCTTGTCCCCATATTAATCCAGACAAAGGCATCTTCCCCACATCCTTGGCCCAGGTGATGTGGGGGTCTGCAAGGAGGACTAAAAACCAGCATACTGTGACAAAACACTATTATTCTAAGAAGAAAAAAACATTTTTGTCCCAAGTTGAAATCCAGCGATGAAAAATCCCAGTCACACTGCAAAAAAATGTATATTCGGACACACACAGACTCACACAGAGACATGCTCACACACACACAGATACATAAATTGTGGTGTGTGTGTGACAGAGAATAAGAGATGTATAAATGTACTTGCTACTGCAGCCGCAGTGCCGCTTCCGCACCTGGGAAAGCAAAGGAGAATTTGGCCTGTGTCCTGTTTCCATGAGCACACCACTGAGCACCACACACAATGATAAGCTGACCCTTAATGTTCACGCCCAACAGTGATGTATGTCAATTTTGGATATGATGTCATTAAGACGAAGGAGACACGCCTAGCAGCCACACTATGAGGACAATTTTATGTGCTTTGCAGTAACTTGATAACAGAACTTTTTAAGAAAAAAAGGTAAAAATAAAAATATATTTAACATACAACAATGTAAGTATAATGAGGGGAATTGATTCCTGGAGGGTGAGTTACAACAAACCTTTACTTCTATTATAAGTATACAGTATATAATAGTGAGTAATGAAACATTCCAAGGTCTCCTTAACATTTTCAAGCTTACCTTGGACTTCATGCTTGACATGCCAACTGAAAAGTAGTGAGTAGTAAATGCAATATCAAACAATCTAGCCTTGGTGTGATTTGAAAACTGGAATTCACTCTTTATCATGCTTCAACAATAAATACTATGACATATTTGTGACTGTGTCATTGACAATATGTAGTGATACAGCCAGCAAACAATGTGCTTTTCTAGATAGAAAAGTATTCTACTTCTGGAAACCGAACCTCTCCAGCTCTGACAAATGGGCATGAATATTAAATCCTGGTCTTACGTTTTTAGTGAGCGCTTTACTTTTTAATGTTGTATGCATTGGTTAGTCCATGTAAGGCCTAGTTCACATTACATGATTTGGAATCATGGGAAGAATTGCTACAATTATTCTTAATGGCACTCCAAACGTGGTGCAACTGTCATGTGACAGAATAGCACAGCATCAAATAATTATAGTGCTGAGCATACAGAAATGTGACTGATGAGTGAATGACGGTGATATTATAATGTGAGATATGCTGATAACCTACACAAAAATAATCCCGTGTTATAAGACCAGAATCAACATACATTAAAGGTTGCTACCTTGTATATCCCAAGTTTTTGCCTTGATGCACCAAAATAGTGCATATTAGAATGCATGACAGTTTTTATGAAAATGATCAATGTAACAGTAAATTATACATATAATAATATGAAAAAAAGCAAATTGACCTCCAAAATAAAGTTTGTGCGATTTTAGTGCAACTTTAGTGAATTATAAGTTGTTTGCTGCTCCGTGCTCTGTGGGTGTGCCTTCAATTACTCCGCTATGTGTTGACACCTTAGGATGTGCTCCCCCTATAGATGAGTTCTCACCTCTATTATTGTGACTTTGCTGTAAAAGCTTGGTCAAAAATAGCTTGTTATCCACACTGGGATATTTTGGGCTTGTTGTTCCTCCTGTCTCCTCAGGGGGGTGTTCTTCTCTGGGTGACGAAGCTCATATGTTGTAGTTAGTATTGTTTCATAAAGAGGGGGGGGGGGAAGTCTAAACGTGCTTTTATTTTATTTAATATTGCTTGTATGTGTATAGAGAAAGCACAGAGTGATTGCAGCATATATAACAACACATTATAGCAGCTCACAGGGCAGCTCATAGGACACACTTATTTGTTAAAGAATAGCACAGCAATCGTGGCAAAACCCGTTAAAAAATTGCACAAAGTTTGTCACCAAAAAAAGGGGCAGGAGGTTCTTTTGGGGGGCAAACATGCCTAGGGCCGCCTATTATAGTGAATGGGCTGCCCTATGCACAACACGTGGAGGAATCACATGAAAATCAGGAAAAAAAATCACAATCAGTTAGGCTCGGACTAGTTTCAGGATATGTGAACAGGGCCTAAAGTAAATTCATACAGTAAGAAAACATTGACATAAGCATGTTACAACATCTAAAAATGTAGGCTTTTATAAAATTCCCCTCCGCTGTTACAAAAACAACACCGTAAAGCACTTAGGAAATAGGAGAAGATAGCCGCACACCACAACAGGATACCAGAAATTGCTTATTTATTCCAAAAATGACAAGTAACACAGTACAGGATTCCAGGGATGCATTGCTGAACCTTGGCTTCATTCTTCACATGACTGGGCTATTAATATTCCTCGCTATGCTCTCTTTCAGAAAGAAAGGGTAAAACGGAGGGGTGGTGGTGTCTGTCTCTATGTGAGAAGTGATCTCAAAGTGAGTGTGAAAGAGTCTGAAGCAGTATGGGTGGAAATGTACATGGGTGTGCGTAATACAAAGATTATCATTGGAGTTTGTTATAGACCTCCCACTATTAATGAGGAGGTGGAGACTCAGCTCCTGGCACAGATAGAAAGGGCTGCAAGGGATTGGACAGTGATAATAATGGGGGGGGGGTTAACTACCCAGACATTGACTGGAGTAATGGCATTGCTGGAACTGTTAGGGCAAACATTTATAGACCTATTACAAGACAATTTTATGGTACAGTTTATTGAGGCCCTGACTAGAAATTATGCTTTTTTGGACCTGGTAATCTCAAACCATGCAGAGCTTTTTAATAATGTTCATATAAAAGAACATCTGGGTAGCAGTGACCATAATATGAGCAACAAACGCATACAGGAAATATAAAAACACTTAACTTTAGGAGAGAAAATTTTCCAAGGATGAGGGCTGCTCTCTAGGACTTAGACTGGAAGGGAATATTGGCATTGATGAACACAGAACAGAAATGGGGATTTTTCAAAAAGACAGTATGCAAACTCACTGCAAAGTATATTCCCATGATTTAAAAGGCTAAAAATAAAACCTATGTGGCTCATGGCCAAAGTTAAAAAGCTATAAATAATAAGAAAAGAGCTTTTAAAAATATAAAAATAAAGGAACACTATAATTTTTTAATTGTTATAAAGAATATAACAGTATCCGTAAAAAGGAAATCAAGGATGCAAAAATTCAAAATGAAAGACAGATTGTAAAAGATAGTAGGACAAACCCCCAAAAATTATTCAAATATATTAATAGTAAAAAGGTTAGGTCTGAGCATGTAGGCCCTTTACAAAATAATCTGGAGTGGGTGACTAGAGATGTATAGAACTGTTCGCCGGCGAACAGTTCCCGGCGAACTTAGCATGTTCGCGTTCGCCGCTGCCGGCGAACATATGCGATGTTCGGTCCGCCCCCCATAAGACATCATTGAGGCAAACTTTGACCCTGAACTTTACAGTCAGCAGACACATTTCCAGCCAATCAGCATACCTCCCTCCCACACCCTCCCACCTCCTATAAATAAGCAAGGGCAGCATCCATTTTAGATCATTCTGAAGCAGTGTGTGTAGTGAGAGTAGGGAGAGAGCTGCTGCTGCTGCTGCTGCTGCTGCTGCTGTTAAGCTAGGGACAGTTAGTCAGTGTTCCTGGTCTTGCAGTGTTCTTGGTCCACTACTGCTGTAATATCAGCACCCCAAAAAGCCCTTCTAAGGGCTGGTATTTGTGGTTTTTTTTTTTTTATATATATATATATATATATATATATATATATATATATATATACCTAGCGTCCCCAAAAGCCCTTTTAAGGGCTGGTAATTGAGTTGTTTCTTCTTATATATATATATATATATCTATATCTATCTAGTGTCCCCAAAAGCCCTTTTAAGGGCTGGTAATTGAGGATTTTTTTTATTTATATATATACATATATATATATATATAGTGTCCCCAAAAGCCCTTTTAAGGGCTGGTAAGGTAATAGAGTTTTTTCTTTATATATATATCTATATATATCTATTGTACACTGCAGTTGCCTGCCCGCTGTGTGTGAGAGGCCACAGACCTACCACAGACTGTACTGTGTGCACACCACACTCATTTCGGGTGGCACAGGCACAGTACCTTGCATTTTAAAAAATATTTTTTTTTCCTCTGTCATAATTGCAGTGAGTGCTGTGTCAGGTCCACAGAGTGCACTGTACCCACTGCAGTGCACTGCCCACCACTGATATATATATACGGTGGCACAGCATCTTGTTGCAATAAATTGAAAAAAAAAAATATTTTTTATTATTGCAGTTGCCTGGGCTGCCAGTTACTGTCAGGTCCACAGAGTGTACTGTGCCCACTGCAGTGCCACTGTGTGCCCACCCACCACTGATATATAAGGTGGCACAGCAGCTTGCAAAGTAAAAAAAATATATATATATTTTTTAATTGCAGTTGCCTGGGTGCCAGTGACTGCTGTCAGGTCCACAGAGAGTGTACTGTGCCACTGCCCACCCACCACTGATATATAAGGTGGCACAGCAGCTTGCAAAGTAAAATAAAATATATATTTTTTAAAATTGCAGTTGCCTGGGTGCCAGTGACTGCTGTCAGGTCCACAGAGAGTGTACTGTGCCACTGCCCACCCACCACTGATATATAAGGTGGCACAGCAGCTTGCAAAGTAAAAAAAAATATATATTTTTTTAAATTGCAGTTGCCTGGGTGCCAGTGACTGCTGTCAGGTCCACAGAGAGTGTACTGTGCCACTGCCCACCCACCACTGATTTATAAAGTGGCACAGCAGCTTGCAAAGTAAAAAAAAAATATATATATTTTTTAAATTGCAGTTGCCTGGGTGCCAGTGACTGCTGTCAGGTCCACAGAAAGTGTACTGTGCCACTGCCCACCCACCACTGATATATAAAGTGGCACAGCAGCTTGCAAAGTAAAAAAATATATATATATTTTTTAAATTGCAGTTGCCTGGGTGCCAGTGACTGCTGTCAGGTCCACAGAGAGTGTACTGTGCCACTGCCCACCCACCACTGATATATAAAGTGGCACAGCAGCTTGCAAAGTAAAAAAAATATATATATATTTTTTAAATTGCAGTTGCCTGGGTGCCAGTGACTGCTGTCAGGTCCACAGAGAGTGTACTGTGCCACTGCCCACCCACCACTGATATATATGCCTGCAAGAGAAAAAGCCAGCCGCAGAGAAGCCGTATTCCTGAAAATATAAGAAAAATGCTGTTTTTTAGGGGTTCTGGACATGCTACAGAGCTGAAACTTGACAGGTACACTTTTTAGACCCCCCAGACACTAAATACAAAAAATGACATGCCTGCCTAAAAAAATGCCCGCTAAATGCCTGCAAGAAAAAAAGCCAGCCGCAGAGAAGCCGTATTCCTGAAAATATAAGAAAAATGCTGTTTTTTAGGGGTTCTGGACATGCTACAGAGCTGAAACTTGACAGGTACACTTTTTAGACCCCCCAGACACTGAATACAAAAAATGACATGCCTGCCTAAAAAAATGCCCGCTAAATGCCTGCAAGAAAAAAAGCCAGCCGCAGAGAAGCCGTATTCCTGAAAATATAAGAAAAATGCTGTTTTTTAGGGGTTCTGGACATGCTACAGAGCTGAAACTTGACAGGTACACTTTTTAGACCCCCAGACACTAAATACAAAAAATGACATGCCTGCCTAAAAAAATGCCCGCTAAATGCCTGCAAGAGAAAAAGCCAGCCGCAGAGAAGCCGTATTCCTGAAAATATAAGAAAAATGCTGTTTTTTAGGGGTTCTGGACATGCTACAGAGCTGAAACTTGACAGGTACACTTTTTAGACCCCCCAGACACTGAATACAAAAAATGACATGCCTGCCTAAAAAAATGCCCGCTAAATGCCTGCAAGAAAAAAAGCCAGCCGCAGAGAAGCCGTATTCCTGAAAATATAAGAAAAATGCTGTTTTTTAGGGGTTCTGGACATGCTACAGAGCTGAAACTTGACAGGTACACTTTTTAGACCCCCCAGACACTAAATACAAAAAATGACATGCCTGCCTAAAAAAATGCCCGCTAAATGCCTGCAAGAAAAAAAGCCAGCCGCAGAGAAGCCGTATTCCTGAAAATATAAGAAAAATGCTGTTTTTTAGGGGTTCTGGACATGCTACAGAGCTGAAACTTGACAGGTACACTTTTTAGACCCCCCAGACACTAAATACAAAAAATGACATGCCTGCCTAAAAAAATGCCCGCTAAATGCCTGCAAGAAAAAAAGCCAGCCGCAGAGAAGCCGTATTCCTGAAAATATAAGAAAAATGCTGTTTTTTAGGGGTTCTGGACATGCTACAGAGCTGAAACTTGACAGGTACACTTTTTAGACCCCCAGACACTAAATACAAAAAATGACATGCCTGCCTAAAAAAATGCCCGCTAAATGCCTGCAAGAGAAAAAGCCAGCCGCAGAGAAGCCGTATTCCTGAAAATATAAGAAAAATGCTGTTTTTTAGGGGTTCTGGACATGCTACAGAGCTGAAACTTGACAGGTACACTTTTTAGACCCCCCAGACACTGAATACAAAAAATGACATGCCTGCCTAAAAAAATGCCCGCTAAATGCCTGCAAGAAAAAAAGCCAGCCGCAGAGAAGCCGTATTCCTGAAAATATAAGAAAAATGCTGTTTTTTAGGGGTTCTGGACATGCTACAGAGCTGAAACTTGACAGGTACACTTTTTAGACCCCCCAGACACTAAATACAAAAAATGACATGCCTGCCTAAAAAAATGCCCGCTAAATGCCTGCAAGAGAAAAAGCCAGCCGCAGAGAAGCCATATTCCTGAAAATATAAGAAAAATGCTGTTTTTTAGGGGTTCTGGACATGCTACAGAGCTGAAACTTGACAGGTACACTTTTTAGACCCCCCAGACACTAAATACAAAAAATGACATGCCTGCCTAAAAAAATGCCCGATAAATGCCTGCAAGAGAAAAAGCCAGCCGCAGAGAAGCCATATTCCTGAAAATATAAGACAAATGCTGTTTTTTAGGGGTTCTGGACATGCTACAGAGCTGAAACTTCACAGGTACACTTTTTAGACCCCCCAGATGCTAAATCCAAAGAAATTTTTTATTTTTTTTTTTTTTTTAATTTTTCCAATAATTGGCTCTCTATCAAAAAATTATAATTTTTAAGAACTTTTTTTTGCGTGATCCCTCTCCGGCATGCCACAGTCCAGGTGTTAGTCCCCTTGAAACATTTTTTCCATCACTATTGTGGCCAGAAAGAGTCCCTGTGTGTTTTAAAATTCGCCTGCCTATTGAAGTCTATGGCGGTTCGCCCGGTTCGCCGGTTCGCGAACATTTGCCGATGTTCGCGTTCGCCGTTCGCGAACGGCGAATTTTAGGTTCGCGACATCACTATGGGTGACTGAGAACAAAGAGAAGGCAAATGTATTAAATACTTTCTTCAGCTCTGTGTGTACAAAGGAGCATGGGGGAGCTCCTGACCATAATGAGGATGGTATTGACACAGCCCCCCATGATCCAAAGTGGCTCAAAAGTGATATGGTCCAGAAATATTTAGACAGAATAAAGGTGCACATGGACCAGATGGCATTCAACCACGCATCCAAAAATAATTGAGTGCTGTAATTTCAAAGCCTTTGTTTCTAAATTTTAGGGACTCATTAAGGACTGGAACAGTACCACTGGATTGGCATAGGGCCAATGTGGTGCCTATTTTTACAAAGGGATCAAAGTCTTTGCCAAGTAACTATAGACCTGTTCGTTTAACTTCTGTAGTCGGGAAGATACTGGAGAGTTTAAAGACCACATAGATGAGTTCTTGCTGGAAAAAAATATTTTAAGCAATAGACAGCATGGATTGATGAAAGACAGAAGCTGTCAAACAAACCTGATTTCTTTTTATGAGGAGGTAAGTAAAACCTTGGAACGAGGGGTGACTGTGGATGTAGTATACTTGGATTTTACAAAAATGTTTGACACAGTTCTCCACATACTACTAATGTGTAAGGTAAAGTCTACAGGCTTGGAAAGATCAGTTTGTAAATAGATAGAAAATTGGCTACAAAATAGAATTCAGAGAGTAGTGGTTAATGATTCTTACTATGAATGGTCTATGGTTATCAGTGGTGTACCCCAAGGTTCACTGTTGGGACCCTTACTTTTTAATCTTTTTATAAATGATATAGGGTCTGGGATTAAAAGTACCATATCAGTCTTTGCAGATGACACCAAGCTTTGCAGGGGAATAACTTCCTTACAGGATTCCAAGCCAACCTCAATGCAATGTTTCATTGGGCAACTATGTGGCAAATGAGGTTTAATGTTGATAAATGTAAAGTTATGCAGGTGGAGTAGAACTGGGGGAATCCATAGCAGAGAAGGATCTGGGTGTTCTGCTAGAACTTAAGCTTAATAATAGCATGCAATGCCAAGCTGCAGTTTCCAAAGTAAGCAAAGTCCTTTCTTATATTAACAGAGGCATGGACTCCAAAGAGAGAGATATAATTTTGCCCCTGTACAAATCATTAGTAAGACCTCATCTGGAATATGTAGTTCAGTTTTGGGCACCAGTTCTCAAAAAGGATATCGGGAAACTGGAGAAAGTGTAGAGAAGGGCAATCAAACTGATAAGAGGCATGGAGCTCAGCTATGAGAAAAGATTAGAGAAACTGAATTTATTCTCTCTTGAGAAGAGGAGATTAAGAGGGGATATGATCGACATATATAAACACATAAGGGGTCCATATAGTGAACTTGGTGTTAAGTCATTCACTTTAAAGTCAACACAGAGGACAAGGGGGCACTCTTTACATCTAGAGGAAAACTGATTTTGTCTCCAAATATGGAAAGGTTTCTTCACCATAAGAGCTGTGAAAATGTGGAATAGGCTCCCTCCAGAGATGGTTCTGGCTAGCTCACTAGATTCCTGGATTATTTCCTAGGTGTACATAATATAAATGAGTACTAATATTTATAGGTAAAGTTGATCCAGGGAATATCCGATTGCCGCTCGAGGGATCAGGAAGGAATTTTTTTCTCCTGCTGTAGCAAATTGGATCATGCTTTGCTGAGGTTTTTTCGCCTTCCTCTGGATAAACTGTGGGTATAGGATTGTGTATATGGGATTGTATGGTTGGGTTTTCTTTACTGTTTTTGTTTTTATTGGTTGAGCCAGATGGACTTGTATTTTTTTTCAACCTGACTAACTATGTAATTATGTAACGCGTTTCACACAACATAGTGCTTATTCAAAAGTAACATTAAGCAATTGGAATCCTGTGCTGTGTTGCTTGTCATTTTTGGAAAAAAGAAGCAATTTCTAGTATCCTGTTGTGGTGTGCGGCTATCTTCTTCTATTTCCTTGGTTACTGTGATGAGGAACCGGGCCAACACCTGTCGGGAGTGACCAGCAACAGTATTAGCCTCCTTTACTCACCTGGAGCTGTGTTTCCTCTACATTGTTCTCACAATAAACCCCTTCACTGGTATAAATATAATAATAAGAGATTAGGAGTTGGACCAAGTATCAGCTGCTTATGTTAAGTATACCCTGTGGCAGGTTGAGCAACGGCAGTCTTGGCCAGATTTTGGAAGAAACAAGCACACTAATGATGCAGGTGTGTCTGGGTTTATGTTAGAGACAGAGTTAGAGGTCAGTGGTCCCACCCTCTCAAGGGGGTCAGTGTGTGAAGGGAGCTGTGAGGTACACATAACACTATACTATCCAGGTAAGAACAGACAAAGGCCCGAGCCTGTAAAGATGTAGCAGCGGGGAGCAGGGAGCTGGAAGCTGATAATGGTACAGTGATTTGTGCATGTGCACTGGGACTGTGTGTTTAACAGACTGGAGGACCAAGGCAGGAGGCCTGAGCAGTGAAGTTACAAAGTGAGCCACGAGGCTGAATACTATGTTTTGTTGTATTGATGGTGAGAACCTTCTGTGTGGGAAACTATCCAAGTGTGAACTTTTTTCCTTGTTTTAAATAAAAGTGGGCAGAAAAAGCCCTGAAAACATATTTCTGGTATGGATTAAACTCACTTATTGGCTGCCAATGAGCTACAAATTCCCCAACCTGTCACATTTGGTGGAGAATGTGGGCAGAAAAGGCGAAATCCTGGATCCTTGCATGCCTAAAACTGTGAGCTGCCAGAGACTGTCTGTTTGTGCTTTGATGTGTGAGCAGCTAGATGTGTATTGTCTTCCAGCCTTAAAGAGACAGTATGCCAAAAAAATTTCTGAAGAATTATGTATCCCTGACTGCAAAGCTTAGTGCTGTTGCCCATGGCAATGAAGGAGTTATCTGTTAGGCTGACTTCATACAGCCTATGTTACCTTGTGAGCATATTGAGGACTTTCTGTCTGAATTTGAGAACATGGCTTCATTCAAGCATGGCCTTGAGGCCGCTGGGATCAGTTGCTACATCCTTTCTTGTGAGCGAAATTCCAGGAAGTATACTATTTGATGGGCTGTAAATAAAAATAACTATGACAGGTACAAAGCAGCAATCTGGTCTAGAGAAAGCTAAGGACCTCACATGGCAACAAGACAACAAGTTGTCATCTGGGTGGTGGAACTACAGTGAAGAGGTGGCTCATCATCCCCACAAAGAGGGCTGTGACAACTAGCAAGGTGTCTGTGGTTTCATTCGGTGTCTGCGTGAGGAGATACACCCGGAGAAACACCAGATGGAGTGGTAAGACTGTTCTTAATAAAAATGTGAAAGGGAGTGTTTTTAAGTGTTGTAACGGTGAAGTGGTGGCAAGTCCAGTGAGGAGATCCACTTCCAAGATGGACTTTCTGCTGTGTAGTACCCTGTACAGTGTGGAAACACGGGGTGAAGCTGCGTATAATGTGTTGCTTATTAACGAGGTTCAGGTAAATAGCAGGTTAATACAGCCTGCTGAAAATGAAAATGGGTATGTAATGCACTGCCAGTGCATGGTGGTAAAACAGCAGTATTGCAATCAATGGTGCATAAAGATGTGTTAATGCAATGTAATCTTAAAACATACTGAAATGCATGGAGAAAGTGAAGTATTTGCATTACTGGACAAAAGTGAAGTATTTGCATTACTGGACAAAGTGTGGTGTAAAAGTGAGGTGGCATTGCTGCTGTGCCAGGAGAAGGATCTGCAGAGCAATCTATAGATCAGGGCATGTTGGCTGCTGCAGAGATTAACCCTCTTATGACAGAAGGTTTGAGTGAATGTGAACGCACAGCAGAAATTTTGCCCACAACGCATGCAGGAGTTGATAATGTGTTGTGTCTTGCGATGACAGACATGCTCAAAGAAATGTTAGAATCATGGAGTGTGCAGCCAGTGTATATATTTCCGTCCTCTCATGGATCAGGAGAGCTTGTACCATGGGGTACTGCTAATTGTAGCTACATATTACAGGCTGTACTGGGCATAGATAATCAATGTTGGAATTATATGATGCATTATTCAGTGTTAATGTTGAAAGTTGTCTCACAGTGTGCTGGATTGCTTTATACTGGTGTTGTGTGTGAGAAGCACTCTGGATCACGGTTGGACAGCTCAAAGGTATTGCAAGTACCAGAGGTAACAGAAATGGTTAAAGAGATTGATGTAAAAAAAAATGGGGTGAAAAATGTTTGTTGGTAGGACAGTCGCTATTGGAGTGTTAGACAAAAGGGGGCAATTTGAATCTTTGTGAAGGTTTCATAGGGAGTAACTGCTTGCCTGTATGTGGTCCCTCTTCAGACACTGTCCTAGCAAGCAATGGGACATGAGTTTTTGATGATATTGACAATAATGAGTTGTGGATTTCTTAGAACCTGAAAAACAGATGGTGCTGGTTAAGGTTGATACAGGTAGTGATGGGGTGGTTCCCTGACAGATGCATTAGGATTAGAAACCCTACAGTTCCTGGAGAGTAGTTCTGGGGATGGTAGAGAGATCAGTGGGACTCCAAAGTTCAAGAAGAAGTGCTTGTGGAAGCACACCTGGAAAAAGATGTGGGTAGAGTGCTCTTTTAGAAAGGACAGACAGGTTTGTACCCCGGGAGTACATTTCAAGCATTTAAATTGTGTGTGCATGTGAAATGGCAAAACACTATGGTACCCAAAGTTGTCTATAAGTGATGCTTTCAAAGTCTTCACAGCAGGTTATCAATTTGGAGTTAAGAGAATAATGGCTCTAGAATTATTGCTCTCACTCTGTCTTTTGTGGTAATACCTAATGTGAAGTGCAATCACAGTTTACATATGTGTGTGTGTCTTTGTAGGGTTACTGTGTTGCCTTCAACATTTTTGTAGTTTGTTTTTATACTATTAAAATTAGCATTTTTTACACTTTTCATTTGTTTAATCTTTTTGGTATTTAACTTTATAGCTATCACAAGAGAGCTAATAAGCCCCCAATGTGATAGCATTAGGCAGGTGACAGTTAGACCTTATGGAGACATCAGGGGTCTATTAGACCCCTAATGTTTCCTCTGCCCTCCACTGCAGCGCATCAAGCACAGGACTAGATTGGCTATTAATCTAGCATTTCAGCTGGGATTCTGACAGCTCTGAACCTGGAAATGCTCAGAGCTTAGCACTTTATAGTTTATTTTTTTTAAGCAATTAGTTTTTATTGAAAACAAACAGTCAAAACAATGCAGTACAAATAACGTAAAATGAACAGTGGAGGATGATGTAGAATGTTTAAGGCCATCATGTGGTAAATCATCTAGCATACCATAACCAAAACTGGGGTACAAAAAAAAGGGGGTGGCGGGGGGGGAAGGGAAGGATGGGGGGGAGGTCGGTACCATTATTAAGAAGATCAAAATACACATCAAAATCAGCTTTTTGTCGATATCCACTTATGCCAGAGGTTCCAATAGCTATCATATGCCCGTCCCCGTCCATTTTTGTAGGCCAGCAATTTTTCATATACTGCATTTACCTTGACCATGCAAATCACTTCCATAACGTTGGTCTGGGCGCTAAGTTCGACTTCCAATTTCTAGTGATGAGAATTCTGACAGCCAGCAGAATATGCGTCACTATCCTAGAGGCTTTCGGGGGATACTTATCAATGCCCAAGTTAGGTATAGCCAAGGCTGGAGAAGGCGGGGATAGCACGCCTGTGACAGCAGAAATCAAGCGGAACACTGAGTTCCAGAAGCTTGTCAGATTCTTACAAGACCACATAACATACAGAATATGGCCGACCATCCCACACCCCCTCCAGCACAAGGGGGAATGTGTCTTGCTGAATTTAGAGATCCTATAGGGGGTTAGATACCATTGCAGTACTATTTTCTGTAACAATTCCTAATGATTCACACATTTAGATGCCGTGTATACAGAGTTCATAGCTTTACGCCATTGTGCGTCACTGAAAACTTTGCCTAGGTCCGTTTCCCATTTATGATAAGGGGAGGATTTGACAAATGTGCACTTATCACGTAAAGTGTTATAAAAGTAAGAGACCCCTTTCATCTTAGGGTGAGGGACGTAAAAAAGGTCCAACACCTGTATGTAAGAATATTGTTCCGATTGTGGGAGTTGAAATTCTCGTTGGAGTTGCGGGAAAGATTTAATAGAGTCTTTTGTTAATATGTCGTAGCGAGAGGTTTGGTATCAGCAGTTCTAATGTGCTGAGTTAAATGGGCAAGGATGTTTTGGGGGCGGAAAGAGCAACCGTCAAATGAAGTGTGCGCCATGCCGTGCCCGTAACTTTATAGTTTATTGATTGCAGAGCAGATGGTAGAACAGTATATTTTGACAGCATTTATGGTGGTTCCGGACTTCAGAGAGGAGCGGGGAACAGTCGGGCAGCTCTACAGCCAACAGGACCCTTTCTCTTTGATAGTCGGCAAGTCAGGCTGAACAAATGGGTAGCAAGTTTACAGCTTGGTTTTTTTTCGGTGACCCGTACAGGGAATGAACTTTGCAGCTTGTTTTAACCCCTTGTGTTTCAGGATGTTTCTAAACCTCCTGTGGATGTCAAGTGGTTAAGGATTAATTTGAGAGGCTGTTTGTTTTTCTTTTTTTTTTTTTTTTCAAAGAAATAACCCATTCCTTATTATAGTAGCATTTTTTAGGGAACTGCAAAAAAAAAAAAAAAAAAATTAAAAACTCTATGTGCTATTTTATCTTAAGTTAAAACAAAAAATACAGTTTTGTGAATTGAGACCACTGTTTTTTTTTTTTTTTTAATCAAGCAGACGATCACAGTAGCATTTTGGAATCAAAAGTTTAGTCAAAACGATCTGTGCTAAGTACATTTGAGGTGTTTTAAAGAAACACTCTAGGTACCCCATGGCAGGGTTGCAACAATGTCCGTGTCTAGGAACATTTCATATGAAGTATATGAAATTGCAAAACAAGATACTACGGCCATTAGAAGCTTTTAGTAATAGTTAAGTAGCAAAAAGTTGCTAAGCAACTAAACTGGTCATATAATATAACCCCAGAGTTATTTCAGAAATAAAAAGTACACTTGGACTTTTCTGCATTGAGAACTTACGTTTTTGCATCGTTTTATATTATCCATCTAAAAGCTTTTGCAACTGGAAGCAAGCATTGATTGACAAATACTAACATTTCTTCCAAGTATTCTTGAAACATGGATTAAATTTTAAATCAATAAGCAGTAAACCTGAAAGGTTTCCTGGCAGACAAGGTGTTTTTATTACTTACCATTCCTTTGATACCACCAATAAGATTAATGGAACAGACCCAGTCTCTGCCAACAATGGGGGTTTATGACTTGGGTCTCTAAGGTCTATTAATAAAGCAGGTTTTCAAAGGCAAGGCCATTAATTCACAACCTCAACCACTGGCCACATTACATTTTGGCAACAAACAAGGGTGGATAAAACCACATGTTTTTTGGGTATACATTACTTTGAAATCATTAAAGCAATTGTAAAGTTCAAAATGTTTTGATTTTTTTTAACAAAAAACATATTATACTTACCTGCTCTGTGTAATGGTTTAGCATGGCCCCTTCTGGGGTCCTCTGCTGGTTCTCTTGGCTCCTCTTTTTCTCCATGCAGGCTCTTGACACACACATTGTGGCTCAGCCCTGCTCCCACCACACATGATTTGATTGATAGCAGCAAGGCAATAGCTTCTACTGCTGGAGGCAGTGATATCCAGAGGCTATCCAGTGATAAGAGAGAGCAGAGCTGCTGCTCTCGGGCACAGTGCTGGATCAAGACTGGGCATAGGTAATAATCTGGGGAGGGCTGGCAGGGAGCTACCCTTGGAAGTTATATTACCTTAATGCAGAGAAGGCTTTTTACCTTCATGCATTCTTCATTATATTGTTTACCTTCTGTGTGAAGCTCCCCCCAAGCCCTAATACTTACCTGGATCGGATCACAATCCTGCGATGTCCACTAGAGTAGCTGTTTCCCAGCCTTTTCCTTCTTCATTGGCTCAGACAAAGTAGCGGGAGCCATTGGCCAGTCAGTAAAGAGGGAGATGGGCTGGGGCTAAACCCTGTTTTGTGCATCAATGGACACACACAGAGTGGGACTCGGGAGCAAGCAAGTACCAGTGCCCCCAAAGCAGGCAGCTTACTAAGGGGGCACTAAGCAGAGGGGAGAAACCCAGAGCACTGGTTGGGGACCTAAAAAGAGGAGGATCAGGGCTGCTCTGTGCAAAACCATTGCAAAGAGCAGGTAAGTATAACATGTTTGTTGTTAAAAAAAACTTCTTTTAATAGTACTTTTAGTACTATATGTTCTGAATATTATCATTAAAAAAACATTCCTAAACAAATTCCAAAATACATTCTTTGTAGGGATTTTAAGAAATTTTGTTGCAGATTCCTACCTTTTGTTATTCTGAAGAAATATTTGTTTGTCTGTATCCATGTGGAAAGTGAATTTATATGCGAGTGGTTTTATACATATCAACCAGCTGCTGCACCTCCAGGGCTGTAATAAGGAAAATGGAAGGGTCTGCATCACTTTAGACATAGTTACATATTACACAGTTAGTCAGGTTGATGCGTCATAGGGATGCTTTAAATCTGACTTGTATATTAGTGCAGACTTCTGAGAAAATAAGTAAGCCAATCACACAAGCAGAAAATTACATATCTGGGGGGGGGGGGGGCATTCTTTACACCATCTGTGTACAGAATGCCTCCAGGCTCACATATTGAAAATTACTGCACTGCAGATTGAATAGGAAAGCTAATTTTTAATAGCATTTAATTACAATATGACTTTACATTACTATTAGCAATTTTTTTTTCCTGACAAAAGTGGAGTTACCCTTTAAGAGACACAGGATCAGTATTAATTCTGGGACAAGTGGATTATACTACTGCCTTCAAGAGCTTGAACATTAGCAAATAAAGCCCTTAGCCAGATATCATGGTCCAGTTTTATGCTAATGTCTTATGAGAATGGATATCTTCTCTCTGTTTAGAGAAACAAATCCTTCCCAATATATTTTTTAAAATTTTCTTAAGATATATATATATATATATATATATATATATATATATATATATATATATATATATACACACATATATATATATATATATATATATATATATATATATATATATATATATATATTTATATATATTTTTTAGCCAAGCTTTTCTGCTTATTTATTCAGTTTCCAAATTAGTTGATCCTCGGCATTGTTTGTGTGTGGTGTGTATGTTTATGTGTGTGTTGTGTGGTGTGTATGTGTGGCATGTATGTGTGTGCGTGTATGTGGATGTGTGGTGTTGTTGTGTGTATGGTGTGAGCTGTTGGTGTGTGTGTTGTGTATGTGTGTTATGTGTGTGTATGTGTGTGTTGTGAGTGTGCCAGAGGGGGCTGAGTGTGTACAGATGTGAGGGGGAATTGAGTGCGTACAAGTGTGTGTGTGTGGGGGGGGGGGGGGTTGAGTGTGTATGGGTGTGTGGAGGGCTGGCTCCATGGCTCTCAGTTATACTTTATATTTAAGAATTAGGTGCCATATGCACATTGGTTCTTGAATGGTTTGTGTTTCTTTACCTTCATACCTTCATAGTCATGTTTATATACACATTCACTTGTATACTGTATATGTGATATTTTGTATCCTATTGTGAATGTATGTTCCTTTTTTGTCTACACATTTTTCAATAAAGCAAATATTAACAAAAAACTAAAAAAAAAAAAAAAAAAACATTAGCTAGAGAGTCCTGCGGTGCAGACAATAATAAGGTCCAATTTTATTATATTCTATTAAAACAATGGAATGTGCTTTCAACCCTGGTATTTAGTCTATTTTTTTTTTTTTTTTTAAGCTGTCAAATGAATACATTTAAAATGCTGTCTACTCCCAACTTTCTTTGTAGAGACATGTGGTCTTGACTCAAGCAGAATCAATCCTAACACATGGATAATCAATAATATAGAAGCAATACCATATTTTGAAGCCACCGTTTGCTTTTCATGCAATTAATTTTGTGCTGAATTTAGTAGAGCAAGATAATATGCAGACATTGACCTGCATCAGCAATTTTATTAAATATTAAAACATTGAACATTAGTGGGAGGGAACATTCATTATATCTCTTTTTTTGAATGTAAGTCTTTTTTTATCCTCTTGGGACCAAAACCTGACACATTAATGCAAAATCAAATCACAATATAGATTAAATCACATAACGTAATCTTTTTTGGGAAGGCGCCCGTGGAATTGAGCACAAACTAACTTGATGGTGCCTTTGTAACTTTATGTAGATGTAATAAAAATATGTAAATGAACATCAGTTTTATTTTCAGTTTCCAATGCTGTAAAATCCCAGGGTACATTTCTATGAATATTTTGCATTAAAGAATGACTCACCATATGTCATATTAATCTGATTTGATTTATTAGCCAAATATTCCCAATTTCTAGGAGATATGTTATTTTACATTAACATCAGACCAAGGCCCTGACGTAAACATTGGAATCCATTTATAGTTATTGCAAACACTTTTAACTACATTGGAAGCAACAGAATATATCAAAATATATGGCCCAACAGACAAAGAGGAATTTCTAATTATATGCACCCTAATCAATTAACACAAGACCTGCTGCTCTACCCTTAATCTTTTTGCTTATGATGAACATTGAAACTATATAAAGTAAGCTTTTATGGGAAAAAGAATAGAGTGAAACATCAGAGCATCTTTTTTTTCCTGTTGCAAAAAAATGATTAAAATGAATTACAAAATCCTTCCTTTCCTTCTCTTTTCTTCCCTTCTCCATTGAAAAAAAAAAATATAGAAAAAAATGAATGTAAAGCATTACTTTCCACATGTGTTTACTCTATCATTAATGAAAAGGTGAACGTGACATTCATTAAAGTGGTTATAAAGGCATGAGATTTTTACCTTAATGCATTTGCTGCATTAGGGTGAAAAAAAACCCTTCCATAATCAACCCCCCCTTAATACTTAATAAGTCCTATTTTAATCCAGCTTGGAACAACAGCTCTGCTTTTTCCCTCTCTTTCACAGACACAGAGACAGCAGCAGGAGCCATTGGCTGCTGTTGCTGTCAATCAAATCCTGTGAGGAGAGAGCAGAAGGCAGGCCCAAGCCATGCTGTTTGTGTCTATAGACGCACACAGCCCGCCTTGGGAGCGAGCCTACATGAGTGCTTCCATAGCAAGCAGCTTGCTTTGGGGTCACTCAGCAAAGAGCAGGAGCCAACAGCTCTGCCGGGGGACCCCAGAAGAGGAGGTTCTGGGCCGCTCTGTGCAATACCATTACCATTAGGTATCACGTGTTTATTATTTTAATTAAAAACAAATGTACCTTTACAACAACTCTAAACATTCATTGCCAGTGAAACTTCTTGGTGCATATGTTTAAACCTATAGTGATTGATTATCCTGCAATTAAATGTGAATGTCAAACTGTTTTTTTAAATATGCCAGCAAACCACGATCAATTTTTTTTTACTTGGCTAATACCCACATACTAGGCCCACTAAGGGTCTTGCAATTGAGCTTTAATTAAACTGCTATAAAAAGCTAGTATCTCTGTTGTTCTAGGAACTCAAGAGAGTCCCTATTATACAGAGAAGAACATCAGCATGATTTCTCAGGTCTTTAAACATAAATGTGTAACTATTCAATCTTACTCATGGACCCAAATCAACATTCTACCAAAAGTATATTCTCTCCAAAAATCAAATGTGTCTAATATCATCAAAAGGTTTAATTTGTTTGAAATGTTAAGAATAGATGTGGTCTAATGAAGACATTCAGGGGTTACATGAATCATCTCTGCCCTCGGCTTGCTTTTGTCCTGCAGCCAATTTTGCTTCAATAGAGTAATACACTGCCTAGCATTTTAAAGCAGGCAAAGTAATATTTTTTTATCTATATATATATATATATATATATATATATATATATATATATATATATATATATATATATATGTATATATATATAATATTATTTTTTTAATCATTTTTTATCCTTTTCAACAGGGTGTACCCTAATATATAACTATACGATATCTCACAAAGGTGAGTACACCCCTCACATTTTTGTAAATATTTTATTATATCTTTTCATGTGACAACACTGAAGAAATGACAATTTGCTACAATGTAAAGTAGTGAGTGCACAGCTTGTATAACAGTGTAAATTTGCTGTCCCCTCAAAAATAAATCAACACACAGCCATTATGTTTAAATCGCTGGCAATAAAAGTGAGTACACCCCCAAGTGGAAATGTCCAAATTGGGCCCAATTAGCCATTTTCTCTCTCCGGTGACATTTGACTCATTAGAGTTACAAGGTCTCAGATGGGAATGGGTAGCAGGTGTGTTAAATTTTATGTTATTGCTCTCACTCTCTCATACTGGTCACTGGAAGTTCAACATGGCACCTCACGGCAAAGAACTCTCTGATGATCTGAAAAAAAGAATTGTTGCTGTACATAAAGATGGCCTAGGCTATAAGAAGATTGCCAAGACCCTGAAACTGAGCTGCAGCATGGTGGCCAAGACCATACAGCAGTTTAACAGATTCCACTCAGAACAGGCCTCACCATGGTCGACCAAAGGAGTTGAGTGCACATACTCAGCCTCATCTCCAGATGTTGTCTTTGGGAAATAGATGTATGAGTGCTGCCAGCATTGCTGCAGAGGTTGAAGGGGTTGGGGGTCAGCCTGTCAGTGCCCAGACCATACGCCGCACACTGCAAATTGGTTTGCATGGTTGTCGTCCCAGAAGAAAGTCTCTTCTAAAGATGATTCACAAGAAAGCCCGCAAACAGTTTGCTGAAGACAAGCAGACTAAGGACATGGATTACTGGAACCATGTCCTGTGGTCTGATGAGACCAAGATAAGCTTATTTGGTTCCGATGGCGTCAAGCGTGTGTGGCGGCAACCAGGTGAGGAGTACAAAGACAAGTGTGTCTTGCCTACAGTCAAGCATGGTGGTGGGGTGTCATTGTATGGGGCTGCATGAGTGCTGCTGGCACTGGGGAGCTACATTTCAATGAGGGAACCATGATTGCCAAAATGTACTGTGAGATACTGAAGCAGAGCATGATCCCCTCCCTTTAGAGTATTCCAATATGATAACGACCCCAAACACCCCTCCAAGATGACTATTGCCTTGCTAAAGAAGCTGGGGGTAAAGGTGATGGACTGGCCAAGCATGTCTCCAGACCTAAACCCTATTGAGCATCTGTGGGGCATCCTCAAACGGAAGGCGGAGGAGCGCAAGGTCTCTAACAACCACCAGCTCCGTGAAGTCGTCACGGAGGAGTGGAAGAGGACTCCAGTGGCAACCTGTGAAGCTCTGGAGAACTCCATGCCCAAGAGGGTTAAGGCAGTGCTGGAAAATAATGGTGGCCACACAAAACAATAACACTTTGGGCCCAAGTTGGACATTTTCATTTAGGGGTGTACCCACTTATGTTGCCAGCGGTTTAGACAGTGATGGCTGTGTGCTGAGGGGACAGAAAATTTACACTGTTATACAAGCTGTACACTCACTACTTTACATTGTAGCAAAGTGTCATTTCTTCAGTGTTGTCACAAGAAAAGATATGACAAAATATTTACAAAAATGTGAGGGGTGTACTCACTTTTGTGAGATACTGTATAGTTATATATTAGGGTACACCCTGTTGAAAAGGATAAAAAATGATAAAAAAAAATTATAAGGTTGGCTCAGAAGTGTACAGGCTATTATTGCATAAGCACAAGGTTAAATATAACTCTGTTCGTTTTTATTTTAAATTCTTCCATTCCACAAAATTGCAGATACAACTCTAAATCGACATACCCAGGGCTTTTTTATTTTGTGTGAATAAAACAAATGGAGCAAACAATTAAATTGTTGCTGATAGCAATCTATTAGATTTTCAGTTTAATTTTCTAAAAAGTTAGAGATGCCACCTGATTGGCTGCTATCAGCAATAGCTCAGATTTTGTGTTTATTTAAATTTTTTCTGTTTTAATGAATCAGCCTTAAAAGGAGATTTCCTCAGCCTTGCCTTGGGCATACCACATTAAAGTATAAAAAAAAAAAAAAAAAAAAAAAGGTAAGCTGTTTTCCATATTAACCAGTGCAACTTTCCTGTGTTTTTATTTTTTTTAATTGTATAAGACAAAAAATAATAGGATGGGTGTGTGGGCGCCACTACACTGTATATTAGATGAACTTTCGTTGGAAAAAGAAAGCAGGCTTGTTTAAATGAAAATATTTGTTCACTTACGTAATACAGTATAAAGTAATAAAGCTAACACATTCCAATAATGTATAATAATTTACTTTAATGTCGCATTTATAACGTTAATAGGTTTTATGTTATCTTCATATTGCACTCACTCTTTTTTTTTTTTTATAACATCTATACTCTAATATTTTTCCTTATTTACATCCTCAAAAACTTGGTAATGTTTAGATACTGGCCCTACTCCTAAAGCATACACGTTACCAGATATAATGAATCTGAAGGGGTTAATACTGTGGAGAGTCTTAAAACCGAGCATGCATTCTCTAAATCATGCAAACACTAATATATTCAGTGTACATTTACCATAACTGATCAATAAAATATCAAATAAAATAATCTTCTTGTAGTTGACAAGACTAATTGTTTCAATCTGATGCAAATAATTGTAAAGGGCTTGTGCCTACTAGATTCCAAGGTACTGTCTCGGGGACTGTGACTCTTGGGGGACCTGGCCTTCTGAGGAAAAAGAACAATCTGTGTTACTATTACCTTTTAATCAGTGTTACTATTGCCTTTTAATCAGTGTTACTATTACCTTTTAAAGGACACCTCAAAGTGTCTTAGATTTATTGTTGAATCAAAGTGTTAGCACATGCATTTAAGAAAGGGGTAATGGTCTGATATAAACTGCAAGACTATGTGTTAATAAAACTGCACATTTTGTCTTGAAAAATATGAATATAAAAATGGATTTGTTAATGTGCCGTGAGCAAATGATTTGTGTCCGTCAGATTTAGTGTTTGCAGGTACTATAAAAATCTCAAGTTTTAAGTATGAATAAAGAGATCGTTTTACAAGGATGCAGGTCCCATTTCAATTTTAGAGATTAGACATAACATATTGTTCTAGTTACTTTATTATAAGGTTTACAGGTTTGATTCATAACATGCAGAAGGATCAATTCAATCCAAATGTACTCAAAAATGTAAACAAAGAGAGAGGCGCCTCTAAGAGTAGACTGTAATACTTTAATAAAAAGGCAAGAGTGACCAGTGCTATGGAGGTGTGTGAATAACGTATATTAAACAGGTGTAAGCTGCCAGCATCAAAACCCCGTGGGGTTAAATTAAGTGAAAGTTGCAAAAGAGTTGCCCCGGCGCTACCTCTAAGTGACAAATTGTCACCTTAAACTATATGTGCCATAAAGTGAATAATTACAAAGACAGTTGGTAGATTAAAATAGTGCACATATGAATAAATAAACAATTTTCCACTTGTGAGCGGAACCTTACTTGTGCTGAGTGTAAAAACCAATGTGAGAAGGTGCTCTGTGCAAAGGTCAAATAAATAAATAAATAAATAAGCGCTAGTGAGAAATAGTGATGAGATTTTATTCCAAATGTAAATAAATACAGTGCAGAAAAAATAAATTAATTCGGTGCAGAAAAATTAATTGTGCCACTGGAAATTGATGAACCAGTGTAAAATTATTATTTAAGAGAATTCTTGAAAAGTGCCAGCAAAACAAGTGAAAAAAGAAATTCCCACTGTGTAGAAAAGAATGTTGCATTAACTAGTGTGGCCACTAGATGTCGCAACCGATACACAACCTGTTTTGGTAGTTTTTACTTGAATGGGGTAGGCACAATTGTAGAGGTTCCTTCTCTTCGGCGAGCAGGCACACGCCAATCGATATCATAGAATGCAAGAGAAAGGGAACCCCATTTGTGCAGTAAATAAATGCCAATAGAATAGCGAGCAAAGATATACTCACGGTGTAGGCTGTATGTGATCAGTTCGGTCTCCCAGGAAGCTTCCGCGTTCCACGGTCAGATGCTTGAGAGCCGGAAGTGACGTTATGACGCAATGGACCCGCCCTACACGTTTCGTCAGAGGACGTCTGCTGGAGCTACTTTAATACACAATTCATAGTAGTAAGTCACATGGAGTGGATGTAGCTGGTGACCGTAGGGCCAGCTGTACAGCAGATGGGAATCCAGATCGTGGCTTGGATAGCAGAAGGTCTGGCGCACTGGATAATGTCACCGGGATGCTACACATTTCTGAGCGTGCTAGGGACTGATCCTAGGCTATATTTATACCACTAGGGGGAGGTGCTCGTTTGGAAATACACATTTATAGACCCAATGTTCAATGGCTAGAATAATGTGAAGCATGAGAGGCACAATACAGACTGCACAAATTATTAGAATAAAAAGTCATTAAAAATACATATTAAAAATAGAAATTACAGTTAAAAAATAGTAATAAAGGTAAAATAACAGAAAATAAAAATATATGATATAACAGATATATATATATATATATATATGTAGATAAATATTTACCTATACCTACGATAGTGATAAAGAAACATTGGCGAGACTAAGGTCTAACGTATGTATATTTATATATATATATATATATATATATATATATATAAGATTATATATATATATATATGTAGTACTTAGAGGAGAAATTTGGTGTAGGAGGGGGGAGGGGAAAGAGGAAAATGGACATAATGGATAGGGATAAATTACCGTAAATGAAAAGAAACGTTATAAGGGGATAATGTAGAGTAATAATATACCACTGGGGGTGCCATTAACAGATGATACAGTAAGAGTATTATTATACTCATATATGGAAATAACTAATTCTAAAATTTAAGACATATCAATTTATACCGAAAGAACGTGGGAAAAGTGGGGGGGCATACTGGACACATACATGTTATTGGCTCTAGGATAATATAATTTATATAAAAAATGGGCAGAACAGGGATAAAGCATGCTTTGCATACTGCCACACAATGTGTGTTTTAAAAGCAAAACACACATCAGGTTGATTATGTATATACAGTATCCCACAAAAGAAAGTACACCCCTCACATTTATGTACATTTTTTATTATATTTTTTCACGTGACAAAACTGAAGAAATGCCACTTTGCTACAATGTAAAGTAGTAAAGTTTTTATAACAGTGTAAATTTTCTGTCCCCTCAAAATAACTCAACACACAGTCATTATTGTCTCAACAGCTGGCAACAAAAGTGAGTAACAATGTCCAAATTGGGCCCAAAGTGTCAATATTTTGTGTGGCCACCACTATTTTCCAGCACTGCCCTAAACCTCTTGGGCATGGAGTTCACCAGAGCTTCACAGGTTGCCACTGGAATCCTCTTCCACTCCTCCATGACGACTTCACGGAGCTGGTGGTTGTTAGAGACCTTGCGCTCCTCCACCTTCCGTTTGAGGATGCCCCACAGATGCTCAATAGGGTTTAGGTCTGGTTACATGCTTGGTCAGTCCATCATCTTTACCCTCAGCTTCTTTAGCAAGGCAGTGGTCGTCTTGGAGGTGTGTTTGGGGTCATTATCATGTGGGAACACTGCCCTGCGGCCCAGTCTCTGAAGTGAGGGGATCATGCTCTGCTTCAGTATCTCACAGTACATTTTGACAATCATGGTTCCCTCATTGAAATGTAGCTCCCCAGTGCCAGTGTAATGTTCTGGTACCTCTGGTACCCTTGTTTCCATATTTCTCCTCTGCTAACTGCGTCCCATCTTGTGTAACAAAAGACGCATATACCTTTAAGACCGGATGACATCATTGCCGAGCATCGCTATGAGCGGCTATTTCAATTGCCGGCTTGCTCTCACTCATCGCTCATTCAAACCACATGTTCACCGCACCTACTCCTGTGAAGTCGGAGCTGCTGACATTCCCTTGCTGAACTGAAGCCGGAACCTCGCTGGTGATCCGTATCTCGCTACGGGATCACCTCTCTCTAATGGACACTATTACTACTAACCTATCTAAGTGATAAGTACCCCACAGGGGATTCTTACTAACCAATCTCCTACTGTCATCTACTGCAATTACCAAGACTATCTGTATCTATCTATTCACTATCATCTGCATAGACTGTTAGCTCTTGGGACTACCTTCAACTATCCTTGCACTAGGTTACTCTGTCTAAGTATACTCCATCTGTGTCCTCTTACCATCTGCACTATACTTGACATCAGAACCTATCTGCTTTACCATCACCTGCAACTCTCCTAATACTATTTCTAGTGCTCACCATACAATAGCCTGTCTCTCATCTATACATCCTCATATATTCTATCCCTCCATTAAACATCTAATTAAGTATATATATGGTATATAACAGGCTGTACACGGTGATGAAGTCCTGAGAGTTGGATATGTTTGTTCAACAGATTCTCTACAAGGCTACTGAGTGTAATAATTCTGCAGCTGTAAATCCATCCACTAACAAAAACGCATGAACGTTACAGCCAGCAGCACTCATGCAGCCCCAGACAATGACACCCCCACCACCATGCTTGACTGTAGGCAAGACACACTTGTCTTTTTACTCCTCGTGTGGTTGCCGCCACACATGCTTGACACCATCTGAACCAATTACGTTTATCTTGGTCTCATCAGACCACAGGACATGGTTCCAGTAATCCATGTCCTTAGTCTGCTTGTCTTCAGCAAACTGTTTGCAGGCTTTCTTGTGCATCATCTTTTGAAGAGGCTTCCTTCTGGGACGACAGCCAGGCAAACCAATTTGATGCAGTGTGCGGCATAAGGTCTGAGCACTGACAGGCTGACCCCCTCCCTTCAACCTCTGCAGCAATGCTGGCAGCACTCATACATCTATTTCCCAAAGTCAACCTCTGGATATGACGCTGAGCATGTGCACTCAACTTCTTTGGTCGACCATGGCGAGGCCTGTTCTGAGTGGAACCTGTCCTGTTAAACTGATGTATAGTCTTGGCCATGGTGCTGCAGCTCAGTTTCAGGGTCTTGGCAAACTTCTTATAGCCTAGGCCATCTTTATGTAGAGCAACAATTCTTTTTTTTCTGATCCCCAGAGAGTTCTTTGCCATGAGGTGCCATGTTGAACTTCCAGTGACCAGTATGAGAGAGTGAGAGTGATAACACTAAATTTAACACATCTGTTCCCCATTTACACCTGAAACCCTGTAACACTAACGAGTCACATGACACCGAGGAGGGAAGATGGCTAATTGGGCCCAATTTGGACTTTTTTACTTAGGGTGTACTTACTTTTGTTGCCAGCGGTTTAATCATTAATAGCTGTGTGTTGAGTTCTTTTGAGGGGACAGCAAATTTACACTGTTATACAAACTGTACACTCACTACTTGACATTGTAGAAAAGTGTAATTTCTCCAGTGTTGTCACATGAAAAGATATAATAAAATATTTACAAAAATGTGAGGGGTGTACTCACTTTTGTGAAATACTGTATATAGAGATATGATCGTTGCAAATACACTAGAGTGTGACACACATGCACCCGTTTTATATACAGGCCAGGAACCAAGAAACGTACCCGTAGATTATTTTCAGTAATTATGATAACAGCTGGTAGGGTGATACTTACTATCTGATGGAAGGGAGACCCCCAAATGTAAGTGGGAGGGACCAAATAAAGATAGGCCTGAAACAATACATGTAAAAAAAAAATAGAAATGTAATCATGTGTATATAGTGGTAGATCAATAGAGGAGGGGGGAGAGGAGACTGAAGCAAGGAAAAGGAGAGAAATATAAAAGAAAGCTAATGGGTCGGTAAAGAACTAGGGTAACTAAAGTATGGTAGCAATTTTAATACCTTTATTGAGGCCGCCTGGTGAGTGTCAAGAGAATAAATCCAATATGTTTCTCTTGCACACAATCTCTTAAAACGTTCAGCATCAGGGAGCAATCTAGGCATCTGTTCTATTACCCACACTATTAGTCCGGCAGTGGATTTTTGGTGGAACTCGGCAAAATGCCGTGGAACACTATGTTTATCTTTTCCTTGTTCGATAAAACGTGCGGCCTACATAAATTAATCCACAGGGACAAGATAATCCATAAATTACAAACTCTGAAGAACAACTAAATATTGATAAAAAATCTGCTCCCATCGATCAAGGGATTCCTGTTTAGAGATAGACCCCACATTGTCAATCTCTTCACTGATGATGTTATCCTAATGCTAACAGAACCCCAGATCTCACTCCCACAAGCTCAAAAAATTCTTACAGAATTTGGCAAAATATCTTATTATAAAGTTAATCACTCTAACTCTTTGATAATGGATACCTTTATCCCATCAAACACTAAGACTATTATGAAGGGGGCTCTACCGTATTCCTGGGCCGCGGAGGGTATTCCTTAGCTAGGCATCATGCTCACACGCTCATACTCCGCTTGAGTGAACCCCAATTATAAATCCCTGATCGCCAAAATAGAGGCCCAACTTAAACACCTAGCCCAAGTAGAGTTATCGTGGATGGGTAGATTAGTGGCATATAAAATGCAGATCCTACCTCAGATACTGTACTTTTTTAGGTCTTTTCTCATACCAGTTAAACAAACATATGTTATCTCCCTTACAGCACAATTGAGAAGGTTTATCTGTAAAGGAAAAAGAGCTTGATGCTTTCACCAGCTCTAATCAAACATAGATCAATGAGCAGTATGGGTATGGTAGATATACAAGAATAATTTACTGCAGTTCATCTAGATCAGTTGAAGCAATGGTTTAACCCCTTAACTGAACCACTCTGGCTGGACATTGAAAAACGTATCAACTAAACCAATAACCTTAGTTCCTTATTATACGCAGACACTTGGAAGGCGTTGAACCTGGCAGAATACTTACCGACATCTAGAGCTTCCATTAGCGCTTGGCGAAAGATTGTAAATCTTTCCCCCCATTCTCCGGTCTAGGATTCCGCTTGCTCCTTTAGAACATCTTATCCTAGACATTAGAGTAACCGCCCTGGAGGAACTAGGCGTCCGCTATGTGAAGGACCTCTGGGGTGGGCACAAAGCAAAATCCTCTGAAACAATCCTTAATAAATATTCCCTTCCACATACCACTCACTTCACATTGCTCCGTATTCTAAATTTTCTTAAAGCTTCGCCACCTCCTTCCATTACACTCCAACCCGCAATATGGCAATACCTCTCAGAATATTCAAAACCAACCAAAGGAACGTCTTTCTTCTATAGAACATTACAGGACAAAATTAGATTTGTCAAGGCAAAGCCAATGCTCCAATGGGAGACAGACCTTAAGGCCTCCTTCTCTGACTCCCAGTGGATCCATGCTTTAAGATACTCCAACTCCATATCACATTGTGGTAATCACTGGGAACTAGCTTTGAAGATATCTCTCTGCTGGTATAGACTGGCTAAAATGTACCCTACAACTTCTCCACAGTGTTGGCGTGGTTGTGGTTCCACTGGCAACTCAATGCATATACTACAAGAATCTCTGTAGTTTCTGGCGGAAAACATTTCAGACCATATCCAAAATCACAGTTATTCTCACTCTGTTGAACCCCACTCTGGCCCTACTCAACCTGGGCATCAACAGATTCCCAATCATGTACCATGGTATAGTGGCCAACATCTTACTCTCGGCCCATTTGACTATTACCAGACACTGGAGACAGGCAAAGGGGTACGCAGCCTATGGCATTAGGGTGTGCACCTCAAACCAAAGCTCAAACACATGTGCGTGTGTGTGTGTGTATATGTGTATACATATATATATATATATATATATATATATATAAAAATATATATAAATAAATAAAAACACACTTTTTTGGGCCAACCTAGGGTTCATATTGATTTGAATTGGCAGGCAGCCCTGCTCAGTGTTCAGTCTCACACACTGACACTGCTCATCTCTAGCTGCCACCCGCCTGCCGCTATCCTCCGCTGCTTCTGCCAAACTTCCAAAGCGGGGATAGAGAGGCCAGAGGGGAGGTGGAGTGCAGCTGTATACCTGCTGCCGGAACTATAGAAGCCACATCGGAAAATGCGGCTGAAATTACTCCGCGGCTGTGGTCCCCTAGTCCCTGAACAAACACCTCCGACCTCCCACTCGCAGCACAGCTGTTTTTTCCAGCCCGCACCTGACCCCAGTTAGTTATTGGTAATACTGGCACATGTTGCAGCACTAGCTCTAGCACCAGCAGGCAGCAGTGAAAGCACAGACAGGGCATGAGGGTGATTAGGATGTGCCTGTGCACACCCGGCACACCCCTTGCGCACGCCTGTGGAGACAGGACTTAGCCCCCAATCCATCCGAAATGATCAATACCAAACCCCCAACATTTCTTATGGGAAAAGTCCATAGCCCTGCAAGACAAAAATCCCTGAACCTTTGATCTCATTTGGAAACCTTGGTCCTTGTGGCACCCATAATTTTCACCGCATGATTGGTGCTTATTGATAAGTTCAACTGATGTTGTATCTGAGGTTATACAATCCATTAGTGCCTTGTCCCTGTTCCCCCTCCTTTTTCCCCTCTGGTATTACTCATTTTGTACTCCTCTTTCTGAATAGCTTATTGGTATACTTAAATTGTACCATTCTTTTGCTAACAGAAAACCTACTGATGTTTAAATATTCATTGTATGGTTGCCTGTATTACTATTACTACTATAGCGGCTGCTGCCAGTATTGACGCCGTGGGTGGGAGGGGGGGGTGACAATGCGGTGGGGAGTGGACTGGGGTATAATTCCTAGATGCTTTTCCTTTGCAGAAGCCTAGAAAAAATGCCACTTTTTTTTTTTTGAGCAAGCTTGTGACATAACCATCATACTGTACAGTTTAACATCCTGGCAATGCATCTGAAAAAAAGAAATTAAAAAAAAAATATACAATTTCCAAGCAAGCTCAGTCTGAGTATAAAACCGCAATGCCCTTTGTTACCTATTGTAATCTTTCACCATTTCCATGAACAATGAAACATTGTATATGAGTAATTTTGGTACCCATTTACAATGCTAGATATTGGTTAAGGCCTCTTGCACACAGGTGTCGTAATTTATTTATGTTTACTCGAGAACTTATTCACAAAAAGTCAGAGTAAAAAAAAAAAAACTGTAGAAAGCAAAAAACTTCATTGCTGTGTTCTAATATACTCATTTTTATTTGCGTAAACATGTTTATAGATACATAGACACACATATGCTCATAAATTGCTGCACTCAAATGTATTATTTTCTTGTTTTATAGCTCTGCTGTATAACTGATCTTTACTTAGCTGTGTGCATTGTTCCATAGACAAACATGCAATTAATTTCAAATCAGTAAAAATTATTTTTTTTACTCCGATGTGTAAGATGCCCTAAACACAAGCTTGAAAGAAAGGCTCATCAAAGATAAACATTACATTGCAGTTGTTATATTTAGAACCCAAAATGGTGAATACTGTAAGGTGTGTGGACCCTTGTTTAACCACTTCCCGACTGCCCGCCGCAGTTATACTGTGGCAAGGCGGCCCTCCTGCCTGAACCAACGTAGGTATACGTCGGTCGTGCGCCTGCAGGTAGGGGGCTAGCAGGCACCACCACTGGCGTGCTCCCGCCCCCACTCGACAGTGGGGATGCCGTTGCATGGGGCAGGCAGCTCTGATTGCCGCTTGACACCAGCAATCGCTCCCTGCTGAGAGAGAAGAACAGTTAGCTGTTGTAAACACAGCAGACCGTTCTTCTCTCAGGAATGATCACAGAGGGCCTGTGATCCTTCTATATAGTGACACAGGTCTCTGTGATCATTTCACAAGCCCCGCCCCATACAGTTAGAAATACACCCCTAGGTACACATTTAACCCCTTGATCACTTACTGTGTTAACCCCTTCCCTGCCAGTGTCATTATTACAGTAACAGTGCATATTTTTTTTAGCATAGCTGAACCCTGTGATCTCTGTCTCTCACAGAACCTCTCCCCCCACACACGTCAGTAAGCATGAGGCACACATTTAACCCCTTGATCACCGTCAGTGTTCATTTTTACAGTAACAGTGCTTATTTTTAGCACTGATTACTGTAGTAATGTCACTGGCCCCCCCAAAAGTGTCAAAAATGTCAGTCAGGGGTCCGATCTGTCCGCTGCAATGTCGCAGTCCCGCAAAAAATCGCAGATCTCCACCATTACTAGTAAAAAAAAAAACAATAAAAATGGCATAAATCTTTCCTGTAGTTAGTAAATGCAATAACTTTTGCGCTAACCAATCAAAATACGCTTACTGCAATTTTTTTTACCAAAAATATGTAGCAGAAAACAAATTGGCCTAAAATGTTAAAAAATGTAGATTTTTTTATTTGGGGGGGGGGGGGGGGGATGTTATATAGGAGAATGTGAAAAATATTGCTTTTTTTCAGTATTGACTACTTTTTTGTTTATAGAGCAAAAAATAAAAATCGCACAGGTAATCAAATACCACCAAAATAAATCTCTATTTGTGGGGAAAAAGGAAATCAATTTTATTTGGGTACAGCGTGGCATGACCGCGCAATTTTCCATTAAAGCAACTATCACATGACAGATCGTGTGGTGTCACAGAATCCCTTAGAGTTCAACACCAATGAGGAGTCAGGTGCCAGCTATGACAGAGGAAGGAACGGTAGGTGAACACTAACAAGATGAGCATCAACAGCCTTTTCTATGTGCACTCATGAGTGGTTAATTTTCAACTTTGTTACATCTTCTCATCCTAATCGTTCCTCTATTTTTTTATTTGCTTTTTTTTTTTATTTAATTTCCCTTCAGATTCCAAACATAGAGCTTAAACATAAAGATAGAAAGCTAATCTTCCCCTGGAACAATATTTTGGTTAGCAAAATATTTTTTGTCACTGTTTCAATTGGCAGCGGGGACTCCGATGCATGGGGCTGGTGGCTCTGATTGCCGTCGGCCACCCGCGATCGCTCGCTCCCCACTGAGAGAGAAGAATTTAAACACAGCAGACCATTCTTCTCTCTGGAATGATCACAGAGCTCCTGTGATCCTTCTATATAGGATCACAAGTCTCTATGATCATTTCACCCCCCCCCCCACCCACAGTTAGAAACACTCCCCTTATTGCAATTTTTTTTTACCAAAAATATGTAGCAGAAAACTAATTGGCCTAAAATGATGTAAACATTAGATTTTAGATTTTTTTGTTTATTTTTTGGAAATGTTATGTAGCAGAATGTAAAAAATATTGTTTTGTTTTTTTTTTTCAGAATTGTCGCTCTTTTATTATTTAAAATAAAAATTGCACGGGTGACCAAATACCGCCAAAAGAAAGCTCTATTTGTGGGGGAAAAAAGGACATCAATTTTATTTGGGTATACCGTCGCAAGATCATGCAATTTTCCATTAAAATAATGCAGTGCCGGATCGCAAAAAATGGCCTAGTCATTAAGGGGGCAAATCCTTCCAGTCCAAAACTGGTTAAAAACGAGTACTGGCAACCTATTTTCTATTTACAATACTGAAAGGACCATATTTAAACCTTATCTATACCAAAAACGTTTTCTTTAGTTGTCGAATAAAATGGGGAAATATTGGAACCCCTGTCAGGTTTTACTTCTGCTTCTCCACCCTATCCAAAACAAAAATAAAAAAAAGTTTGGCTATAGATACACATTAGGTGACATCACATCCTTCCTAATGGAAAGTAAAAATGATTTACATTGTGAGTCCTCAGATCTTGTTCAGATAGCTCCATAAACATTTCATGGCCAGAGATGTTCTTCCCAGAAGTCTTCTTAATGAAACTCTAATAAAGTAAATAAATCAAATGACGCATGATTTAGTGTATCCGGTATTTACCATAAATAATGATACTACATTAAAATGATAGAGGTGAAATTCTGATGGGGTTTATTTACAAGAATTTGATAAAAAAATACTAGCTATTTGAGAAAATGGACATAGGTTACCACTGACTCGAATTCAGAAAAATTAAGGGATACAGATAATCATAATTTTACAATGTGGGTCTAAATCTCATATTTGTAGGGTTTAGGCATGTTTATGACTGCATCAACTATAAAAAAGATGATCATAAAACAGGAATAGTAAATAGGATTACCAATGACGTGGCAGGTGTGGTTGAAATGAGTCTTAAAGATATATGACTTACATTGTTCTTTAAACCTAAATCTAGAGTATGCAATGATTTATAATTAATAAAATAATAATCTTAAAGAAACCACAATAGGGAGAAAAAATAAAATGTAGACCAAGTTGATGATCCTGTATTAATGAGAAGAAATCAGGACTTCAGAGTAAACTTTAGAGAAAGCAAGATTTAAACTGAATTTGGGGAAGACTGAGAGCATGAACAGTTTGAGGAAAAATCCTAGGGAAAAACATGAAGGAAGTATACAACAGAAAGCTACATGGGCTACCTGGGCCTCACACCAAATGAGGGCAACTATACAGTGCATCCGGAAAGTATTCACAGCACTTCACTTTTGCCACATTTTTTATGTTACAGTACAGCCTTTATCCAAAATTGATTAAATTCATTATTTTCCTCAAAATCCTAAAAAAACAATTCCTCAGAATAACAACATGAAAGAAGTTTGTTTGAAATCTTTGCAAAAAAATCCCATGTACATAAGTATTCACAGCCTTTGCCATAACACTCAATATTTAGCTCAGGTGCACCCTATTTCCAAGGATCATCCTTGAGATGTTTCTACAATTTGATTGGAGTCCACCTGTGGTAAATTTAGTTGATTGGACATGATTTGGAAAGCACACACCCATCTATATAAGATTCCCACAGTTAACAGTTCATGTCAGAGCACAAACCAAGCCATGAAGTCCAAGGAATTGTCTGTAGACCTCTATGACAGAATTGTATTGAGGCACAGATCTTGGGAAGGGTACAGAAAAATATCTGCAACATTGAAGGTCCCAATGAGCACAGTGGCCTCCATCATCTGTAAATGGAAGATGTTTGAAATCACTAGGACTCCTCCTAGAGCGGGCCTCCCAGGCCAAACTGAGCAAAATCGGATGAGAAGGGCCTTAGTCAGGGAGGTGACCACGAACCTGATGTCACTCTGACAGAGCTCCAGAATTTCTCTGTGGAGAGAGGAAAACCTTCCAGAAGAACAACCATCTAAATCAATAGTCCAAAGGTGTGAAAAAAAGTCAAAAATCCAAAATTAAAAGTGTCTGTTATACAAAGGGTGTCAAATCAATCTCCTAATGGGTAAAGAGAAATGGATACAGTGATGATGATTCCACCTCCAGTGCATATACAATATTGTGAAAGTGCTCCTCCTTCACCGTTTATATGCACTCACCAGAAATTATATGAAAGAATGCCTTATGGTGAATCAAATCGAGAGCTGGAAACCCATCCTGACCCACAGGGCTGTCCTCCTGGACGCCATGCAGCAGATACAGTGTATAAAATGTCACCAAGCGAAGCCAAAGAAGCTTATATATGTAGTATTTATTAATATAGTTAAAAATACATGTACATGTCACATGAAAAATGGCCAACAACTCACATAGGAAAGACCTAGATCAGGGATACAGCAGTCAGACACCAGCGTGTAGGCCCCTCCCGACGCGTTTCGTGTGCATGCACATCACAGGGGTACACCGCTCATCACCTGGCCGATTCTATCCCTACAGTGAAGCATCATGGTGGAAGCATCATGCTGTGGGGATATTTTTCAGTGGCAGAAACTGGGAGACTAGTCAGGATCGAGGGAAAGATGAATGCAGCAATGTTCAGAGACATATGATGAAAACCTTCTCCAGAGCGCTCTGGACCTCAGACTGGGGTGAAGGTTCATCTTCCAACAGGACAACGACCCTAACCACACAGCCAAGATAAAAAAGGAGTGGCTACAGGACAGCTCTGTGAATGTCCTTGAGGGGCCCAGCCAGAGCCCAGACTTCCACCCGATTGAACATCTCTGGAGAGATCTGAAAATGGGTGTGCGCTGACTCCCCATCCAACCTGATGGAGCTTGAGAGGTCCTGCAAAGAATAATGTGAGAAACTGTCCAAACATAGGTGTGTGAAGCTTGTAGCATCATACTCAAAAAGACTTGAGGCTGTAATTGGTGCCAAAGGTGCTTTAAGGCTTTGAATATTTACAGTATGTACATGTGATTTTCCAGTTTTTTATTTTTTTATAAATTTGCAAAGATTTCAAACAAACTTCTTTCACACTGTCATTATTTGGTATTACTTGTAAAATTTTAAAGGGAAATTAATGAAATGAATCCACTTTGGAATAAGGCTGTAAGATAACAAAATGTGGAAAAAGTGAAGCACTGTGAATACTTTTCAGATGCACTGTATGTCCTTAAATTTAAAATAATCAAGAGAGCTGGAGAAAAGTGATAGTTATGAGCAGCAAATACGTACAAAAACTCAAAAATGAAGTAAGGTGTAAAGAATTAAAAAAAAAAAAAATGAAGTAAGGTGGACAAATTGTAACCAGAAAGCACCATCAGCCAAAAGTCATGTCAGGGTTGCAGCCTACCCAAAACCCAGATCCTGACTGAGAAACAAATAGTGCAACAAATAGATGGGTATGTTGGCGCTCCCAGAAACAATGACAATGGGCACTGATAAATCTCTTGTCTTAAATCAAATTGGCAAGTTTATTAAAAGGCTAAAATAATAATAAAATATGATGTGATGCCAGCAAATGTCCGACAGTTGGGCAATACCTTAAAGGAGGAGGACCCAGGAGTGAGGTGGAGACGCCTGTCCAAATGTGAAGCCTTGCTGATGGAACCACTAAGAGGCTGGAAGAGGAGCGGGAGAAGGAGAAGAGGGGGGGGAGCAGAAACCCCAGCCCCCGCAAATCAATACGTTCGGGCTGCACAGCGGCATCCACTCCTGGTCTCGAGCAGCACAGCGGCATCCACTCCTGGTCTCGAGCAGCACAGCGGCATCCACTCCTGGTCTCGAGCCGCTGAGGCGGCGCCGTCACTGGGCGCCCGCAGCTGAGTCACAGAGACGTGCTCACTGGAACCTGCTTGCCTCGTTACCAGGGACCTGAAGCAAAGGCAGCCTCACTGAGCCGGGTACAGCACACCGCCGTGTGAGCTGTCAGCTGGTTGAGAGGACATTAGTGGCCACAAATCAGGGATGACATGTTTCGGGCAAAGCCCTTCATCAGATCTGACAACAACAATAGACCCCCTCAGCAACAACAGATCCTTCCTAGCAACAACATATCATTCTTAGCAACAATAGATTCCTCCCAGCAACAATTGAACCCCCCCCAGTAACAATTGACCATCCAGCAACAATAGAACCCCCAAGAGCCATCATAAATAGACCTTCCAGAAACAATAGATCCCCAGCAGCCAGCAACAATAGACCCCTCAGCACACCCCAGCACCTCTTGCTAGTATCTATATTAGGTCCTGGATGTGCATTCCCCCACCTTCCTGCTGAAAAAAAGTCCTGGTTATGAGATATATAGATTTTGCACTAACTCTGTTTATAGGAATAAATTGTTTACATTGTATTTAGTTGTTCTGTAGCATATGGAAATCCTGTGATGGGAGCAAGGCCATCCCCCATTCACACATTTTAATATGTTTTATTTAATACTGTTACCTTTTCATACTCATTTATGTTCAGCTATTCATATGTTCCATGTTTCAATACACATCTGCAAAACCACTCTCCTATATAGTAATAAAAATTTGCAAATACGTCAAGTCATTCACATTCATTCCATAAAAAAAAAAAAAAAAAAGGATACAATTGTACAACTAGTTATCAATTTTTTAAAATACAAAGATGCAACCATCTGAAATTGTATAGAAAAGCTGTGCAGTGTATAGTACAACATACATAACATATTCCTTCTGTACATTATTTACTTTAAGGTTATGTGCACAAACACAGTTACGGGCAAAAATCTTAGGATGCCAAAGAAAGTTATGCTTAAATCTAAGCTCCAGCAATTGGACAAAATCTACCCTTGCAGTTCCCCTTCCCCCTGCATTGCAAAGGTACATGCTCTTTTAGCCTAGAGGCGCAGGGTTAAAGCGTAATTCCTTAATCCTGGCTCCGATAGGCTCTCTCCATGGCTGGTCGAGCGCTCAAAGTTGCTTTGAGTTGTGGCCGAATGCTCGCCTTCTACTCGTACAATGCAGGGTTAATAGTCTTGCACTATAGGTGAGGACACACACACACACACCTCCATCCTACACACACACACCTCCATCCTACACACACACGCACACACACCCACAGTCATCTCCATCCTATATACAAACACACACCTCCATCCTACACACACACACACACATCCATCTCTATTCTATACACACATACACACACACACACATCTCCATCCTACACACACACACACACAGTCATCTCCATCCTATACACATACACACACATCTCCATCCTACATACACACACACAAGTCATCTCCATCACACACACACACACACACAGTCATCTCCATCCTACACACACACACAAGTCATCTCCATCCCACACACACACACACACAGTCATCTCCATCATCCTACACACACACACACACACACAAGCACCTCCATCCTACACACATATGCCTCCATCCTACACACACACACACACACACACATGCTTATCTCTATCCTATATACACATGCACAGTCATCTCCTTCCTAAACACACACAGTCATCTCCATCCTGCACACACATATACACACACACACACACCTCCATCCTACACATACGCACATACACACACCTCCATCCTACACACACACACATACACACATCTCCATCCTATATACAAACACACACCTCCATCCTACACACACACACATCCATCTCCATTCTATACACACATACACACACACACACACACATCTCCATCCTACACACACACACACACAGTCATCTCCATCCTATACACATACACACACATCTCCATCCTACATACACACACACAAGTCATCTCCATCACACACACACACACACACAGTCATCTCCATCCTACACACACACACAAGTCATCTCCATCCCACACACACACACACACAGTCATCTCCATCATCCTACACACACACACACACAAGCACCTCCATCCTACACACATATGCCTCCATCCTACACACACACACACACACATGCTTATCTCTATCCTATATACACATGCACAGTCATCTCCTTCCTAAACACACACAGTCATCTCCATCCTGCACACACATATACACACACACACACACCTCCATCCTACACATACGCACATACACACACCTCCATCCTACACACACACACATACACACATCTCCATCCTACAAACACACACACACACATACACACATCTCCACCCTACATACACACAATCATCTCCATCCTACACACACACACACACAATCATCTCCATCCTACACACACACACATGCACACACACACACAAATTCATCTCCATCCTACACACACATATACACACACACACACACCTCCATCCTACACACACACACCTCCATCCTACACATACGCACATACACACACCTCCATCCTACACACACGCACATACACACATCTCCATCCTACACACACACACACATACACACATCTCCACCCTACATACACACAATCATCTCCATCCTACACACACACACACATACACACATCTCCACCCTACATACACACAATCATCTCCATCCTACACACACACACACATACACACATCTCCACCCTACATACACACAATCATCTCCATCCTACACACACACACACAATCATCTCCATCCTACACACACACACACACATGCACACACACAGTCATCTCCTTCCTAAACACACAAAGTCATCTCCATCCTACACACACACACACACACTCATCTCCATCCTCTCTCATTCTTCACTGTACATTCCTTATTTAACATTACAACATTCTGCACTATGTAAGCTATCTCAGACTCTATTTAACCACACTCCTTTAAACCACGCCCGCTATTCAATCACATTTAAACCACGCCCACTTTGCACGGAAAATCGCACCACATTATTACTTACCTTGCTTTTTGTAAACCACGCCCATCATATATGAATGCCCTGCTCACAATAAAAGTTATGCCCCGCAAACAGGGCCAGCAGAGGCTTTCTCCCCACACAGACAAAAAAGGGTGTTCCTAAAAACTCGCTTCAAATGTTGACAACTATGTCAATGATGCAGATCTCCTCTGTGTCTGCAGACACATTCTGGTTCATTCATGCACTCCAGCCATGGTACATGGCATTTCTCAGGGTGTGTTTCCTTATTGTGGCAACAGTGGACCATGCTAGCATAATCTATGTTGAAATAGGCACTTGCATTCTCCATTTGAACTCTCTGATAATTGTCACACTATATCAGGAAGTGACTGAATAAGGACCTACATGACAGAATCAATAGGTAATATTTTAATAAAAGCTGCAAATTTAAAAATACTGAAAATTACTTTTAAAATGTCATTACCATGGTAAGATTTATATGAAAGGTTATTGATTGGGTTTACATATTTTAAATATTGGGTTTATATAATAAAGGTAATTATTTGGTTGCTCTGATAAAACACTTTACAACTTAATATTAGTATTAATATCATGTTAATCACTTCCTGTCCATGCTATAGCCGAAAGATGGTTACAGCGCAGACCTAAATTGCCGGGAGGGCATCCACGTACGTCCTCCAGTGCATGAGCTGCCTGTGTGCTCCCTGCAGAGCGCGCATGGCTCACTCTGTGATCAGTGAGTGAATGAGATTTGGCTGATCACAGATCTGAGTAAGGGCCCGATCCTGTCCCCTTGTCACGTGATCATCTGTCAGCCAATGACAGCTGATCATGTGATGTAAACAGCAGCCGGAGATCAGTTTTTTTTCTCAGATTTTTTTTCCGATTGCCGGCTGCTGTTAGAGGGACATTGGTCCTGAAGAGGAGAGGATAGTATGTGCCCCAGTGCCACCTACCAGTGCCCACCAGTGCCACCTACCAGTGCAGGTCAGTGCCACCTGCCAGTGCCCACCAGTGCCACCTATCAGTGCCCACCAGTGCCACCTATCAATGCCCACCAGTGCCACCTATCTGTGCCCCATCATCAGTGCTGAATCAGTGTCACCTACCAGTGCATAACATTGCTACCTATCAGTTCCCATGAGTGCCACCTACCAGTGCCCATTAGTGCCACCTATTAGTGCTCATCAGTGCCCATGAGTGCCACCTATCAGTGCCACCTACTAGTACCCTTTAGTGCCACCTACTAGTGCCCTTCAGTGCCGCCCATCATCAGTGCACATCGGTGCCACCCATCAGTGCCACCAATCAGTGCCACCAATCAGTGCCCACCAGTGCCGCCTTATCAGTGCTGCCTTATTAGTGCCACCTTATCAGTGCCCATCAGTGTTGACTACCCATGCCCATCAGTGCAGCCTATCAGTGCCCATCAGTGCAGCCTATCAGTGCCTATCAGGGCTCATCAGTGCCGCCTCATCAGCGCACATCAGTGAAGGAGAAAAATGACCTGTTTGCAAACTTTTATAACATATGATAAAAACTATTTTTTCTTTTTTTTTTTTCAAAATTTTCAGTCTTTTTTTTGTTCAGCAAAAAAAAAAAAAAAAAAATACCCCAGTAGTGATTAAATACCAACAAAAGAAAGCTCTATTTGTTTGAAAAAAATGTATTTTGGGTACAGTGTTGCATGACCGTGCAATTGATATTCAAAGTGTGACAGCTCTGAAAGCTGAGAATTGGCCTGGGCAGGAAGGGGGTTTATGTGCCCAATAGGCAAGTGGTTAAATTACTACAAAATGCATCTTTGGTTTTCATATCTATCAGCGCCCTCTAGCCATGTCAATTATTTAATTATTAATGAATTACCTTTCATCATCTGTCACATGTTAAAGACAGAAAATGCAGCAAAAGCCCCCAAAAGCTGTATGCATCTAGTGAACATTTAAAGTAAAGCCAGGGGAACATATGGCACTCATGGGCCAGTTCGTACAGCAGCAGGTTTACAGGGAAAGCACCAAGCCTTAAATTGTAAAAATTATGATAACATTTTCCTTTTTCTGGACATTTGAGACTACACTCAGCAGGAGAACATCAGGGGGTGCAGGGATATTGGAAGAAGCTAGAATGTTCTTTACAGTTCAGAAAACATGAAACTTTCTCTCTTCCATCCTGTTGAGTCTGCACAGATAAAAACTAGCTCTGCATTTACAGCAGACCCCCAATACTGCCTTAGACAATACATTTTAACAGTAGATTTGTTGAAACAATCACATCACAAAAAGTGGAGTTTGTACTAAGAGCATAATCATAAAATGTTCAAATACATCATGCTTTTTTTTTTTCTCTATTATTGGTTAAACTGGATGCACTTGTGTCTTTTTTCAACCATGCTAACTATGTAACTATGCTACTCTGATTCCAAGCAGGTACTGTAAATCCTTGTTGGCTCTTTTATATCTCCAAAGACCGAATATACATGTAAAGCATGTATCGGGGTCCATGCCACTTCATCAGATACTCTAATGAAGGTGCATGGAACTTGAAACATGTTATTTAGTTGAGGTACTGCATAAACCAATACACAGATTCAGTCCCCTGTTCATGTTCCAACTTTGATTGCTGTCTCTCCCACTGCTGGCTTCTTCATTAAAGTACTTTTTAATCTGTTGGTGGGACATGGTTTTCCTCTGGATGAACTGTTTTTGGTGAAATATATTATTTAAGTCACGTATACTGCATGAAAGTACAATTTTTATTTCTCACTAAACACTGCACTACACATTGCACTGTTTCTGTTTTCCAGGAGCATCATCATGAAGATGTGTCTAGGCTAGCATAATGGTTAATTGCAGACCTAAGTAAACTTCCAATGAGACACATGTAACCCCCCCCCCCTTGTCCTAAACTGGGGCTATTGTGCCAATTTTGTTTTTGGCCCAGTAGATGTCACTGCTATCACTGGTCCTAGCATGAGATTTCACAAACAAAACTAACAAAGTTATGAATATTTATATTTCCTTCAGCCAATCCAGTAGAAGTTGTATGCCACTGGTGCATGCTGGGGAGGATATACTGTAGATATTTGGGACAGGCCATGTGCTTGGTCTTGTCTCAAGCTGAGACCTGAGGATGTGCTACCAGATAAAGCTCTGCTGTTAGCCTATTTGGGGGCCTAATGTGTGCTGAGGTGGCCCTAGAGCTTTCCTGCTTGGTCTGGAGGAAACTGCGCCCAGAAGGGCAGGAAGAAGACTCGTCTCTCAGAAGGGCCAGGTGACTTACTAGGAGGACGCACAAAAATATGTGAAACAATTTTGCAGATTTGAAAGCTCAGAGATAAGCAAATAACAACTGGACAGTATTTAAAACCTAACAGAAAAGTCCTCTCAATAGGGTCACAAGTTTCTATGAAAACCTGAAAAGGTCTACTTAACCCCAGGAAGATGGACTAACCTACATTCAGGGCCAATGCTAGACTATTTTGCGCCCTAGGCAAAGCCAGCTACTTGCACCCCCCTTTAATTTTATATAAATAAAGGGCATCTTTAATAATATAGCTGCAACAACTAATCGCTAAAAATCGATTATGAGAATCGTTGTCAACAATTCTCATTATCAATTAGTTGTTGCATTTTGTTTTAAAAGACACACAGCTGCATTTAGCAACCGTGTGTCTTTTAAATGATAGAAACGCAATACTCATTTCTATCGGCTCCTACAGCTGAATGACAAAAGTAAAATTGCTAGCAATGTCACTCTCAGCTTCCAAGTACACATGGGGACCAGTGTGATCCCCAATATTTTATTATCAATATCAGCAGTAATGTAATATATACAAAAGCAGCAGTCATTTAATATAATATTATATATATTATTCTATTAAAAGACTGCTTCTGCTTTTGTATATATACATATATATATATATATATATATATATAATATATTACTAGTCTGCTGTTGATATAATATTGGGGATCACACTGGTACCTGACCCATCTCTTCTTTCCTCTTTCGTGTAGTAAATGAAAGGGACTGACTCTCTGTGGCCCGCTCTGTTGTGTGGGTTGGACTGGGAGGAGGAAATGATGTGAGGCGCGCCACACCTCATTGGCTGGAAGCGCTGCCTGGCAGGCACCTGTCCTGGACTCTTGGCACTGCTGGTGGATTTGTGAAGCGAGTTCCGGCAAACATTCAGCAGCACACTGTCTGTAGAAGTATGGGCTGGCGGAGCCGCGGAGTCTCGTGTGGCGCAACAACACACATGATGATGATGGTTTTCATCCAGGCTGGATGGTCCAGCAGAGTTTCGGGAGGCTGTGCCAGCTGCACCCTCCCTAGGCAGCCGCTGCCCCTCTAGGTGGCAGCGTGCCCTAGGCAGCCGCATAGTTTGCCTAGTGGGAGCACCGACCTTGCCTAAATTGCTTTGCCACCTCTAACAGAGTGGGACTTCTGGGTATGGAGGAAAATGTAACCAGCGAGGAGCCCCCCGCTGCTGGCCTCAACCCTGGGTAAGCTCTAGTGTCAGATGTTGTTGAAGCTTACCCAGGTGGATAACATCATTACCCCTTTTTAAAAGCATCAGTCTAGCAATCGACCACTTAAGCCCAAGCACTATCACATTGGGGGCAGTTTCAATATCCAACTGGGTAAGCTACAACATGATCAGGGTGGACTACTGCAGCACGAAGCTGGTAAGAGAGTGTGAATCAGTGAGTAAACCTTGCTGATTGATTACACTGTTAAAAGACACTGTCACTTGTCCTGAATGGACAGGTGACAGTGTCTCCTTAAGTGACAAGAAGCCATAATAGATGATAGATGGTTGTATGGAATACGGGTCCTTGTAAAACTGATGAAACAATAAATGAGGAAAAGAACTGGAAAAAGTGATATTAACAACTTCTATACCTTTGGATGTCATATTAAATCCTGGACTTGAAGTGGAGATATCTCAATGATGCCTGCATCCCCAGGCATCATTCAGATATCTTTTTTTTTCTTCTGGCTATTCCCTGCAATGTAAAAGCAATCTTAGCCACTGTTGAGATGCTTTATTGTTTTTACAGGCAGCGGGAAAGGACATCCCCCCTCCCACCATCCTCCGGTGCTTCTACTGGCTCACCCACGCAATAGGCGAACCGGGGAATGAATTGGCCGGTGGCGGCTGTTTACAATAGAGCTGACAGAGGACCCGGGCGCAATGGTATGACGTCACTTTCAGAGTCAGCAGATGCAGTTTTTTTTCAGCTGGGAAACTGAGATTGTTTTTTTTTCTTTTATCTCAGGCTTTTCAGCATAGAGGAGAGATCTGGGGACTTATAGACCCCAGATCTCGCTGTAAAGAGGACCTGTCATGCCATTTTCTTATTCCAAGGGGTGTTTACATTCTTTGTAATAGGAATAAAAGGGATAAAAAAATACATAAATAAAGGGAAAGTGTAAAAACAAAGAAATGTAAAAAAAAAATAAACAAAAAAAAATGTAAAGCAACCTGTCCCCTTGTGCTCACACGCAGAAGCAAACGCATACATAGGTCACGTCTGCATTTGTAAACAACGTTCAAACAACACATGTAAGGTATCGCCTTGAAAGTTAGAGCGAGAGCAATAATTCTAGCATAAGATCTTCTTTGTAACTCTAAACTGGTAACCTGTAAAAAAATGTTAAAACGTAGCCTATAGAGATTTTTAGGTGTGTGTAATTTTAAAGCGTGACATGTTAGGTATCTATTTACACTTTTCACATAATATATGATGTTTTTCTTTCCAAATGAATCGAGTTTGAAAAATTGCTGCGCAAATACTGTGTGACATACAAAATTGCAATAACCGCCATTTTATTCACTAGGATTTCTGCTAAAACAATTTATAAAATGTAATTTATTTACAAAAAAATTATAATTTTTACATGTAGGAGAGGAATGCCAGAATTGGCCAGCTAAGGAAGCGGTAAAGGCCTTTTTTTTATAATAAACCTGTCATAATTACTTGCTCCTTGCAGCAGTTTTGAACATAGCAGCCCCAATCCTTCTCTTCTCGGGTCCCCTGCCGCCGCTTTTGGTCTCTTCTTCCTGCCAAGTGCTTCCAAAACAAGCAGCTTGCAATAGGGGAACCTTAACAGGCTCACTCCTGATCCATGGCTCTGCACACACACCTTGCCCCTTCTCTATCCTCATTGGCTCACTAGCTGTGATTGACAGCAGTGGAAACCAATGTCTCTGCCAATGACGACAGCTCAGGTAAGTATAGGAGGGGCTGGGGGAGCTGCTGCACACAGAAGGTTTTTTACCTTCATGCATAGAATGCATGAAGGTAAAAAAAAACCTTGAGCCTTTAGAACAACTTTATTTTGCAACATAGTATACATAAAACTCAAAACATACTGCATACACAAAAGAGCCTTGTCCGAAGCTAAAGTATGTTATTAGAGAACTTATAATGGTCAGAATACTTACTCAAATTGACTGAAGCTCTGTGGGATCACTTGGATATGAAGACAAAAACAGCCAAATTTACTTAAAGTCCTTGAAAAATTATTTGGAATGTTACCACAAGGCTATTTTAAAAAATGAATAAAGCAGTAAATTGCTTTACTTGTGTCCTCTAAGGAAGGTCATGCCTAATGACTGCATTGCTTGAAAAACACATTATATTCTAGTTTCCTTTATTTGTATATATTTCAATGTGCTTTTCGGAGCAAATATACTGTACAGATGTTGTCTAGATAAACAACTTTAAATGTATTCTTTGCCAAGTTAAGACTTTTTGCATGGCTCTGTAAATCATATGCACACCCACTTTTCCCACAAAATAGGTTGTAATCACTAGGCTTTTAAAAATGAAAAGGTGATTTGAAATAAAAGTCATTCTTCTGCCACAAAAATGCAATATATTATATTTCTGTTATAAAGAAAAATAACATTTTGCATATTCTTCCCCCTTACCTACAGGTTTGTACAATCTTCCTTTCTGTGTCCTCATCCTCTTGTCTTTTCTTCCCCTCTGTGGTTGACAGCTATTATATAATTGTCCTCATGTACTTACTCTGGTGAGCCAAGGAATGTCAGAATTGTGTTTTTAGAGTCTTGGAATGTCAGTGTTGTCATTTCAGATGTTACAGAATATGGTGCATGCTGAGAATATCATATACAGATATAGCAAAGAATATGACTTTATTTTATACTGATACATGAGCTATCATAATAATGGTGTTTAGATGCTTTGGAAACCTATTATTACATTTTCTTCTACACAGGTAAAGTGTAAGCTCTTGTGCACACACCTCTCCTCCAAAAAAAGGCGTGTAAGCTTTTGCACATGCTTTCCTTCTTGTAGATTTTAGGCTGTCACACACATTCATGCCCTGCCCAATAGACGTCAAGTTCTTCTTGACAACTACCATTGCCAAGTAATAGATTGTGTTGTCAATTATATCATATTAGAATTGGAATCATCATGGCTTCTACACAAGGTGCATGCTGCATAGGAATAGTGACATTAATGATACACTGCAGGAAATAATAGGAAGCACCTTTAAGATCATAGCTCTTGCTGTGTTAGAGATGCTGGCTATCAGACTACTTATATGACCTGTGCTAAGCCCAGGAACCAAATTGAGAAGCTTCTTATTCTGTTACAAAATCTTGGTATCACTTAGGTTTCATGCACATGGGACGTTTTACCAACTCTCCTAGAAGTCTTTCCTCCTGAGAGCATCGTTTTGGCAGAAAAAATGCCTGACGCTTGTAGAAGTGTGTAACATGTTTAGGTGTGATTACAGGCTCAAGCACTTGGGTGTAATTTAATTTAATTGACCAGAATAACTAACTAAGTAAATGAATCTAGAATTTTTTCCCTGCCTCTAAACTACTCTAAAAACCTATGTGTGCATGGACACATAAACTAACATGCAGGGGCATTAAGGGGCAGGGGAAAAAAAAGCGCCAGATGTCTCTAGTAGCAGCTGAAAAACATCCAGAGTGCATGAGGCCTAAAACTACTAAATATTGTATAATTAGTGTTGCGTAAAAAAATAAAAATCTATATCACTATGGATATAATATATTAGTATCCGCTCTAATTCTAGTATAGGTGATGTGTATAAACTTCCAATTGTTAAAACATAAATATTAAAATGCATACCAACTTATAACATCAATTAATAATATAATCAATTCAATAAATGTATAAAGTGCTGAGTGCTAGATCAATAATTATTGTATCACAATAGAGGACAATTTATAAGCACTTGGCACTAATTATTCACTATGGACTTATTTTCAATATATTATTAAGTTTTAAGCACTTTGTGGACTGTTTTTGGCATTTTAAAGTCGATTACACCTATTTATTATTATCACATTGCATGAGAGAATATATTAAGCATAATTTGCAGTATCTTAATTTAAGGAAGATTGATACAATAATTATTGATCTAGCACTCAGCACTTTATAAATTTATTGAATTGATTATATTATTAATTGATGTTATAAGATGGTATGCACTTTAATATTTATGTTTTAACAATTGGAAGTTTATACACATCACCTATACTAGAATTAGGGCGGATACTAATATATTACTGTATAACCATAGTGATATAGATTTTTTTTTTTTTGCGCAACACTAATTATACAATATTTTGGCACTGTGCACTTTCTGAGAAGTGAAGTGTTTGCAGCAATATATAAAAATCTAGGATAGGGAGGTTGCTCTCAGGACTTATCTTAGATTTTGTTAAAACTACAAAATGACCATCCAAATCCAACAAGCTCCTCACATAGCAGAATCAATCTTTTCATACTGCCCAACTGTAAAACTCTGAAGTCAGAAGGACTGCTACAGAAAACAATGTATTGTATGTGTATACTGTTAACAAGCACTTAAAGTGATTGTAAATGATCACTTTGTAAAACAACCTATTTGGTTTAAAATAGAAAAAAAATGCAAAACATTTTTGTATAGATAAAAAAAAAAAAATATTATAAATACCTTTTTTCCCTTTTTCTATAAGTGATCACATTCCCTCTGTTCTGAGCTGCAAAAGAGCTGAAGGGAGGAAAAGAAGCAGCAGCACACTGAGCTGTGTGGAGAAATGGCTGTGAAGCAGGGGCGTGTCAGGACAAGTCTGATCATTGGAGGAGAGCATACTGAGTTTCCAGCATAGATAGAGAACTAATCACGGTGTGCCCTCCTGCTTAGGGCTCATGTACACTGCAGCTCTTGAGCAGAAAAGACCCCAAAGTGCCCAAAAATGTGTGAAAAAGCGTGAAAAGCTGAAAAAAGCACAAAGGAGCGTGGAAATGCACAAAAAAAAGATAAAATGAGCTGAGGAGCAAAAAAGCTCAAAAGAGCTTGAAGATGCTCAATAAAAAAACGCAAAAGAGCACAAGCTTCTTAGAACTTTAAGAAATAAAAGCTCAAATGCCTGGAAAAGCAGCTTCTTTTTTATCTGCAGTGTGCATGAGCCCTTAGTGTGGTCAGTTTTTATTGGGAAAGCAAGGGGACTAGCAGGATCACCAGTGTTTTCACACAGGAATCAACACAAAGAGATCAGGAGAATTTATTATACAAGTACATGGTACAGCAGGCACATATGAGGAATATGAAGTATTGGGTAACAAGCATTTTAATGTTTTACTGTAATTGTGTATAACTTTTTTTTTTTTTACTTGATTGCCAATCGTATGGATTGTGGTAGACCTCCTTTAACTAGCAGCTAATTTACAATTCACATTTAAAAAGTTAAATTATATTAGATCAACAATAGAACCAATTTAGTACATAGTAGCAGTGGTGGGATTCAAAAATTTTAGTAACCAGTTCCGACTTTCCCAGCAGAATGACCAGCGTGCCCCCTTTCAATGCACAGTGACCAGCGTTCCCCCTTTCAATGCACAGTGACCAGCGTGCCCCCTTTCAATGCACAGTGACCAGCGTTCCCCCTTTCAATGCAGAGAGACCAGCGTGCCCCCTTTCAATGCACAGTGACCAGTGTACATGCCCCCTTTAATGCACAGTGACCAGCGTGCCCCCCTTTCAATGCAGAGAGACCAGCGTGCCCCCTTTCAATGCACAGTGACCAGTGTACATGCCCCCTTTAATGCACAGTGACCAGCGTGCCCCCCTTTCAATGCAGAGAGACCAGCGTGCCCCCTTTCAATGCACAGTGACCAGCATGCCCCCTTTCAATGCACAGTGACCAGCGCTGCGTGCCCCCCTTTCAATGCACAGTGACCAGCGCTGCATGCCCCCCTTTCAATGCACAGTGACCAGCGTGCCCCCCTTTCAATGCAGAGAGACCAGCGTGCCCCCTTTCAATGCACAGTGACCAGTGTACATGCCCCCTTTAATGCACAGTGACCAGCGTGCCCCCCTTTCAATGCAGAGAGACCAGCGTGCCCCCTTTCAATGCACAGTGACCAGCATGCCCCCTTTCAATGCACAGTGACCAGCGCTGCGTGCCCCCCTTTCAATGCACAGTGACCAGTGCTGCGTGCCCCCCTTTCAATGCACAGTGACCAGCATGCCCCCCTTTCAATGCAGAGAGACCAGCGTGCCCCCCTTTCAATGCACAGTGACCACAGCATTGCCCCCAATGATTGCAGAGTGCCAGCCACAGCATTGCCCCCAATGATTGCAGAGTGCCAGCCACAGCATTGCCCCCAATGATTGCAGAGTGCCAGCCACAACATTGCCCCCAATTGCAGAGTGCCAGCCACAACATTGCCCCCAATTGCAGAGCGCCAGCCACAACATTGCCCCCAATTGCATAGCGCCAGCCACAACATTGCCCCCAATTGCAGAGTGCCAGCCACAACATTGCCCCCAATTGCATAGCGCCAGCCACAACATTGCCCCCAATTGCAGAGTGCCAGCCACAACATTGCCCCCAATTGCATAGTGCCAGCCACAACATTGCCCCCAATTGCAGAGTGCCAGCCACAACATTGCCCCCAATTGCAGAGTGCCAGCCACAACATTGCCCCCAATTGCAGAGTGCCAGCCACAATATTGCCCCCAATTGCATAGCGCCAGCCACAACATTGCCCCCAATTGCATAGCGCCAGCCACAACATTGCCCCCAATTGCAGAGTGCCAGCGATCCCCCCCCCCGCGAGACCCATGCGCTTACCTCACGGACGGTCTCGCAGTCGGCTCCCCGCGTCTCCGAGTCCTCCCGCGGAGCCTCCTTCTCGTCCAACGGCACGGTGTTTGCCTTTCGGCCAATCAGGAAGCGGGAGGACCCGCTCCCTGATTGGCCAGGAGGAGGATCATGTGACAATAACGAATTCTCATTCGCTATTGTCACAGAATGGGCGGGCCGTGGCGCCACGTCTGCCCGAGCGCGGGACATTCAATTGTCCTGCGCGTCCTCAGACGCGCAGAGGGATTCAGCCGGTTCTGCGAACTTGCAGAAAGTTAGCAACCGGTTCTATGGAACCGGTGCGAACCGGCTGAATCCCACCACTGCATAGTAGAAAATATTATGCAATAAATTATACGATAACCATTTACAGTATATATGTTGTGGTCTTTAACTAGCCATTTCCAGCATGTACTACATGTTCTGGTTCTCAAAAAGCTACTTGCAATGTGTGTAATGACTCTCAATTATTATGCTGTTTTTTTTTAAATGTAACACAATTTTATAAAGTAATATACATCAACTATACAATATAGTCAGATGCGGGGGGAATCAGTGCTTTTAGTGGTGGTTCACACTGTAGCGATCTCAGACATTGTATGTGATTCGCACCGCACTGCTCTGCAAATCACATGCAATGTCTGTGCGATGCAAATTCAGCCATACAGATTGTATGGCTGGATTTGCATCGCATTTAGACCAAAGTTGTGCAGGACCCTTTTTTTTTTTTGTCTGCACCAGAATCAGATTCCATGGATGTTCACACCTATGCGATCCGATTCCTGTCCGATTTGACAGTTTGCACTGCGATATGAAAACTAATCTGGGGGTGTAGTTAACTTTTTATTGACACTCCCAGCAGTTCGCATATGGCAGTGTGAATTGCCTGCAAGTCGGGTGCGATACGGGAACCTGCAGTGGATTCGCAGGGTTCCCGCATCGCACCAGTGTGAACCGGCACTAAATGAAAGATTTTTTATATTTGATTTTGTAACCACTTCCAACTACAATCTGAAATTGATATACCAGTTACTAAAGATTTAATATTATGTAAGTTGAGCAGTGAAGGTTTCTCTTGTCGAAATCCTACAATAAAACTGTTAAGTAAAAAAAATTCAGTAGACAGTAAAAGGAATAATGAGCTACCTGTACTTGGGGGTATTCCCAAGCATGACTCGGGGTTAGTTTTCACTGCCAGGAGCGGTAACCCCAAGTCACGCTGCTCGGGGTAACATTGCAGAGCTGCCAGCGTAGTCCCCTTACCTTCTCCTGGCGATCCAGCGATGTCCTTCGCTATGATCGCTGGCCGGCATCTGACTTCCTGGTTCCATTCCCTGCGAGCAGCAGGAGCGCATGAGAGCGGAACTGGGCGGGAAATTCAAAACATAAAAATGACACACACACACATAAAAGAGGTGATACATTGTAATCTGAGAGGATTACACTGTATTACCTCAGAACTGACACTTGATCACAGTACAAGTGCAGTGTACAAGTGTACAGTACCCCTTGCCTGTCATTTGTGCCCATAAAATATTTATAACATGGTATCAAAAAACGTGCCACTTTACTATAAAAGTGCTTTTGGACCAGTTGAGTGACAACGGCAGGTCTGGCAAGCGAGGAAACCGGCCGGGGCATGGCGGGAGGGGGGGTGCACCTCTTCCGCTGCACCGTAAGGGTGATCCTGCGGCTAATCCGCCGCTGGGACCACCCTTACCTGAAGGCCGATCGCTTCAGCGGCAAAGTACTGACAGCAAAGTACCGACGTACAACTGCGGCGGGCGGTCGGTAAGTGATTAAAGTGTTACTAGACCCACAACAGTAAAATCACTCTGAATATGCAATAAAGCATGTTTTTTATACTAACTGTGGAACTTAAGGGGTTAATCATCCACATTGTGTGTTAAGGCTGTTTGATCATGTCTCTCTGATCCTCTTCTTTCATTGTCTCCAAGAAATAAGCTGATATTTACAGAGCCAGGAAATGGGCTGCACATATTCAGTTTGTTGTGTATTGCTAGAGAGTTTCTTTTTTTTTTTCTTGGGAGAGTGCATGTGATCAGCACAGGGCCAATCAGCACTGTCCAGACAAGTCCAGACAGAGGATGAAGGGAGAATAAAAAACGCCTCCTACAAGCTTTACTAGGAACTAATAGAAGTCACAAGGCTGCTATATACTGTTGATGAGAAAATGCATTTAGCAGTTTATATTTACTAAAATTGTTGCATTTCCATGTTCTGTGTACTGTGGGTGACCAGATATAGTGAATGCAGGTTCTGGGTGTAATAACACTTTAAGTCAAAAATATCCATCCTAAAAAAGCTGAAATACCTAATTAAAGAAAGAATATGCAAAATCTTACACAGTTTGACCAAATATATTTTGATTTAAATGTAAAAATTTGTTTTATATTCACTTCAGAATCTGACATTATGGTGGTTCCCATAGACAGCAAATATCCATTGCACTTTTACACTTAGAAGGTAGTAATGCACATTTTTTAGGCTTTCCACTTGGAAGAATGCAAAAACAGTGGAAAAGTTTTAAAACATTTATGGATGTTGCACTGATAACCTCTCCACTCTAGCAAAACATACTTCAGTGGAGTTTTATTTAAATATTACCAAGTCAATTAACAATATCAATATCACTAATTAAAGATACCCATAAATTGTCTGAATGCAGTAATAAATAAAGTTATTTTAGCATTAATCCCCTGACAATCAAGTCTTGTATAGCCTTGATATGTAATATCAATTGATATCCAAATGACAGTTTCCATGAGTGATTAGAAATAAATGTTAGGGTGTGGTTAATATAAAAGGGTAAGGACGCCTTTAAAGGCTATCATTTTTCTCTCAGACTCAGTACAAATAACCTTAGAAATCAGTTTTACCCTTTGCAACTTCTGATCATGCAAAGTTATTTAACTTGAAGTGAGAAGTCAGATGATGAAATGCAAGTGCAATTTTAATCCATTTAATCAAAGTGCCCCTGATGGTATCCAATATTTTTCCCCCGTGACCACTGCATTTAAGATGAATATGTCAAACTTTTGCAAATGAATATGTTTGCTGTTTCAATTTGATTGAGCTTTCTATTTTGTGTACTTTGGGCTTAAGCCATTTTGGTTGCTTTGCTTTCAGTAAATTGATTTGATTAGTCTGAGCAGCCATCATGGAGATCTGACTTTTCCAGGGTGAAGAATTTGTTAAGGGATTCTCAGCAGAGCTCAAAATCAGCAGCACAGCATGGTACAATGTCAGAGTAAATATGGAAAACACATTTACCTACTGCTGACTTTCAAAAGAAGCACAGCACTGTGAGGCTAAGATCTCCAAATGTACAATATAAGATGTGACAAAACTAGAGCAGATCCATCAAAGTATTTATAATAGGAAGAACAAGAGAAGGAAATATGTGCGGATAAAGCTTTAAAATAAAAGAAACATTAGTAATTGCAGATGTATGTGCTAGAAAGCGCTACAATAAAAAATGCTGCGAGTGGAAATACCAGGATTTTCCCAGCAAAAAAAAATGCAAATGCAAATGAAAACAATTTGTGTAGCACAACAGGGGTCACCCAATGGCTGGACTACTGCTGTTCCCTCAGATTTTGTGAGTCCTATTGAGGAAGAGATAGCAAGTTGCCCCATTACATTCGTTCTTATTTCTGAGATAGAGGAACATTTATCAAACAAATTATTGTGCAAGAAATTAAATGTGAAATTTAACAAAGCATATGCAACAGTTTTTGTGTGTTTATGTCCCTCTTCCTGCAGTCGTAGAAAATTGAGACAGTTTTGCAAAGGCCTGCAATAGATTCAACACTGTAGTTGAGACAGGATTTTACCCAATACACATGCACAATTAACTACTTGCCCTTTAAAAGATTTACTACCCTTCATGACCAGGACATTTTTTGCGTTTTGGCACTGTGTTACTTTAACCACTTGCCGACCGCAGCACGATGATCAGCCCCTCACAGGCAAAGTGACGTAGGACTATGTCGCTAGCCTGTGAGGCTCTAGGGAGCGAGCGCTCCCGCTCGCTCACCGACCTCCCCCCCCACGCGTGTGCCCGGCAGACCCGATGTTAACAAAGCCGCCTGTCATTCTTCCCTGTGTAAGAATGGAGATCATACGGTTCTGCTATGTAGGACCGTTGATCTCTGTTCTTACACCTCAAGCCACATCCAATCACAGTTAGAAGCACGCCCCTAGGGACATACTTAACCCCTCCTTCTCTAATAAAGTTAACTCCTTCCCTGCCAGTGTCATTTTTACAGTAACAGTGTATATGTATAGCACTGATTACTGTAGTAATGTCACTGGTAACCCCAAAAGTGTCAAAAATGTCAGTCAAGGGTCCGATCTGTCCACCGCAATGTCGCAGTCCCACAAAAAAAAATTGCAGATTGCCGCCATTACTTGTTAAAAAAAAAACAACAGAAATTACAAAAATCTTTCCCTTAGTTAGTGAACGCAATAACTTTTGCGCAAACCAATCAAAATACGCTTTTTGCGATTTTTTTTTTTTTTTTTTTTTACCAAACATATGTAGTATAAAACAAATTGGCCTAAAATGTTAAAAAATTTAGATTTTTACATTTTTTTTGGGGAATTTCATATAAAAAAATGTGAAAATATTGTTATTTTTGCAAAATTGGGGGGCGCATGCGCGGGACTCGGCGAGGCGGACATGTCAGCCTGAGCTCCGCTCCGCAGTGAGACATCCCGCCGCCTATCACTGTGACCAGCCGCACGATCCTCAGCCCGGGAGCCACCCTTGGTCAGCCGACATCCCTCCACACCCCACCATGGTGTCTGGCGGCGTGAAATCCAGGATGAAGAGCCGCAACATCCGCGATGCCCTAGTGAGAACCTCTTCCAAGATGGTGCCGCCTCTCCCCTCACGCTCCAGCCCCGGCTTCTCCAAGGTCCCCAGAAGCAACCTGCCTCACCCAGATGAAGAGGAGTTGGATGCCCCTCTCTCCCGGGGAGCCACAGCCTTTGACCCCTCGTAGGCACACTAGCGTCCTACTACGCACCAAATTCAATACCCCTCTCTGTCCTCTCACACTTTCTACAGATAGTTGAACAACATAAAAAAGGTACAGTCATTCTTTGTGGTGATTCCAATCTGGTCCTATATCCATTCCTAGACAAATCCCCGGTCTCTCTTTCTCAGCCCACACAGCGACTCTCTTTCCAACACCTTCTCCAAACTCATTCCCTAGTGGACACCTGGCGAGAACTTAACCCGAATAAGCGTCAATACACCTATTATTCTAATCCACATAAAATGTCTTCACGCATAGACCATATATTCGCCTCTGTGGCCTCCTCCCCTGCTCTCCTATCCTCTTCTATGCTACCGATTCCATGGTCCGATCATAACGTGGTGATCTCCACCTTTGACTCCCTGGTCCCCAAGCAGCACAATTTCTCTTGGTGCTTAAATAACTCCCTCCTGGCCCACCCCTCTCATAGAGTCGAAGTAACTGCAGCCATTAAGGAATATATTTCCCACAATGACACTACTGACGTCACTCCACTCACACTATGGGAAGCTCATAAATCGGTGCTTCAGGGTACCCTCATCAGTCTGGCCTCCCGTCGCAAGAAAGAACGCCAGCTTTTCTACCATACCCTTAATTCCACCTTCGCTCTAGCTCACGAACGCTTCCAAGCGGACCCGACTCCAGTTAATAAAGTTGCCCTTGACAAAGCAACACTGGAACTGGACCTTTTTCTCACTCTGAAAAAAAAAACTTTTTCTCCGCTGAAAAACAGCTTAGACGTTCCCAACACCAGTTCTATACCAAAGCTAACAAACCCGACACCTTCTTGGCACTCTCGCTCCGCAATGCCAACGTTGTTCGAAAACCGATCCGCTTAAAAACATCCTCCACAACTTACACTAGCAAACCACTTAAGATTCTGGAGACCTTCCGTCACCATCTCGCAAAACTTTATTCCCCCCCACCGCCTCCGCCTGACTCCCAGGTCACCAAATTTTTTTCCGACCTCACCTTGCCTTCACTGTCTGCCTCTCAACGAGAAGATTTGGATAGACCCATATCTGTCCTTGAAATCCGCAATGCCATCAATTCTCTCAAGCTCAACAAGAGGTCTGGGCACGACAGCTTCACTGCCTCTTACTACAAGCATTTTTCTGACCTCCTGACCCCCATGCTTTCTAAAGCTTATAACTCCTTATACGCGGGCCACTCTCTCAGTCCCGACTCCCTGACAGCAGCTATCTCCTTGATACCCAAACCACAAACTGATGACTCTTCTTGGACTAATTACCGCCCAATCTCCCTCCTTAACATAGACATAAAAATCATGGCCAAAATACTGTCAGCCCGTCTTTAATCTAGTCATAGGCTCCTTGATCCATAGAGACCAGACTGGTTTCATCCCCTGTCGACAAACGGGAGACAACGTACGCAGGGCAATTCATCTTGCCTACCAGGTCCGCCGTCGCCACATCCCTGCGTGCTTTGTCTCCCTCGATATTCTGCCCCTTCTGCCTTTATTTGCTATGCTGGCTTCCAGTCCTCTACTTTCTCAGTAGGCTGTGGCACTAGACAGGGCTGCCCCTTATCCCTCTCCTTTTTGCGCTTGCAATTGAGCTGCTTGCTCATAAGATCAGTTCCAACCAGAATGTAAAAGGAATTGAACTCGGTGGTCACCACCACAAATTATGCTTATTTGCAGACGACATCCTTCTATTCCTCACCTCCCCACTCACCTCTACCCCCAATCTCCTAGCTATTCTGCAACAATTTGCCCATGTCTCTGGAAAAAATGTCATACCAGCCCCATAGCATTATTATACCGGCCCAACACCATAACGCCATTATTTCCTTGTTCATAAAAGGGAAAACCATGCATTTTAAAGCAAATTTGAAGAGTGTATTATACATAGATAAGATAGATATGAAAGCATATAGGGCTTTATATATAAAAGAGCAAATTCTAGTTAAAAGTGGTAAAAGTGCGGACATGGTAAAGGAGATGTCATAGGCTGTGCGGACATGGTACAGGTCATGTCAGGGGCTGTGTGGACATGGTACAGGACATGTCAGGGGCTGTGTGGACATGGTACAGGACATGTCAGGGGCTGTGCGGACATGGTATAGGACATGTCAGGGGCTGTGGAGACATGGTACAGGAGATGTCAGGGGCTGTGTGGTCATGGTACAGGAGAGGTCAGGGGCTGTGGAGACATGGTACAGGAGATGTCAGGGGCTGTGGAGACATGGTACAGGAGATGTCAGGGGCTGTGGAGACATGGTACAGGAGATGTCAGGGGCTGTGGAGACATGGTACAGGAGATGTCAGGGCCTGTGGAGACATGGTACAGGAGATGTCAGGGGCTGTGGAGACATGGTACAGGAGATGTCAGGGGCTGTGAAAACATGGTACAGGAGATGTCAGTGGTACAGGAGATGTCAGGGGCTGTGCGGACATGGTACAGGAGATGTCAGGGGCTGTGCGGACATGGTACAGGAGATGTCAGGGGCTGTGCGGACATGATACAGGAGATGTCAGAGGCTGTGCGGACATGGTACAGGAGATGTCAGGGGCTGTGGAGACATGGTACAGGAGATGTCAGGGGCTGTGTGGACATGGTACAGGACATGTCAGGGGCTGTGGAGACATGGTATAGGAGATGTCAAGGGCTGTGGAGACATGGTGCAGGAGATGTCAGGGGCTGTGGAGACATGGTGCAGGAGATGTCAGGGGCTGTGGAGACATGGTGCAGGAGATGTCAGGGGCTGTGGAGACATGGTGCAGGAGATGTCATAGGCTGTGCGGACATGGTACAGGAGATGTCAGGGGCTGTGGAGACATGGTACAGGAGATGTCAGGGGCTGTGGAGAGATGGTACAGGAGATGTCAGAGGCTGTGTGGACATGGTACAGGAGATGTTAGGGGCTGTGCGGACATGATACAGGAGATGTCAGAGGCTGTGCGGACATGATACAGGACAATGTCAGGGGCTGTGAGGACATGGTACAGGAGATGTCAGGGGCTGTGCGGACATGGTACAGGAGATGTCAGAGGCTGTGCGGACATGGTACAGGAGATGTCAGAGGCTGTGTGGACATGGTACAGGAGATGTTAGGGGCTGTGCGGACATGATACAGGAGATGTCAGAGGCTGTGCGGACATGATACAGGACAATGTCAGGGGCTGTGAGGACATGGTACAGGAGATGTCAGGGGCTGTGCGGACATGGTACAAGAGAGGTCAGGGGCTGTGCGGACATGGTACAGGAGATGTCAGAGGCTGTGCGGACATGGTACAGGAGATGTCAGGGGCTGTGCGGACATGGTACAGGAGATGTCAGAGGCTGTGTGGACATGGTACAGGAGATGTCAGAGGCTGTGAGGACATGGTACAGGAGATGTCAGAGGCTGTGCGGACATGGTACAGGAAATGTCAGGGGCTGTGAGGACATGGTACAGGAGATGTCAGGGGCTGTGTGGACATGGTACAGGAGATGTCAGGGGCTGTGCGGACATGGTACAGGAGATGTCAGAGGTTGCAGACATGATGAGGGGGGTGGGATGAGTGGCAGCAGGGGTGGTGGTGAGGGGGGTGGAATCAGTGGAAGCGGTGGTGATGGTGAGGGGGCTGTGGAGAGATGGTACAGGAGATGTCAGAGGCTGTGTGGACATGGTACAGGAGATGTTAGGGGCTGTGCGGACATGATACAGGAGATGTCAGAGGCTGTGCGGACATGATACAGGACAATGTCAGGGGCTGTGAGGACATGGTACAGGAGATGTCAGGGGCTGTGCGGACATGGTACAAGAGAGGTCAGGGGCTGTGCGGACATGGTACAGGAGATGTCAGAGGCTGTGCGGACATGGTACAGGAGATGTCAGGGGCTGTGCGGACATGGTACAGGAGATGTCAGAGGCTGTGTGGACATGGTACAGGAGATGTCAGAGGCTGTGAGGACATGGTACAGGAGATGTCAGAGGCTGTGCGGACATGGTACAGGAAATGTCAGGGGCTGTGAGGACATGGTACAGGAGATGTCAGGGGCTGTGCGGACATGGTACAAGAGAGGTCAGGGGCTGTGCGGACATGGTACAGGAGATGTCAGAGGCTGTGCGGACATGGTACAGGAGATGTCAGGGGCTGTGCGGACATGGTACAGGAGATGTCAGAGGCTGTGTGGACATGGTACAGGAGATGTCAGGGGCTGTGCGGACATGGTACAGGAGATGTCAGAGGTTGCAGACATGATGAGGGGGGTGGGATGAGTGGCAGCAGGGGTGGTGGTGAGGGGGGTGGAATCAGTGGAAGCGGTGGTGATGGTGAGGGGGGTGGGATAAGTGGCAGCAGGGGTGGTGGGAGCGGTGGTGGTGAGGGGGGTGGGATCAGTGGCATTAGGGGTGGTGGTGAGGGGGTTGGGATCGGTGGCAGCAGGGGTAGTGATGAGGGGGGTGGGATCAGTGGCAGCGGTGGTGGTGATGAGAGGGGTGGGATCGGTGGCAGTGGTGGTGAGGGGGGTGATAATCGGTGGCAGTGGTGAGGGGGGTGGGAATCGGCAGTGGTGGTGGTGGTGAGGGGGGTGGGAATCGGTGGCAGTGGTGGTGAGGGGGGTGGGAATAGGTGGCAGTGGTGGTGAGGGGGGTGGGAATCGGTGGCAGTGGTGGTGAGGGGGGTGGGAATCGGTGGCAGTGGTGGTGAGGGGGGTGGGAATCGGTGGCAGTGGTGGTGAGGGGGGTGGGAATCGGTGGCAGTGGTGGTGAGGGGGGTGGGAATAGGTGGTGAGGGGGGTGGGAATAGGTGGTGAGGGGGGTGGGAATCGGTGGCAGTGGTGGTGAGGGGGTGGGAATAGGTGGCAGTGGTGGTGAGGGGGGTGGGAATCGGTGGCAGTGGTGGTGAGGGGGTGGGAATCGGTGGCAGTGGTGGTGGGGGGGTGGGAATCGGTGGCAGTGGTGGTGAGGGGGGTGGGAATCGGTGGCAGTGGTGGTGAGGGGGGTGGGAATAGGTGGTGAGGGGGTGGGAATCGGTGGCAGTGGTGGTGATGGGGGTGGGAATAGGTGGCAGTGGTGGTGAGGGGGGTGGGAATCGGTGGCAGTGGTGGTGAGGGGGGTGGGAATCGGTGGCAGTGGTGGTGAGGGGGGTGGGAATCGGTGGCAGTGGTGGTGAGGGGGGTGGGAATCGGTGGCAGTGGTGGTGAGGAGGGTGGGAATCGTTGGCAGTGGTGGTGAGGGGGGTGGGAATCGGTGGCAGTGGTGGTGAGGGGGGTGGGAATCGGTGGCAGTGGTGGTGAGGGGGGTGGGAATCGGTGGCAGTGGTGGTGAGGGGGGTGGGAATAGGTGGTGAGGGGGGTGGGAATCGGTGGCAGTGGTGGTGAGGGGGGTGGGAATAGGTGGCAGTGGTGGTGAGGGGGGTGGGAATCGGTGGCAGTGGTGGTGAGGGGGGTGGGAATCGGTGGCAGGGGTGGTGAGGGGGGTGGGAATCGGTGGCAGTGGTGGTGAGGGGGGTGGGAATCGGTGGCAGTGGTGGTGAGGGGGGTGGGAATCGTTGGCAGTGGTGGTGAGGGGGGTGGGAATCGGTGGCAGTGGTGGTGAGGGGGGTGGGAATCGTTGGCAGTGGTGGTGGTGAGGGGAGATTGGTGGCAGTGGTGATGGGGGGTGCCATCCTCCCCACCGCCACTGCTTCCCCCCCATCCTATTAGGGAGAAGATCTGTGGTGGTCTGGTGGAGGTCAGAGGATGGGATCAATAATTCTGCTGATTTTTTTAGTACTAACTTGGTCAGACTGTGACAGTCGGACTCGATTCCCCGGGTGCTGGGCTGCTGGGCTGGCGTCCGTGTAGTGGGTCCCTCGGCGCCGTCACCGTGACCGTCCGTCTTGCTGACAGACTCAGTCACATGATCCACCGCCGGCCGGCGCCGCCGCTCTGACGTCATGCCGCTCATAGCGGCTGACATAGTACGGACTTCACCAGGGATGCAGCAGCCATCACAGCGCGGCCGCGGGGCGGTCCCAATAGCAGCCGCGTCTTAAAGCGGCCACAATAGCGGCCGCGTCTTAAAGCGGCCACAATAGCGGCGGCGTCTTAAAGCGGCCACAATAGCGGCTGCGTCTTAAAGCGGCCACAATTTTAAAGCGGCCCCAGGGCCGGCGGCCCACCGGGAAATTTCCCGGTATCCCGGTAGGCCAGTCCGGCCCTGGTCTCTGGCTTAGTTGTCAACCTCCACAAATCCAAAGCACTCAATATTTCCCTGCCCGCGCCCCTCCTCACACAACTACAATCGGTGCTCCCCTTCTCCTGGGCCACTCACCCCATTCCCTAGCTAGGGATAAAACTCACGGCTGACCCTCTTGACCTCTATCCAGCCAACTATCCTCCTATGCTACAACACCTTACTTGGCTTATGCACACTTGGTACTCGCTTCCCTTAGCTTGGATGGGTCGCATTACAGTTGTTAAAATGGCTTTACTGCCCAAAATATTGTACCTGTTTCGGGTTCTACCCTTACATGTCTACTTCTACTACCTGCGTCAGCTTCAAAGCCGGACCTTCTCCTACGTTTGGGGTAAAATTAGACCCAGGGTATCCCGACAGATTCTTCACCTCCACAAACTGCAAGGCGGGCTGGGTCTCCCCCATTACGCCAAATATTACTAGGCAGCCCAACTGGCCCAACTGACCAAATGGCATGCTACTCAGGAAATTCCCCTGTGGGTGGCCCTCGAAGCGATCGAATGCGACCCTTTATTGGTGGCCAACTTACTGTGGTTACAAATTAAACACTTTCTGTCCCGTTGCATACGTACGCACACGTCCTTACCCACTTTGAACTCATTCGAACACGTCTGTCTTCATGATCCACACACCCAAGTTCTTATATCCTTGCTTTACTCTAGACTTTCTGAACCCCTAATCCGTGCTCTCCCCTCATATGCGTCTAACTGGGTACGGGACTTGGGCATTACACTTGAACCCAAGGACTGGTCCAAGATCTGGCAGATGACAAAGACAGCCTCCCAAAATATTGTGGCCTCCGAAACTAATTATAAGGTGCTTATGTGTTGGTACCTTGTGCCAGCTCGTATTGCTAAATTCCAACCGTCATACTCTCAGGCCTGTTTCCGAGAATGCCAGGATACGGGCACTCATATGCATATCTGGTGGTTATGCTCCGTGGTCCAACAATTTTGGAAGGCTATCTTTTGCATTCTCTCTACCCTCATGGATACACACATCCAACCTGACCCCTGTCTCGCCCTCTTAAACATGAAACCAGATGGCGTTTCCAAACGGCGGCACAAATTGTTCTTACAAGTCACGACAGCGGCTAAACAAACCCTAGCTAAAGCTTGGAAAACCCCCTAACTACCTCTTCCTGAAGTGAAACACAGAATCACCAATGCCATGATTCATGCAAAAATTGAAGCTGTCCTGCTGGACAAGGTCGAGAAGTTTGACAAATTATGGCAACCATGGGTAGACCACTTTCTCCCTCCAAACTTTGATAACTCTCTCTTATTGCCCTGATCGGCATCTTTGCGATGCTTATATCTACCAGTAGTTATCCTGCTCCCCCCCCGGCGACCCCCCTTACCCCCCCCTTTTTTTTCCCCCTCCACCTTCCTACTTTCCCCCCATACCTTTCTTCTTCCTTCCCCTCCTGTTTCGTCCCCCCACATCCCCCCTTCCTCCCTGTTCTTACCCCTCTTTCTTACAACAATATCCCGCCACATGTACAATGCTTTGTCTTTTAATCCCCCCTACAGTGGTTACTTCTCTTCACATTCCTTACACAAATCATTTCACCTTTCGTCTACAGTTTGCATCTTTTTTTACCTACTGCCAAGGTCTCCTGACCTTAGCATGTTTCCTTGAGTGCTCTTGGCCGTGTATTGTGACTTCCGATGACATTACTTTCATGCGTGCTATATGGCCCACCAAAGGCGCAGTTGCACGCGGGCACAGCAAGTTCCCTTTTAGGGGTGCCCAGGTGTTGGCTGTGCTGGATGGGTCTCCCTTCTGGGTCACCACCCACATGGTTCTTGAACCTGTCCGTTAACCTGGTTTGCTTTGTTACTATCACCGGTTTACCTTTGTTACCAATTGTACGAATTTAACCTCTCCTACTTTGATTGTACATGTTGCGTTGTATCTATTTCTGTTTTTCAATAAAAATGTATGAACACGAAAAAAAAAAAGTTTGTAAAAAATATCATTTTAGAGTGAGCAGTGATTTACTGAATGAATTAAAAGCATCAAAATTAGAAATAACAATAAAAATGAAAAATTCCTTTCAATATAGTGACTGGGGGGGTCCACTTAGTCTACCTGTAAAGTGGCAAATCTGTACTGTGTATAGAAGCTGCTGCATAAATAATTGCATTTATAAAGCCAACAAAAATTACATTTTCCCTGCAGGCTTTCTTTATTTTGTAATTAATGGCTTGGGGAGCCAGTCTGTATGATGAGGCCACAATATAGTGCACTGGAACAAGATTAGAGATTTTTTGGATTAATTCTGGTGTCTCTTCCGCAGACTTTGGATAGAAGTAACAGGTGCAGAAAAATTTGTATTTGGGTGTTAATTGTGCCCATGAAACCTACACCAAAGAAATTCTTCCAATCAACACCCACAACACTAGGCAACCTAGAAGTCTTGCAGAGATTCCACATCCCAAAAACAATTAATCAGTGACATCGACATCAGGGGCTTCAAAGCTGCTGGTAATCCAGGACTGATGCATTTTGATAAATGTCAGACGATCCACGGAGTCTGTGGACAGACCCATTCTATTACCAGTAACAAAACCTTCAGCAGCACTGAATGCCCATTCAGAAAGCACGCTGAATGCAGGGCAGCCCAACAGCTCAATTGCATACTGGGCAAGCTCTGGCCAGTGGTCTGTTCTCATGACCCAATAACCGAGTGTATCGTCAACTGTTAAGCTCTCTTTCTCTGTTTTTGCCCCTAGGTAATCGTCTGTAATATGATGCTGATGGTATGTAGAAGCTGAGAGCCCTAGGCAGCGAGGACTAAAAAAATTGTGAAATGCATCACTTAGACAGCCCCCTTCTCCACCACTCCTCTCTTGACCAACAGAAGCCTCAAAACTAGGTTTTCTATGACATTGTAACCTACCAGAGTCGGGAAAATGATTAGATAAACTCCTCTTTAAAGCGTCCTCAAGATATTTCATCTTCTGCACCCTCTTTGTGGATGGGATGACTTCTGAGACTTTCCCCTTGTAACAGTGGTCAATGAGGGTTGTCAACAAATAGTGATCCTTCTCCTTCATTGCCACGTATTTTTGAGTCCTTTCGCAGGCTTTGAAGCATGAGGGAGCCCATGCACCACAAGTTTGCGGAGGCATTAGAAGCAGACTCTGTCACTGAGGATATCAGTATCTGGAACTGCCTCTTCCCAGCCACGTACTACTCTCAAGGGCTCTGGGGATGGAAAATCATCAGTTGAGGGTTAACGTATGTCTTCCTCTGCTTCAATGCCTCCAAAACTGCTAGAATCCTCCTCATCCTCCCTCTCCTCTTGTGCGTACTGTGGTGTAGGAAGAATGGTGTCTGCATAAAGCGGGCTTTGAGAGGAAAGGAAGTCCTCCACTTCCTACTGCTGCTCTGCCTCAAGTGCCCTGCCCTTAATACCATGCAGAGTCTGCTCCTGATGGAACACACCATGGATTGTGTCACTGATGCATACATTGTCATGGTTTACCATCCTTGTGGCCTCCTCAAACAGTGACAGTACAGTGCATGCATGCAAAAGCAGAGCCGGCCTGAAGCTGTCGTTGTGCCATACTCACACAGGCACTCATTAACGGCCCTCTGCTGCATGTGCAGCTGCTGCAGCGTTGCCGTAGTTGAGTTTCACTTGGTGGGCATGTCACAAATTAGGCAGTTTACTGGCAGGTGGAATTCCCGCTGAATTTCAGCCAACCAAACACTGGCTGTGTATGACTGCCTGAAATGGCCACGGACTCATTTGCCATGCTTTAGCAGATCTTCCAACCCTGGGTACCTATTTAGGAAACGCTGCACCACCAAATTGAGGACATGTGCCGTGTCAAATTTTCCTGTCTAAGGACGGACAGGAGGTTTGTGCCATTATCGCACACCACCATTCCTGGCTCCAGCTGGTGTGGCATAAACAACCTCTGGGCCTGCTCCTGCAGAGCTGCAAGAATATCTGCTACGGTGTGGTTCCTGTCCCCTAGACACACCAACTGAAGCACTACATGGCACCTTTTAACCTGACTCATTGAATAGCCCCTTGAATGCTTGGGGGTACTTGTGGTTCGTAGGACAATTCAGCAGAGGAGGCCAAGGAGGAGAAAGAGGAGGAGAAGGGTATAGAGCTGACAAATCTTGCATCATCACCACTAGCTGTGTGGAGACATGGCAGCACAACAAGCTGCAGCACTGAGCCCTGTCCTGCACCCTTCCGAATTGCAAGCAGAGTTACCCAGTGTGCTGTGAACAAAATATATAGTCCCTGGCCATGCTTGCTGGACCACCTGTCAGCAGTAACGTGGACTGTGCAGCTGACTGCCTTGCCCAAAGATGCCACAACATTGTCTTCTATGTGATAGTACAGAGCTTGGAAGGCCCTTACATGAAAATAAATACAGACTGGGAACCTGCCATTGTGGTAAAGCCCATTCTGCAAATTCACAGAAGGGGGCAGAATCCACAAGACGGAGAGGCAGAAGTTGTAAAGCCAGCAGCTTTGCCAAGCTTGCATTTAGACCCTGGGCATGTGGGTGGCAGTGGCTGTATTTTTTCTTCGCTCCAGCACATCGGGCAGAGACATTTTCTAGCTTTAGTATACAGTTGGTGGTGTGCTACTGGCAGATGTGCTGCAAGGACCTGGGACACCCTGTGCTATACCATCATCCCTGTCAGGGGAGACTGCTTAAAGGTTAATGAGGTATAGCAGGAGTAGACTGAGGTGAGTAAGGAGAAGAAACAGAATTGCGCCCCTTTTGTGTAGCTTTCAGATGCTCTTGCCAATGGGCTGAATGGTGGTTAAATGCCTTGTCAAGCATTTGTTCCCCAAATTGCTGGTGTTTTTGCATGCTTGATGCGCTTGAGACAAAATTTGCAAACTGCAACATTGCGATCGGCTGCACATGTGCTAAAAAAGTCCCAGACAGCTGAGCTGTGGGAAGGGTGCCGGAGACAACAGCTCCACAACGTGATGGAATAGGTTGGCTACATTCTTCTCTTCCATGATGGCTGCCTCATTGGGGTTGTGTCTCACCCTAACTTCCCTCCTCTGCTCTATTCGGCACCCAGGTCGTGTCAGTGACCTCATCATCATCATCATCTCCTCCATCCTCATTACCACTGGAGACAACTTGGCAATACGCTGTGGCTGTGAACATGATGCCCAATGTGTGTACCAGTGTTCTCCCCACTCTGTAGGCACATGTTCCTACCTTCCTCAACCTCAGAACCAACATCTGAATCAAGTAATGGCTGTGCATCGTCAAGGAGCAAGTGGCTAATGCTGTGTTCAAATAACTCAGCTGACTCCTCCATGCCTGGTGCTGGGGCAATGGCAGGAATAGCTGTGGACAAGGAGGCAGATTTAGCCACTCTGGCAGCTGCAGTGGACTGCGCTCCAGTCTCTGATTGAGTGACATAGGATGAGAAGGATGAGGATGGTTTAGTAAGCCAGTCCACCACCTCCTCTGCATGCAGTGGCTGGATGGAATGGCAACATTACTAAACAGAGGAAATTATGCCCTGCCTGAGGCTTGACCACATTTTCCTTCGCCTGTGGACACATATGTTGCTAGACCTCTCACAGTGCCATGGGAACGTCTGCCTCTCCTTGTTGGCCTCCCAAGACATGATGGGAAGGTGCTTCTTAACAAGATGTAGTAAAGACATGGAAATGTGTAGGTGGATGCACTTTAATCAATGGAAAGTGGTATTTGGTGTACTTTAACTTAAGTACTCACTACACAGCATTTCATTTTTGGACCCAGCCCAATGTCTTGGGCCAGCCCTGGCGCTAACGCACAGAAATATACTACGTTAAATGTGCAGTAATGCAGTGGTTCTCAACTCCGGTCCTCGGGACCCACCAACAGGCCAGGTTTGCAAGATAACTAAATTACATCACATTTGCTGCTCAGTGATTGCAGTATTCTAGTCTGCATCCCCCAAGGTAATACTTAAAATCTGGCCTGTTAGTGGGTCCCGAGGACCGGAATTGAGAACCACTGCAGTAATGCACTGAAATATACTGCGTTAAACGGGACATAGCGCACTGAAATGTACTGTGTTAAACGTGCACTAACGCACAGAAATATACTGCGTTAAACTACACCTAATGTACTGAAATATACTGTGTTAAATACGCTGTGGTAAACGTACAATAATTTGCAGAAGTATACTTTGTTAAACATGCACTAATGCACAGAAATATACTGCATTAAATGTGCTGTAACTCACAAATATACTGTGTTAAACGTGCACTAATGCACAGAAATATACTGCAATAAACGTGCAGTAACGCACAGATATATACTGTGTTAAACGGCATGTAACACACTAAAATATACTGCCTTAAACGTGCACTAAGCACAGAAATATACTGGGTTAAATGGCACGTAACAGACTGAAATATACTTTGTTAAATGTGCCCTAACGCACTGAAATATATTGTGTTAAACGTGCAGTAATGCACTGAAATATACTGCGGTAAATAGCACGTAACTCACTGAAATATACTACAGTAAACGTGCAATAACCCACAGAAGTATACTGTGTTAAACATGCACTAATGCACAGAAATATACTGCATTAAACGTGCTGTAACTCACTCAAATATACTGCACTAAACAGCATGTAACGTGCAGAAATATAGTGCGTTAAACGGAACCTAACGCACAGGAATATACTACGGTAAACATGCAGTAATGCACAGAAATATACTTCATTAAACGTTCACTAATGCACTGAACTATAATGTAATAAACCTTCCCTGACAAAATAAACCGACATTAAAGTAAAAATAAGGAAAGGAGGTTATAGGCGCAGAGGCTTGGTCATAAAACCAAATATGCAAGAAATGCAGTTATAAGGTATAAGTCCATAGTAAGTCCACAAATGTCCAAGGCACTAGGGCATGGAATCCATCATCAATAGACTTAGGGCTATTCTCTTACAAGATCCACACTTACAGGATATCATTGAGGCTAAGCCCAAGATTACCTCTAGAATAGCGCCCAGTAAATTCAAACCCAAGTCTTCTGTTCGCCCCACTGACCAATTTTGTTTGATTCCTCTTAAAGGGATGTATTAGTGTAGCAAACCATTGTGCAAAACCTGCAGGTCTGCTCATCATGGACAAAAAGACTTTACAGTCAAAGGTAATACCTATACCATTGATGATTTCTACTGTTATTCTACGGATCATGTCATATATTGTTTATCCTGTCCCTGCGGCCTCTTTTACGTGGGTCAAACTATGTGCCCTCTTCAGAAAAGATTTGCTGCTTTATCGAGGAGGGGAAGGATAAACATAGTGTACCTCGTCATTTTCAGGAATTTCATGATCAGTCTAAAAAAGAAAGTAAATATAAATGGTCACTCACTACGCTCACTGAACTATCACTGGATTCACACTAAACTGATATTCTACACTGACAATAGATTCAAAATAGCACACTACATCTGTAGTAGCACTGAACAGGGCCTTGTTCTATCTCATGCCAATATAATATTACAAATTACTTTTATAGGAATACTTTTATAGTGTGGGGTGGGACTAAGAGTAATGAGCCATGATTGGATAGAGTCATCAATACTTTCTCCAATCATGGCTCTGGCAGTGCTCTGTGCCCTGATTGGGCCAAGCTTTTATTACTTCAGCCAATCAGGGCTTCCAATGCACTGTGCAGCGGCGCAGTGCATTGTGGTCCTTGGGAGGGCCACACAAACTGTCGAACGCCCTGATAATTTGGGTGTTCGTCCAAACTCTGCTCGGCCTGAACTGTTCACCCATCCCTAATTAATAGGATATTTCTAACACACATCATAGGCATACTCAGAATTACACCCCAAAACACATTCTGCTACTCCTTCCATGTATGGAGCACTTTCAGGCATTCTAGAGGCATAAATTATGCATCTCATTTCCAGACTACCTATTACATTTTTGGAGACCCTCGAGCACCAGGACAGTGGAAACACTCCCAAAATGACCACATTTTGAAAAGCAAAAACTCCAAGTTATTCCAAGAGGTATAGTGAGTCTTTTGAAGACTTTGTTTTTACACAAGTTTTTGGAAAATGTGGAACGAAATAAAAATTGTCAATTTAATAGGATATTTCTCACACATATAATGGGCCAACTTAGAACTGCACCCCAAAACACATTCCACTACTCCTCTTGAGTATGGTGATACCGCGTGTGTGAGACTTTTTTACTATATGGACTGATTATACACCGAACATTGTATCCTGAGTATTACACAAATCACCCAATTATTTTAAACTGTAATTGTCGCCTGTACATGAGTGGTCAGGCATTAAAGCTTTGTGTAGTGTCACCTATAGCAGTTCCAGTTCTTATAAGTCAGACAAGCCTAGCCTACTGGTACATGGCTGCTCCCAGGAATGCCATGTTCGCTGGTCAGGAAGTACAGGAGAATGAAAAAAGGAAGAACAGAAGAGTTCCCGTGGTTCCAGAAATGCAGTTGTCCCCAAGGGAAGGCTGGGACTGGTGTCTCGCAGGAACATTGTCAGTCGGATGTGCACATATGTCAGTTTAGGCACAGGCAGAAATATGGTCAGCAAACAGGCAAAGGACTGGTCCAGGCAACAGTCAGAAATGTGGTCAGTAAACAGGCCCTAGCAGAGGTCCCAGCTGGGGGTATACACCTGCCACAGTTGCGATGCTTTGTTTCACAGCTGTGGCAGGAATTATACTCCCTATATACGCACCAGTCATGACCCATTCAAATGAATAGAGGTACTTGTAAGGGTTAAAGCAGGTGGTGAGGAGGCGATACAATGCTTCCTCACTTCCTGTCAAATGCTCTCTGAAGAGTGATCCAAAGATGTATGGCTCTTCAGAGAGCATTGCACATGTGAACAAATCTTTATAGTGACACTATGACTGATGTGTCAGTGATCAAAGACACTGTAATTGGTGTGGCAGTGGTGATCAGGGACACTGAGACTGGTGTCGGTGACCAGGGGCACTGTAACTGGTGGGGCAGTGATCAGGGACACTGTAACTGGTGTGGCGGTGACGGTGACCAGGGATGCTGTAACTGGTGTGGCAGTGATCAAGGACTGTAACTGGTGTAGCAGTGATTAAAGGCAATATGACTAACGTGGCAGGTATCAGGGACACTGTGACTGGTGCAGCAGTGATTATGGACATTGAGCTCCATTAACTAAAGCAGATTGAATGCAGCATTAATGTGATCTGACACATTTTCCCAAATATCACGATGCAGAAAATGTCAATTCACTATCCCTATATAGTGTATTTACCTCAAAAAGCAAAAACGCTTGATAAAGTCCCTTATAGAATGGTTTTAAGGTCAATTCACTAAAGGGAATAAATAAATAAATGCATGTGTTAAATAAGTAGTGGTGCAGGCATGTGATAGTTAAGGAATGAGTTTCATTTTAGCTGGTTGTTAAGGAGCAGGCAGCCTCCTTGTCCTTAACAACCATGACTCATCAGCTGTTAGCAGGATGATCAAACTTTGCTATGAAAATGCTAGATCCTCCACATAGGGCATCATTATTTGGTTGTGAAAATACTGAAAAGTGCTAAAATATGTGATATTTTCCATTATATAACATATATAATCCATTAACCACTTAAGCCCCGGAAGATTTTACCCCCATTCCGACCAGGGGGTATTTTGCGATTCGGCACTGCGTGACTTTAACGGACAATTGCGCGGTCGTGCGACGCTGTACCTAAACGAATTTGGCGTCCTTTTTTTCCCACAAACAGAGCTTTCTTTTGGTGGTATTTGATCACCTGTGCGATTTTTTGATCACGCGCTATAAACAAAAAAAGAGCGTCAATTTTTTCAAAATATTCAAAATAGCAATATTTTTCACATTTTTTTATATGAAATTCCCCAAAAAAAAAAATTTAAAAATCAAAATTTTTTTACTTTTTCGGCCAATTTGTTTTATGCTACCTATGTTTGGTAAAAAAAAAATCGCAAAAAGCGTATTTTGATTGGTTTGCGCAAAAGTTATCGCGTTTACTAACAAAGGGAAAGATTTCTGTCATTTTTGTTGTTTTTTTTTTAACGTGTAATGGCGGCGATCTGCGATTTTTTTTGCGGTACTGCGACATTGGGGCGTACAGATCGGACCCTTGACTGACATTTTTGACACTTTTGGGGTTACCAGTGACATTTCTACAGTAATCAGTGCTATATATATGCACTGTTACTGTAAAAATACACTGGTAGTGAAGGGGTTAACTTTATTTGGGAGGGAGGGGCTGTGTGTATCCCTAGGGGCGTGCTTTCTACTGTGATTGGCTGGGGCTTGAGCTGTATGGACACTGATCAACGGATCTACATACTAGATCCGAGTGATCAGTATCCTAACAGCAAGGAGAATGACAGGTGGCTTGTTTACACAAGCTGCCTGACATTCTCCCTCCGGGGGCGCGCGCTCGCTCCCTAGACCCTCACAAGCTAGTGACGTAGCCCTACGTCACTTTGCCTGTGAGGGGCTGACTGCCGACGTAGATCGGCGTTAGGCAGTCGGCAAGTGGTTAACAATTGCTAATTTATGAATACTTAATCCAAAAATATACCAAATATATATCCTTATTTTAGTCAGTAAAAACCTGCTGTTGAATCTCTGTAAAGCTGACATTTATAACATACATTGGGCCAGAAACTGAGGAGACTGTCCTAACTATTCCATACATTGATAAAGAACTTTGAAAAGAGGTTATGCTCTTTTTCTTTTTATTGAATTAATTTGTTTCTGCCAGGTGAAGTGAAGCAACACAGAATAATAACGTAATGCATCTTCCTAGATTTTCATAAAATTTGAGTTGTAATGCCCATTTTTTTACTTTATAAATGGAAACAGACAGTTTATGGCTTTCCTAAGAAAATTGTATTACTTAGCCTATAAAAATGGATAGAAAAGATGAGAGTTCAGATTGCTGAGGCATGATAGAGTCATATATTTTTACAAAGGGGATAATATGTCCTGTAGCAAGCTTATCAGGATATCTGAAGTCCCCAAGGAGTTTGGTGATCATATAAAAGAATGCCACCAGGTAGAATAATCACAGTACTATTGAAATAATACGTGGAAGGTATGATGGTTATAATCTTAGAGGGACTTATAAAAAACAAAAATCAAACAATAACATAGATGGGTATTTGAAATTTTAGCAGCACACCTTTACCAATGATTTATAAAAAATTATTTATAAAACCACACTTTTTGCTTTATTCTAGATGGTCATAGATTGTACAAATGTCAGAACAAGTGTGTATCCGAGACTAAGAATGATGAGAGCATATGACGGCACATGAATGTATATGACTGCCAAGCAGCTATTTCACAAACTACTGCTTTAATTAAAAAAAAAAAAAATACAATAGAGAGAGGACCAAACAGTCCCAACTACACATCAATGCAGAGACACTAAAAATAACAAATAAAACACCCACAATTTTCATTTTAGCAAAAGGATTAGATAATATTCACAATATCATTATTTAATTTTTACTTTAAATGAAAATTGCGTTAACAAACCTTTTATTTATCAGTGAACACTTAAATCCATTGAAGAATACATTTTTATCCAGAATGAAAGTAAGGGCTACCTGATTTAATGCCCCTGAACTCATGGGGCTGTGACAGGGGAGCAGTTTCTAGGCTCCCCCTTTTTCCCCCTCTAGTCAGCTAGGCAAGTGGAAGTGAAGTTAGGGCGAATCAGAGGTAAGAAAGGTCAATGGGGTCAGCTGACCTTTGTAGGTCAGCTGACTTTTAGGGAACATTTCAGAAAGTCAAGTCACATGGTCTATGAAATTTTCTAGAAGGGGTCCAAACCCCTATATAAGGCAGCTCCAGGGAATCTGCCTTGCCAGTCCTCAGAGACCTCCTGCCTGTGAGCTCCCCTCCCTCCCTCCTTGTCGCGGCCTTAAATATTATGTGTTATGGTCACCTTTCATGTTAGAAAGAGGGACAGTTAATGAAATGGTTTAATATTAAGGCAACATGAGCCGTAGTGGCTGTGTTGTTTTTTCACTGGTATGTTTTGAGTGAGTTTGTTATTAGCTACTGTAACAGCTTAACCGCTTGCCGACCGCCGCACGACTATATACTGCAGCAGTCAGCCCCCTACAGGCAAAGTGACGTATGGGTATGTCGCTCGCCCGCGCCCTGCTCGTTCCCTGCCTAGCCTGGCGTGTGACCGGCGACTCTGATGTCAGCCGGCCACTCGCGATCTCCCTCAGGATGTAAACACAGCCGTCTGTCATTCTTCCTGAAGTAATGACAGAGGCTATGCGATCCTGCTATGTAGGATCGTATGTCTCTGTGATTACTTCACTAGCCACGCCCCCTAACAGTTAGAATCACGCCCCTAGGGACACACTTAACCCCTTGATCACCAATAAAATTAACCCCTTCCCTGCCAGTGTCATTTTTACAGTAACAGTGCATATTTATAGCACTGATTACTGTATCTGATCTGTAGCACTGATCTGTCCGCCACAATGTCGCAGTCCCGCAAAAAAAATCACAGATCGCCGCCATTACTAGTTAAAAAAAAACACTAAAAATTACATAAATCTTTGCCGTAGTTAGTAAACGCAATAACTTTTGCGCAAACCAATCAAAATACACTTATTGCATTTTTTTTACCAAACATATGTAGCAGAAAACAAATTGGTCTAAAATGTTAAAAAAAAATGATTTTTACATTTTTTTTTGGAGAATTTCATATAAAAGAAAATCTGAAAAATAGTGTTGTTTTTTTCAAAATTGTCGCTATTTTTTTGTTTATAGCGCAAAAGTTGAAAATCGCAGAGGAGATCAAATACCACCAGAAGAAAGCTCTGTTTGTGGGGAAAAAAAAGACATCAATTTCATTTGGGTACAGCGGCACACAACCGCGCAATTTTCCGTTAAAAACACGCAGTGCCGAATCGCAAAATAGGGCCTGGTCTTTGAGCAGCCAAATCCTCCAGGGCTTAAGTGGTTAATTTATGTATTGTCTTGATATGTATTAAACCTTATACCAATAATAAAGAGGTTGTGGTCATTTTAACTCCATTATTTGGTTTGGGTTTTCTTTCTATTTTCCCTTGCTGTCTACAGTCCCATGTATAGCCACTCAACAGAACATATCTGCTATTTCCCTTTGAGAGGTACCACAGGTAACTTGATCAGTTGTGTAGTTTAAGTTGGGATTTGCATAAATGATCTTGACTCTGGACTTTTAAGTTCCTTACATTTTGAAACCTTTACCAATTGAGGTAACCATGTGATCTGATCAAAATCAAAAATCAATACTGTGTTTTGGTTTCTCTATGTATATGAAGTTCTACACTATTAATCATACTCCCACATTTTCCATTTAACCTTTGCTTCTGGTGTCCCATAAATGAACCAAGCCAATTTGAAGATGTGATAGCCCTAGAATTAAAGAATTAAAGGGCTTTTTGGGTAATGTATACATAAGAACTGATAGGTATGCTGTGACAAAAGTAACTATGACTTTCTCTATACACATGTTTAGCAGCAATCCTTTTCTTGGACATAAATGCTAATGATATCTATTGAGTTGATTTACTAAAGGGGAATAGGCTGTTCACTTGGCAAGGTAATTTTCACTTTGCGCAGAAATGTTGTTTAGTGAATGGCGTGATGCTCTGCTGATAGCCATCATCCAATCATGTGGAAGCAAAAATGCTGTTTTTTATTTTCCTTGCACATGATTGGGTATTCTTCGCTAAGCAAATTTTCAGCACATTCCCAAAGCTAAGTAAAAATGTCCTTGCAAAGTGAAAACTCCTTTGTATAGTGAACAGCCTATTTAGTAAATCAACTTCTAAAGGGAGAATCAGTGCAGCTGCTTTTGACTGTGCTGTATAGAGATGACATTACATTGTTAACCACTTGACTACTGGAAGGTTTTAGCTCCTTCATGACCAGGGCATTTTTTGCTATTCAGCACTGTTCTAATTGAACTGTTAATTGTTCGGTCATGCAAAAAAAAATATGTTTCGCTATATAGTTGCAAAGGGTGGGTCAAATCAATATTAAACCCTACGGACTAAGACCTGGATGCCATTAAATTTCATGTGCGTGCAAAAGTACCACTACTTTTGGTAATATAGTGTATATTGCACATTTAGGTCAGTTCTTATCCTCAAAGAGCTTTCAATCTAAGGTTCCTAACTCACATACATGCGCATACTGGGGCCAATATTGACAGGATCTAATTAACCTACCAGCATGTCTTTGGAGTGCAGGAGGAAACCGAGTACCTGGAGGGAACCCTCACAGGCGCAGGGAGAACATGTAAACTCCAGCCGGGTAGTGTTGTGGTTGGGATTCAAACTAATGACCCTATTTTTTAACTGTTTTCTTACATCCATTATCATATCCATTACCATCCATTACCATAGTGACACTGTACTATTCTGGGGGAGTGATCAGGGATTTTTTTTTTACAAAATTATTGCTTATCCAAAAAAAGAAAAAGAAAATCTGTGTTAATCTACTATATAAGAACCTGCAGCTAACACAATACCTTGACACCAGACACATTAAACAATATGTATCAAAGTGCTGCGCATAAAGCAATGATCATTTCTGAATAATTATAATTACCAGTTAAATACCAAAGAAACACCAATAAAAACATTTTAATAATCATAAAAATTCATATTATTACATAACATAAATAGTCCAGTGAAATAAAGAAAATCAAGAAAAAATTGATGTGAAGAAAGTTCATGTAAATAAAGTTCATGTGAAAAATAGAGCAAATCTTAAAAATATCACATTCTCTTCTCAATGATTGAGATATTAAATCCAAATAGTGATCCCTAAAGAAACCCCGTGCACACCACCCTTGTGTAAAAAGGAGGCTTACCAGAGGATTATGACCCTCTGATTGGAGAGCAAGCATCCACAGCAAAATGGCACCCAGATTCTCTTTGGCAACTGCCATGTTCCTTCTCTATAAATCCACATATGGCCATTTAAACATTCAAGGCATACATGAAAGAAATAAGCATGTTTCACATAGAGCAGTAATGAAAATTAAAATCATTTATTGATTAAAATTGCAGTTGCAAAAATTGCAAAGCATAAAACACCGCTGTTCACAAACAATTTCCATGATGCCCACATCAAAGATGACTGACAATCGGCGCGCATGCGTGGTGATATACATCCTGACTCCTCCTAATGTGTTTTTTAAGATTTGACATCATCAGGGAACTGTTTTATGCGCTACACTTTGATATATAGTATTGCTTATGACAGTGAGAATCACTCTTATAAACAATAGCATTAGTTGTCATGAATGGCTTTCATTCATGAAAGCTTGCTTACTATTGTGATCTGTGGTTGGCTACAGCTAATCACATGGTACAGGGGGCTGCAATTGGTCCAGGCACCATGTGATAGCTGTGGGCCAATCACAGCATCCCAAAAGTAAGCAAAATATTCATGAATGGAAGCCATTTCTGACTATTTTGTTTACATTGTAATCATGTGATTGCTGTGACCAGTCATAGCGACCACATGATACTCTGGCTGCTAACACAGTAGGTCATGATGCCTGCAGCTGATGCCTGCTACCAGTGAACATACTGTTAGTGGACAGCAATTCATTAACCTACATATATATATATATATATATATATATATATATATATATATATATATATAGTCTGTATAAGTTTGGTTTCAAAGGAGATGAATGGAAAATTGTAGGTTCTGAGAGTGAAAAAAGCCTGACAACATAACAACAACTGTATATACAGCTAAAGAAAGTTGTAGGCAAATATTTAGAGTAATCTCAGGCTCACAAACATACAACCTCCCAAGTTGGTCCTGAGGTACTGCAATAATTGCAGGTCTGAGTTATGAGAACAACAGACTGTTGGATACATTTGTGCAATTTGGCCAACAGACTTATTGCAGATCACTCGTCCACGTATAACAGTTATCCACCAGAAACGGTTTCAATGCATTCAAAACCTTTTAAAATTAAAGGTGTCCAACAATGGTTTAAAATGTCTGTGGAACGTTAAATGAAAGATATTATTTCTATTATGTTTGGTATTAGAAAGTACATTTTTACTTTTCGATTTGGCTAAATATGAATATTACAGTAAAATGTCACAACTGCATACTCAGCAAGCATGCTGTATTTTAAAATATGTGTTTCAATCAGAAAGAGAGAGAGTCTGAAAGAAAACAGCTTCCATTTTGTGTATTTCTTTAGAAAGTTCATAATGCTCTGTGACACCAGTGTCATTAGTGTACCAGGTAACTAATTTACTTGTAAAACAAATATTTTACATGCATTAAAATATACAAAACATGGATTTAAATGTTAATAAAACTAAAAAAGTAAAAAAAAAAAAACATTACACCAAAATGAATATGTTATACAATATTATATGTTGTAGTTTCCCCTAAGAGAGTAATACTATAAAACAGACTGGCAGTGTGAAGCTTTTAGCAACTGATTACCCTAACTGCAAAATCAAAAGATGAATGTGTCTTTACTTTTCCTTAATCCAGCTTTACACAATACCCCAGTAGACTGCTTGTTTTGCTAGTAACAAAAGATGTAATGAAGGTAATTCTCTTTAAACCTCCAGGTTCTAGGCTCAGAGCACTCTAACAAAGAAAATATAGAAAATTGCTTGCATCTTACTAAAAGGAAGAAACAAAAATCAGTTTGTAGTGTTGTTCTGAAAGTAAAAGATTGTTTGTAATTCTCAATTTATTTCCATCTTGTTGATTTACACTGTCCTTAGGCATTTATATATGCTATAGGGGCAACATAAAATCCAGATGCGTTTTAGGCAATATCAAATGATTTGCCACTGTTTTATTAGGCAGATAAATCTGAGCCAATTCAATAACAGAAAATAAGAAATAATATACAGTGCCGCCTGGTTATTCTATATGAATTATACAACATCCCAGAGAAAAGTGAAGAGTCATAAACTCAACAATGAATTGACTGCATTTTCCACCCAGTGAATACACAAGTCACCTATACATATGGTCATATAAACAAATAAGTGAACAGTCATGCATTAAAATGTTATTTTACTGTGTGCTTTGGCTGAATGGCTTCTTCTTATATGCCTTCTCCTCGTGGCTAAAACTACTAACATATAACAAGATATAAATGTTCATACAGTTTTCCCACACTATTACCAGCCTTTTTATTCACTTACAGACTTCTGAGTGGCTTGAACAGTTTTCAGTTTAGTGTGATAGGTGGTAGTTAACACAGAGTGGAAGAAACTAATATGTTTAAGTTGATATTTCTCAAAAATTATTAATTGTAAATCTACTAAGTACATATAGGGCCTTGATTTGATCTGTGCCCCCTTCCAGGCAATGTTTTACTGATAAAGGAAATGGCCCTGAAAGCACCCAGGGAGAGTTCAGGGACATGCACCTGAATGTACATGGTTGTTGTATTGGGAGCAGTGACCATGCCCTTGCAGCTTTTTGCCCCAAAAGATATGAATGGGACTGCCTACAAGGGGATACATGCAACACCTGTGCATCCCTGTGCAGGTAAAAACAGCCATGCACAGGGAACAGATCAAAATGCAGGCCTAAACCATAATATAATCACTACAGATGTTGTAACATTATTAAACAGGTAGTGGACCTATAAAAAATGCACATCTATTAATACAGATAAATTAACCAATTTGTTAGAACCAGTATTGAATTTGGATCACCACAGTTTTCCTTATTCAGATTTTTAGTCGTTGCTTTAGCTTACTAATTTGATTAACCGTTAAGCAATCATTGCACCATCATGAGGCTCTTGTGCTGAGCACAGCTGGCTCAGTCTGGGAATTTTTACCTCCCTCAAAGTCTGTCAGAAATAATCTTAAGTGTAGCTCTTAACACTATTATCGCCAAATGTAAAAGAAATTCTGCCCCTATGGATGAAGAGATTTGCTTTTATTAATAGTATAGTATATGTGCAAATAAAAGGGTAAAGCACTAAATACTGTGCCAAATAAGGTGCTAATGACGTAAAGCAGGGGACCCCTACTGAGGAAGTCGTAAAGTCTATGACACATGACGCAACGTGTATAGGGGGCGGAAACCTCTGGCGAGCAGCTACCCGGAAGCAGGCTCATCTCATAGCTCTATTACGAGTGTATTAGCCCGCACAAGCTTATTGTTCGAACGCATGTAAGTGCATCTTATGTACTTTATTAAAGGAAAAGTTACACAGAGAGCATTCAATTCTTTTATTACTCTCTTCCATGCCCACCTTCATTTGCAGAGTTTGATCTGGAATTTAAAGTGACCGCAGAGGTAACCATCATGGTGCCCTAGTGATCTTTAAGGAAAATCTTCTTGGATTAACCCTTGGGGGGATATTGCTTCTTTAGACCCAGTGGTAAAGCAAAGGTCTGTATCTAAGGTGAAGAGCCATTCTCTGCTGTTAGTGGTGGAAGCACGAGCACTTTGTTTTAAGCACCTGTCAAGCACAGATTCTTGCTTATTTTGCACAGAGTGTAATTTTTGGATGGACTGTTACTCCTGGACTGTTTTCTATTGCACTTTATCAATTTATAATTGATTCTCTTTGCACATAGTCACTTTTTGTTGTCATTTTCATTGATCTATTATATCTTTTTGCACCTTTTTAGTGAGAAGTTTTTGGTATAGCAGCTTCTTTAATACCTCAATTATTAGTTGCGCTGATTTTTATTTTTTGCACAGTATAGTATGTGTACTGCGCGGTGGCAGCTCCTACAGGTGAAATCACGTACCTGTATGCCATCTTCACTTTCGGAGACCAGCTCCGGCTGTGATTGTACATGGTGGGAGCCAATCAGCAAGTCCGGCAGACCTGATGTTCACCAGGACCTGCCGATCATCCCCAACAGAGGCAGAACAGCGGTCTGTCTATGTCAACTAGGCAGATCACCATTCTGAGACAAGAGGAGATAGAGATCCTGTGTTTCTGCTAAGCAGGAATATGGATCTCTGTCTTCCCATAGTACAAGCACCCCCCACACAGTTAGAAATCACTCCCTAGGGACACATTTATCCCTTTGATCACCCCTGATGTTAACCCCTTCCCTGCCAGTGTTATTAGTATAGTGACAGTACATATTTTTAGGCACGGATCACTGTATTAGTGTCACTGGTCCCCTAAAAGTGTAATTTAGTGTTTGATTTGTCTGCAGCAATGTCGCAGTCCCACTATAAGTCGTTGATCGCCACCATTACTAATAAAATAAATAAAAATTCCATAAAAATTTCCCATAGTTTGTAGACGTTAAAACTTTTGCGCAAACTAATCAATATACGCTTTTTGGGATTTTTTTTTACCAAACAAAATGTAGCGAAATACATATTGGCCTAAACCGATGAAGAAATTTGGTTTTTTTTTTACATTTTTTTATTGGGTGCATTTTATAGCAGAAAGTAAAAAATTTATATATTTTTTATTCAAAATTGACCGTCTTTCTTTGTTTATAGAGCTGATCAAATGCCACCAAAAGAAAGCTCTATTTGTGGTAAAAAATAAGGTAAGGACATCAATTTTATTTGGGTACAGCGTCGCATGAACGTGCAATTGTCAGTTAAAGTAACACAGTGCCTTATCACAAAAAATAGCCTGGTCATGAACGGGGTAAACCTTCCGGAGCTGAAGTGTTTAAAATGACTATTTTGTAAGTGGTTTTCCAACACTTTCATCGTCGCTGACAACCAGGCAGGAAACACACAATAGACATCACTATGAAACAGAGCTAACTCTAATAAGGAGACAGTCGAGTGGATTTACTAAAGGCAAATGGACTCTGCAGTTGCACCCCATTCCTCATTTAACTGTGGTAAAGCTTTGCTAATTTCCATCATCCAATCATGTGCAAGCAAAATGCTTTTGTTTTTATTCCTTGCACCTGAATGGGTATTCTTTACATTTTGAAGCTTGACCACATTACATATACTAAGAAAAATTAGTGCAACTGCACTTGCAAAGTGCACAGTCTATTTTCCTTTGGTAAATTATCCCCATGGTCTTATCCACTATGAAAAAGTTTGCATTTGCAGTTCATCCACAAGGCAAACATGTAGCAAACAAAGAGTTTCTGTAGGCAAAAACCTCAAACCATGCCTAACCCCCCCCCCCCCCAAAATGTAATATTTTGCAGATTGCAATTCTTAGATGTGGTGATTGCATACATCTTCCAGGCTAAGGACATTTTCAGTAAGGCTGGTCATACATGGAGCAAATTTCCTGCAGGGTGAATACATCCTGTCAAGCAATTGGCTTCTCCCGGGAGTGGGCCCTGAAGTCGTCCTTGCTTGGAGAAGACAGTGATTATCGTTAGCGGCTATAACAGCCACTTACCATAAGTGCAAACAAATCCGGCAGACTGGTTGTACCCAAGTTAATCGATTGATCAACTTAGTACACTCAGACTTCCCATTATTGATTCAAAACTTGGCTGGTTCCTGCTGAACCGGCCGGGATTCACACCTTGTATGGCCAGCCTTAGTGTAGAAAATACCTGTTGATCTTGGTAAATACGCGTCCTTATCACTTTGAGCTTACCTAGAAGCATGAAACAATATTATCTTATTTGTGTATATAACCACTTCAATCATGTAATAAACTTATCTGAACAAAAGCAGACATGTTTGAAGTCCAGCCTCAGTGACAACCATGACTACCTCCATAGATACAGTAAAGGAGTGGGTGTAGCCACTCATGCTTTCTTAATTAGATATACTTTATGTATGAAAAAAAAAAAAAGATCTGACTATAGTCCTAACTGGCAAGCAATTCATTCAAATGGTCACAGTTTTTAAACCTCCATTACACACATTATAAGTTTGGCCCCTTATAGATAGTATTTATACATTCATCATCTCAAAGATTACATATATATTAAATGATCTGATTATTTTAATTCATTGAGACAAATGCTTTTTAACACAAATTATACAGGAAATGTAATGCGCAAATATGATTCTACAAAACAGGTCCAGCAAAAGCCTACTTTTAATGAAAATCCCGGGGTCAAAAGGAAACACATCATCTTTCACTGCTGGAAACTTTTAGGTGTGATAAACATTTTATTGTACACAGTAGGATTTTTTTTTTTAAAAAACAAATGGCCTTTAACCAGCACCCAACATAATTTCTTACGAAAGACCATATTGTGTTTGTAGCATAATGATGCATTTGATCTTGAAACCATTGCAAGATATATACAAAATAGCAATACGCTTTATGCTACATTACTCATCAATGTCATTATCTTACGCCAAATCCCTTCCACAAGAAACACCTGGTAAATCCTTCTAATGACAAATCCTATAATAAGATCATTATGCAGCTTCATGAGTCTACAAAATAGATCAAATGATCTTGTCTTGTATCGTAAAAGAATAATTTATTCAAGAAGATAGCAGTATACTTAATGTGTTTTTACTACTTTCCCGTAATTTATCTATGCAGCAAGGCTATACATTGCTGACCCGTTTGGACAGCAAAGATAACATACTAAAGAAAAGCAAGAGACTAATTCTCAGAAAAGGGGTGCTATGAGCATAGAAAAATGCTAAGCACTTTTCACAATTGAACTCCTTAATCCATGATAATAATGCTTTAGGAAAAAACTGAATGAGATTCTTATATCAAGTAGTACAGGTGACAAAAGTATAAAGCATGTACGTTTCACAAGTGTTACAGATTTGAATATTACATTTTGTGCCTTATCACTGACTAATACAAATTATGAATACCCATATTTGTTACAACTCTAATTTATATCAGCACAAAGAACAGTATTCTTACTTTCAATGACAGCTATAACATTTTATAGTTTTTATACCCCTCTCATTTTTATGAAAGTGCGGTTCAAAGTGTATGTATAGTCTCTACTTAAACAGTTGTCACAGAAGCAGGTCAAACATTGTAACAGAAGCCGGCACCTAACAGGATCTTTAAAATTAATATGAAACTTTATTGATATATTGGGACTAACAGCAGATTAGCCTACATGTATCCATTACAGTCTACATGTTCTTAATCCTAGCTGACTACAGAGAGACATAGCAAGGATAGCTCCACCAAAAACAGGTAAATCAATTATAATCAACAGCAAATTAAATATGACCAAAAAAAACATTGCTAAACAAATCTAAAATCTTAAATCATTAAATAATAATTCACATTATGTATTGTACTGTATGTTTCATATAATAAATTCTAATACAAATAAATTAATGACTCGTCTTTGATTTAAACATTGGGGTATGTACAGTATCTCATAAAAGTGAGTACACCCCTCACATTTTTGTAAATATTTTATTATATCTTTTCATGTGACAACACTGAAGAAATAACACTTTGCTACAATGTAAAGTAGTAAGTGTACAGCTTGTATAACAGTGTACATTTGCTGTTCCCTCAAAATAACTCAACACACAGCCATTCATGTCTAAACCAATGGCAACAAAAGTGAGTACACCTCTAAGTGAAGATGTCCAAATTGGGCCCAAAGTGTCAACATTTTGTGTGGCCACCATTATTTTCCAGCACTGCCTTATCCCTCTTTGGCATGGAGTTCACCAGAGCTTCACAGGTTGCCACTGGAGTCCTTTTCAACTCCCCCATGACGACATCAAGGATCTGGTGGATGTTAGAGACCTTGCACTCCTCCACCTTCTGTTTGGCCAGTCCAACACCTTTACCCTCAGCTTCTTTTGTAAGGCAGTGGTCATCTTGGAGGTGTGTTTGGGGTCATTATCATGTTTGAATACTGCCCTGTGGCCCAGTCTCCAAAGGGAGGGTACTCTGCTTCAGTATGTCACAGTACATGTTGGCATTCATGGTTCCCTCAATGAACTGTAGCACCCCTGTGCTGACAGCACTCATGCAGCAAAAAGGTAAAAAAGTGTCTAGAAAGCGCTAGTACCAAAACAAGTCAAGCTGCCAGCACAACATAATTGATAAACAAATTATAAAATAACAAGTGGAAGAAAAAAGTGCAGCGCTAATGAGTGTACATAATATACAAGAGTACAATTGAACATATATATATATATATAAAATATATAGGATATTGTGAAATAAAGTCCAATACTGAAATAGGGCTTAAATAAAAGTCCCAAAGAAGTGATCCATCTTGTTGGTATACATATGTAAATCCAAACGTGATGAAAAGAATACCAACACCAAGTGAACAGTAAAAGTGGGCTCTCACCAGATCAAATGGGTCTGAATTGCCATATAGCAAACAGACCTGTTCAGGCTTTACAAGGTGATCCTGATTCCTCCTACGATCATTACCATGGAAGTAGTTTTCAGCTCATAAGGTGGTAGGCAGAGGGATGGAAGTCTCTCAAGACCAGATGACATGAAAACCAGAAAAAGGAGTGCACATAGCGTAATATTGCTAAAAACTTTTAATGAAATAAAAGGAATCGCACTTACAAGAATCGCATGGTAACAGGCAATGTATTAAAATGAAGTTCTACTGCGAGCTCCTAACTCATGCAGCCCCAGGCAATGACACTCCCACCACCATGCTTGACTGTAGGCAAGACACACTTGTCTTTGTATTCCTCACCTGGTTGCCACCACACATGCTTGACACCATCTGAACCAAATACGTCTCATCAGACCACAGGACGTAGTTCCAGTAATCCATGTCCTTAGTCTGCTTGTCTTCAGCAAAGTGTTTGCGGGCTTTCTTGTGCATCATCTTTAGAAAAGGCTTCCTTCTGGGACGACATCCATGCAGACCAGTTTGATGCAGTGTTTGTCATATGTTCTGAGCACTGACAGGCTGACCCCTCACCCCTTAAACCTCTGCAGCAATGCTGGCAGCACTTATACATCTATTTCCCAAAGACAACCTCTGGATATGGCGCTGAGCATGTGCACTCAACTTCTATGGCCAACCATGGTGAGGCCTGTTCTGAGTGGAACCTGTCGTTAAATCACTGCATGGTCTTGGCCACCACGCTGCAGCTCAGTTTCAGGGTCTTGTCAATATTCCTATAGCCTAGGTGTCTTTGTGTAGAGCGACAATTCTTTTTTTCAGATCCTCAGGGAATTATTTGCCATTTGGTGCTATGTTGATCTTCCAATGACCAGTATGAGAGAGTGGGAGCAAGAACACCAAATTTAACACACCTGCTCCCCATTCACACCTGAGACCTTGTAACAATAACGAGTAACATGACACCAGAGAGGGAAAATGACTAATTGGGCACAATTTGGACATTTTCACTTAGGGGTGTACTCACTTTTGTTGCCAGGGGTTTAGACATTAATGGCTGTGTGTTGAGTTACTTTAAGGGGACAGAAAATTTACACTGTTATATAAGCTTTACACTCACTACTTTACATTTTAGAAAAGTGTAATTTCTTCAGTGTTGTCACATGAAAAGATATAATAAAATATTTACATAAATATGTGAGGGGTGTTCTCACTTTTGTGAGATACTGTATGTAGCAATTGTCAGAATCCACCAAACTTCCTATTCCTAGAGATGTCTGTAAACATCTCCTCCCCTGGTCGCCTGGATAACCCTTTCAGTTCCATAAAATTGAAAACAAGACCTGTCCTCTGCATGAATCTCCTTAAAATGATTTGATACTGATGGTAGAGGTCTGACACTGTGGTTAATGGCATCACAGTAGTAATCAAAAATGGACCCTGAGTGGGCAAATGGTACATCGAACTTACTGTAATGCACAAATTGTACATTGCATTGAATATGCAACATTATGGGAACCACAATTAAGGTTTCCCAGTAGCAAAATATTTGATCATCTTGGTTTTTAAGGGAACCTGACAATAACAACAGGTCTTAGTGTCATTTTTGTATGAACCAACACTAGAAAGCCACTATTTTGCCATAAGTGGTGATGATTAAAATAAACTTGGAGATAGTAGGAGAGAACCCAAAGAGGGGACTATCTTATTGGAAAACCTTTAGCCCTCCTTAAGGATATCTTGTATGCTGATAAAATGGGCAAGATTTTCCTAATGATCTCTGTGGTCTTTCTGTATTCGGCTGAATAATTAAGGACAATAACTACCAAATTATCAGAAAGACCACAACCATTTACTACCTCTAAATTTCCTAATAATCCTAATAGTATGAATATATAAAATAGTGTTGCATCCAAATGTTTGTGTAAACCTCAAAATGGACAATGCCAGTGTTTTGTCTAGTTATGTGGGTTTTTTTTATTCAGTAATACATACAATTTCATGGCTTTATACAAGCAGTGTTTCCTTCCTCTATATGTCCTTCAAAAAGTCCCATGGCTACTGTAGTACATTGTCCATATGTACCAAAGGTTGGAGATAGAAATGCATCCATTCTCCCTAGGGTTCAAGGTGTGCACCTATACCATCTACAATAGGTCTGCCTTCGGATGGTATCTGAGGTTTTATGGATCTTGGGTAAATTATTAAACAAACGAGTGACTGGCTCCATTACAGATTGCATTCTGCAGTCTTGTTACTCCCATCATTTTACCATACTCCAAAGGATCCAACAAAAATATTTAAAAATTAGTAGTAGAAATGGAAAGGAGAACATGATATGTAGTGTTGTCCCCAATTGCCTAATGGCATCAGTCTTAAACTGTTCTGCATTGAGTATGACCACTACTCCACCCTTATCAGCCTCCTGTATCACCAAGTTATGACGCTGTTTAAGGTCCCAGATGGCAAGCAATTCCAATTTAGACAAATTGCTTTTGGGGTACGACAATTTATTATACACATCACAGAAATAGGTGCCTCCATTGTAATAGGTTTCACTTCTTGTTGTGACAGCTGTAAATGGATTTCCCAACCCTTCTATTCTTTGGGTGCTTTTCTATATTTTTAACAACATCTACATGATACAAAAAGGGAGTGCACATATATTAAATCACACGAGCCGCCGGCCGGTCCGCTCTTCCGCCCGCCCTTCGTATTTGTCTCACTCCGGTGACGTCAGCGACCGTGCTGAAGTCGCCGGAGTGAGACGAATACGAAGGGCAGGTGGAAGAGCCGACCGGCGGGCGGCTCGTGTGATTTAATATATGCGTACTCCCTTCTTCTGTTTGTAAGTGTGTTACCTCTAATTGCTTTTAATAAATATAACAGTTTTACGCTATAGGACCATTTATCTTTATTCACATGTATTCGGTTTGATGGTGGATGTTCCTAAAATCTATGATCATGGTCTAAACCTTGGAGGTGTAGTGGAGTTTTCATTCTTGGATTGCCATTGATGCTCTGAGATCCTGAGAGATACCCCTCCTTTTTTGGCTTACATTCATTGATTTCTGGTAAGCAGTTTGTGCCACTGGTGGCGGTCCCTGCACAATTGGTGAAATTTGGGTGAACATCCGAATCTGAACTCACTATTCTTTGGGATCCTCTTGAATAAGAGACTTTATGAACTTTATCATACTTGACTCAATTATTTTTCCACTATTTTTTGCACATATATTATTTATTATTGGGTATCTTATATAATTTGATATATTTATTGTTTGATCACTTATTTTGGTGTTAAATCATTTGCACAGTTTGTACAATTTTGCAATTTTATTTAGTGCTATCACTCATGATTGGGTGATACCATTTCACACAATTGGTGTGGCTTGTTTATTTGTATTACGTTTTGGGTGTTGTCACACTTGAAGCTGCAGCTTCTTCTTTTTCACTTAGCGCGGTTACCTTTTTAATAAACATCTACATGATGTAAAGGTGCTCAACCTTTAGCAAAATGCACTTTCTGTGTTGCCTCCACTCTCAGAAATGTGGGTATACATTTTTGATATGCCTACTTTTTTACAACTTTGCTTTACTGAGACGTTTCTATACACATAGGAGTGGAATTTACCCCTAATCTATTAACCTCAACCACTCTTTGTTTTTGTTTGTAATACGCTGTTATAAAGTAAACACACAGTTATGAAACAATAGCTATGAGTCCCGGTTCACACTTGTGCGATGCGGGAAGGCTGCGAATTCGCAGCCTGTTCCCGCATCGCAAACGCACATCTGGCAGTTCATACTGCCATATGCGATACGCAGGGGGTGTCAATTAAATGTTAACGACACCCCCAGTTTGATCGCATATCGCAGTGCGATCTGACAGTTCGCACAGGATCGGATCGCACAAGTGTGAACCACTGTGCGATCCGATCCGGATGCGGCTGGAAAAAAGGGTCATGTGCGTGTTTGGTGCGGATACAGTGCAAATTCAGCCATACAAAGTGTATGGCTGAATTCGCATCCGCACATGAGATTGCATGTAATGAAGGAGTAGTGCGCTCCGAATTACATGCGATTGCCTCACTCACAGTAATGTGAACCGGCCCTAAAATTCAACTGTGAAATATATTTGTTACTATTTGTTTAATAAAAACCTATTTGAAAAGGAAAAAAAGTCTCAGTGACAGTGAACACTAGGACATATTGGGAGGAAGACTCCTTCATGTGGGAATACAGACAGCAATAAAATCCTGGCTCGGGTAGTAATCCTTCCCTATTCTATCTAAAAGTAGAAAAAAAAGGCTATACGTACAGTATTTCACTTACTTGCTATAGTTATACATATTATTGTGACTTGCAAAATCAAAAGAGGGAACCATTCCATATATTGGCATCTATTTATTAAAGATAAATAGGCTTTTCACTTACCAAAGTACATTTAGCTTGGTGAATGAATTAACATTCTGTTGATTTCTACCATCCAATCATGTGCAAGCAAAAATGCTGCTGTTGTTGTATTTTTAATTTTCCATTGAGGTGATTGGGTATTCTGTGCAAAGTAAACTTTCATCACCTTCACTAAGCTAGGGAGATTATTCCCTAGCAAAGTGAAAATCCATATTGCAAAGTGAAAATGCTCTACTCCGTAAGGAAAATCACCCGCAATAGCCTGAAAGGGCTTGACCTTTTTTTTTTTTTTTTTTTACATTTTTTGCTTTTGTAAGGCACAATAATGTTTGCCTTTAGCATGATTTATGGTTTTCTGTAACATAAGGAACAAGTACATTACGTTACAAGCTTTTTGAATTTTTAGACACTTACATTTTAGTTATAGTTACAGTTTTGGCCTAGAAAAAGGAGGTAAAATCCTTTGGTCAACTTTGCAAAAAAAATAAAAACTGTAACCTAGACTCCATGAAAGCAATTGGAAACTTGAGATAAGGAGAAATGTAGACTGCCATAAAAAGGCTAGTCTCGGGCTTCAGTGCATTCTGAGTCACCTACCTGCAATGCATACAGCAAATTTGGTTACAGTGATGTCATTTTTCCTGATATGCATACATATGGCATGCTCAGAAAGTGTCAAAACTCGAGGATCAGCATGACAGCCAGGAAACAAGCAGAGGCTTATGATGACAGTCTACATACTGTATTTATCTGTGGACAGAGTACTCCTCAGAAGATAATCTGCTTTTTTTAAGGATTCTTTCCCAAATTCATAGTAAAATCATCAGTAATGCACTTGCATCTGATGTTCTTTACTATATACTTATTTATTTAATTGTTGATAGTAGTGGATGGAGTGTGGAAGTAGTGGATGGAGTGTGGAAGAGTCATAATCTCTGCCAGATATTGTTGCTGCTAACCCATGGTAAGTATGTGAGCCATTCAGGCTGCTAGAAAGTGTAGTCTTGTGCCTGCTGCTGTGAGTACTGGCTGGTAAGGACCCCTCCCACGCTCCAGACAATGACAGAAAAGAGCAGAAGATCACGGGAGCCGCAGATTAAGACCTGCTGTGTGTAGACAAGTGGCAGTCTCAGCCTGGACCCCCATCCACTGGAGCTTACACATGGGGATGGCCAGGTCTTGTTCTGATGTGTGGCTCACGGGATCTTCAGCTCTTCTCAAATATGTATTGTTGTCTGTGTCCCCATTGGGGAGATTCACTCTTACTATTGGTCCTGGTGACCCTTGTCTCTGGTACAAAAAGTAGTAGGAATAACTAAAATGTTTGCATTGTCAGAGAAAATGGAGTTGAAAAGACATCTAATGGGGACATCTGTTCTGGTGACAACTATTTAGGAGAATGCAGGAGACCTGCTGTGAGACAGGAAGTAAAAGGAAGTTACAAGACACAGAGAGAAAAAACTGTCATGGCTCTTAACCATTACATACAGGGACAAAAGTATACTATTATTTAATTTTTTCTCTGTTATGCTTCTCAAAATTGTATTTGATTTTACAGTATGTGGTTGACATTGAATGATGCTGTTTAGGTTTTTGTTAACAATTACTCTCAAATGCCAGATTTTTTTTCCACCATTGTATTTCAGAGTTCAGAGAACAGAAATGTTACCTAGATGTGTAGTCGTAAACTTATTAACATTTAAATTGGCAGTTAACTAAATTCTGTTCATATTAGAAATGCACATGGTACAGTATTTATTTAAAAAATGTGTAAAATACCTTATTTACATTAAATGTATTTATTTAACAACATACTTTCTAGTGGACTAAGGCTAAGTTCACATGTAGGCGTTTTGGGGCGTTTTTGGGGAGTTTTTCTGCTCTAGGATCAGCTCAAAAAATGCCCAACAAGACAAATCCTATTAATTTCAATGGCCCCTGTTCACATCTGAGCGTTTTGACGTTTTAAGCAAAATGCCCAATGCTCAAAAAAGTACATGAGCTTCTTTTTGGGCAGATTACAGGCGTTTTTATTTTTTTCCAATGGTTACTAGTCAACTTAAAAATACCTGCACAAAAACGCCTGTAAAAACGGCTGTGAAATGGCTGTAAAATGCCTGAAAAAATGCCCATAAAAACGCCTGAAAAAACGGATAAAAAAACACCTGTAAATAGCAACGCCAAGATGTGAACATAGCCTAAGTGTTCCTGTTGTTTAAACTTTGATTTGCTAAAAATGGTTGTTTTTATAGCAGGAGTTTTAGCGCTCACCAACACAGATAAATACACCAAGGCTAAACATGTTGGAATACAATGTCACAGTTTAATGTGATAAAATGATTAAAAACTTGTCCACAGAAGCTCCGATGGGAAGATGGCAAAAATAAATAACCCCATTCACAGGTCACCATAAGAAAAATGGACAATGGAACCATACCTGCAGGGGTGGCTGGTGCTGTTGCTGATGTATCCAGGAAAGCCGATGACAAGGGGCTGTCTGTGATGTAGGTAAAGGATCCCACCAGGGAGTGCATCACAGAGGAGAGGAGGAGGGTGCAGTCCACGGCATCCATTCGAGCTGGATGTGGTGACACCACTGTGCGCACAGGAGGATCAGCCACACACACAGGGCTCGCCGACTCCTCCAGCACTCCTGTGTTCTGAGCCGAGGCCGACTAATGACGTCACCAGATGTAAGCTGCCAGACCAGGGACACAGCAGTGGATCTGAGGAAGGGGCGAGTCCCCGAAACATGTCATCTCAAATTTGGCATTTATAATCTTTCCCCCATTGTCTCACTGATACTGTGTGGACCCTTGTTGTTTATTGAAATTATATGTGAAGGGTGCGCTGATTCAAATTAAAGCTGCTACCAAAGATCTAAATATCTGATTTGGAATAATGTGTAGAAAAAAATGATCTGGTGCACTAAATAAATGTATAACATTTATGCTGTTTATACCATCTGCAATCTGTTGCTGTGTCCCTGGTCTGGCCGCTTACATCCGGTGATGTCATCAGTCGGCGCGGCTCAGCACACAGGAGTGCTGGAGGAGCCGGCGAGCCCTGTGTGTGTAGCTGATCCTCCTGTGCGCACAGTTGTGTCACCACATCCAGCTTGAGCGGATGCCGTGGACTGCACCCTCCTCCTCTCCTCTGTGATGCACTCCCTGGTGGGATCCTTTACCTACATCACAGACAGCCCCTTACCATCGGCTTTCCTGGATACATCAGCAACAGCACCAGCCACCCCTGCAGGTATTGTTCCATTGTACGTGTTTCTTATGTTGACCTGTGGATGGGGTTATTTCTTTTTGCCATCTTCCCATCGGAGCTTCTGTGGACAAGTTTTTAATCATTTTATCACATTAAACTGTGACATTGTATTCCAACATGTTTAGCCTTGGTGTATTTTTCTGTGTTGGTGAGCACTAAAACTCCTTCTTTGTTCAGTGCTTCTATCATTTGGGATTGATTATGAGACAGCTGCATCCCGACTCAGGACCCAAGGCTATTTCTTCCATACAGATTTTTCTCCATGCTATTTTTTCTCCATGCTATTTTTCTCCATGCTATTAACACATTTTTGGCCATATGTCAACTTTTTGGGTTTTCTCTTTGGTAATTAGTTCTCAGCGCCAGGTTTTTTCTTTTTCTTTTGTATGGTTGTTTTTATAGCCCCTTTATTCACCACTTTATTTAGATTTTCCTGAACATGCATATCTGAAATGGTATTATGAACTGTCAGAAATTGTTTCCTAGTTAGTTTGGTTACCATGTTTACTTTTGCCCCCCCCCCCACCACCACCCATGTGCACCCAAATAAAATGATAAAATGCAAGTGCACCCCTTTCAGCACCACTGAGCCCCCAGTTTGAGGACTATTACTATAGGAAAGGCACCTGATTGAAGTTCAAGGACTTTTACTGATAAGTTTGTTTGAAAAATGAAAATTTGCTGTACATTGTAGCATATCAGAAATGTATTTATTGTAATTGTAATGATACTGTGACTGTAAACAAGTGTATGCATACAATTATGTATTAAAAGTGATCCAAGTTGTCCACAAAAAATAAACCTGGTATTTATAAATGGCCATATAGCCTGTCAGTACAGCCAAATACTTGCAAGAGCACTTTGTTAACAAAAAAAAAAGGAAAAAAAATCATCCAAAATGGCAGCACTATCCAGATCACCAGACACATTTGGTCTGGTGTGTGATTATTTTTCTTCCAATTAGTGGCATATTAGTGATATCACCATATCATGTGGATGCCACCCTATAAGATCAATACGGGATGCTAAATGTGTCCCCATAGTGATCCTTGTTTTCTCGGCCATGATGCCTGCAGTGGTGTTGTTCTACATGCACCCCCTCCAGTGCCACAGTTCCAACTAGTTTTAGAAACAATGGGGATTGATTTGCTAAAACTGGAGAGTGCAAAATCTTGTGCAGCTGTGCATGATAGCCAATCAGCTTTTAACTTCAGCTTGTTCAATTATACTTGGGCAGTAAAACCTGGAAGCTGATATCCTTTACTAATATTTTAGAGTTATTTTTATTTATAGCTTTAGATGTCTTAGTTGATATGTGAATAGCTGAAATTAAACATATTTCTGTATGCTGTCTTCTCAATTATAGCAGGATTTGTACTTCAGCAGAGTCATTTGAGGTGGCGCGTAACAAATCCCCATAAATATATTAGAGTTATTATCTGCACCAATGATGTTTACCCATACAAATTCTACCCTGTCACAGTCTTTACAGGTATATTAATTCTAAGCTGACCTTAAACAAGATTTCACAAGGAGGCAAACGCTTCCCCATATTTTATCTTTTCTGTGCTTCATATACACACTGTAACCATAAATGAATAACATTAAACAAGCCAGAGTTTTGTTATGTACATTTTATAATAACCCCTGTCAATCATCAGCAATTCCAGCTCCATTTTTTTAACACTTTTTGCATCAGCTAGCATATGATTTATATTTTTTACAACCTTATATTTTTAGTAGTGCATGTACTTTTTATTTGAAATGCTTTTTTTGCCATTAGTGTTAGCCTCCCACTTCTCAATCCACTATATTCCATTAACATGGTAACTTCCAAAGCTTCTTTATGCCAACACCTTTTCCATATATATTCGTTTAAAGGTAGGTCCTAAATGAAATCCTCTTTTGGGTATTGTCCTTTTTTGCTTGATTTGTGCTTTACAACAACATTTAATTAATGTTATTTTCCCTGAGTGTGTGTGTGTGTGCAAATTTCATTTCCACTCTGTAATATAATAGATTTAAAACACAAGAGTCACTGGATGTACAAAGCAATTTACAGTATGGAAATCATTACACATAGGGTCTGGACTATTGTATACAATTAAATGCAGTTCACATTTTAATAGCACCCTCTGATGGAAAATCAAAGAGAAGTTCAGTTTCACATTCTAATTGACCACTAGCTTTAATTTTCAGGATGGACCAATGTTTTCATATTTTGCCTTTGAAGATATGTACGTGAAAGTCTCATTCAGAACTCGTCGTCAATGTCAAAAACGAATATTATGGTTAATTTTAGATTTGTTTTACTATCTATTAATTTAAAAAAAAGCCCTGGAAGCTGTGAATAAAAAAATCAGACAGGGGCAAAATATTTGTCACCAGCATTGCCTGTGGTCTCCAACAGCAGATCTTTCCCTCATTACTGACTTACTTGTTCTGCACTATGTCTCTGTGTGAAGGCAGCCATCTCGGTAGATGCAGGGTGGTGTTCAGCCTTATAGTGAAATCACAATTCTCACTCCATATCTCCTGAGACTAGCAGTCAGTTGCCCTAAATCTCATGCTGCAGTTAAACAGCTATGAGGCTACTGGTTCAGGAGCGGTTAGGCTCAATCCAGGGGCGTAGTAACAGGGGTCACAGGGGTTGCAATTGCGACCCAGCTTTATGCTTCAGGCAGCTCGTGTGGCTCCCCTGCAGGGTTGCAAACCACTGGCTGCTGCTGCCCATGGCTTTCAACAATATTGGTTGCTAGGACCTTTTGTCCTAACAACCAATCATGTGCATGCAAAGGTCCCCGGTAGAGGAGGGGGAAGTAACTTCTGCCTCCCTGCTCTGCCGCCTACTGCCTCGGCTCCCGGCTTCCACCCTGCTGATTCACTAAGGTAAGGCTCCTCTAGAAGTCACAACAGATATGGGGAGAATGAGGGAGGGGCATAGCGCTAACACCAGCAATGTGTGTGCAGTACTGTGGCAGGCAGAGAGGATTTCTTCTGGTGCAGACATGGCTCATGCTGTGTTCACTTTGCTGGGGAGCAGCTCTGAAATAGTCTCATGGAGACAGGAGGGCATTGCTAACTGATGTGTGTGTGTGTCGGGGGGGGGGGGGTGCTGGTCATGTGAGTTAAAAGAACCCTGTGCTGTGAGGGGGCTGGCCTGACCCCCTTCTAGAAAAACTTGTATGGCACATTGATTCAAAGGGGAACCCGGAATTATCTGGGGTAAAGGGGAACTCTGATGTAAGGGGTTCTCTGGGGTTCCCCCCTTACTTCAGAGTCTGCAGAGATCCCCCTTACATCAGAGACCTCAAAGATCCCCCTTACATCAGAGTCTGCATGGATCCCCCTTTACAGTGTATATAAAGGGGGACTCTGATGTAAGAGGGTGCTCTGTGAACTCTGATGTAGGGGGTATCTCTGCGGACTCTGATGTAAGTGAGGATTTTGGTGACCAGAGACCCCTTTACATCAGCATTCCCCTTTACTCAAGAGTCCACAGCGTTCTCCTTTTTATCCAGCCTAAAGGGAAGCTCTGGGGACTCTGATGTAAGGGAGGTACTCTGGGAAGCCTGATTTAAGGGAGGAGCTGTGACATAAATTGTAACACTGTGAAGTCTAATGTAAAGGGACACGCTGTGGACTTTGATGTAAAGGAGGACTCTTTTGTAAGGGGGGGCTCTGTAGATGTAAGGGGAATGCTTTGGACTCTGATGTAAACAGGGACTCTGTGGAGTCTGATGTAAAGGGGGGACTCTAAAGTAAAAAGGAAATGCAGGGCAGAAACTGATTTAAGGGGAATGCTTGGGCTCTGATGTAAGAGGGCACGTTGATGTAAGGAAGGACTCTGATGTAACAATTTGCCTGACTGCCACACTCTATGGCACATGTTGTTGTGTATGTTACTTCTGACCCTAGACTCTATACATTGTGCTGTACATTACATAGTCCTTACCAAGGTGTTCATTGTCCCAACAGTTGCTGGTTTTAATGAAGTTCTTCTTTAAGATCAGCTCAGACCTTTTGGTGTGCATCAAAGCTTATGTAATGGAAATGTCTAATTTTTAAAAAATGTTCCTTTGTCCTGAGGTTTTATTTGAGTATGTGAGGCTGTCAGTTTTGGTACATTAATTAGGAGTATTTTGTGTGTACAAAGACTGTTATATGTGCACAGTGTATATAGTAACTAGCCTCGTATTCTGTTTATTGATCCCTCTTTAAGCCCCTTTACTGTTCAGAAAAATCTGGCCATGCATAGCATTTGCTGTGGCATGATACGCAATATATTTTTCTGTTTTATCCCAGGGTTGGGGAATCCTTTCATATCCTAGTCATGCTCACATTTTGTCACTCTGTTTTGTGTTTTTGATTGTAAAGTCAACAGATTACTTGTTATGAGTATTGTTAGTGTTTAGATATTGTTTATACTGTTTAAATACAGATTTTCTTAGTTTATAATAGCAGTATCTGTCATATTTTAGGTTGTCAGTAAAATCTGTGCTCCTTCAGTAAATTTTTCATGTTGTTTCAGTAAAATAAAGTCACAGGAGGTTGGCTCCCCTGCTCCCCTGTATACCTGGATAAGAGGGGAGTCAGGGAAGCATATAGAGGGGAGAACCAATGCTATCCATTTTCCTTATGCAGCCATTGAAAGCCTGCTTCTCCGTCTCTCTCTCATGCTGGCATTTGGCCACTGCAGGAGAAAAATGGAGGAGATCAGTTCCTCTATATGCTGCCCCCACCACACATATACATTTCAAGGGGCCATTACTATAGAGAGCTGCAGTTGACATCAATGAGAGGATCTGCTGTGTCGTTTGATTTGACCAACCAAGGGTCATAATAGGGAGACAGCTTGGAGGAGTTTCTTTTTTTGGAGATAAGCTTCCTTTGGCCCCAAAAGGGGTCCATCTGTTCTGGTGAGTAGGGTCTCAGAAGGGGATCAAGACACCTGGCACCAACTATTATTTTGCAGCACTTCAGCACTTTATTCACAGAAGCACCAATACTCTTCTAATATATTGCACTATCATTTGGATTTTTCAGCACTATTAGCATTTTACTTTCAAATTTGCACTTATGGTTCTTTTTTGCACTATTTTGCACATGATCTTTGGACTTTTTTAGCTTTGGACTTTTATTATGAATTACAAGTATTTGTGCACTATTTAATTTATTTGCAAGCGCTGTGTTTTTGTTATTCATTTTTGTCTGAGTTTTTTACTTGGTAAACAGCAGCTGCATTATACCTTCACATTGGTATTTGGCATTGTATTCACTTAGCATGGGTTTTAAATCACTAGTTCATGACAAGCAATATGATAGCTCATTAACTACTTCTGGACCGGAAGATTTTCCCCCTTAATGACCATACCATAATTTGCGATTCGGCACTGCGTTATTTTGACGGACAATTGCGCGGTCGTGTAAAATTGATGTCCTTTTTTTCCCCACAAATAGAGCTTTCTTTTGGTAATATTTGATCACCTGTGCGATTTTTATTTTTTTTGCGCTATCAACAAAAAAGAGCGACAATTCTGAAAAAAAAAACAATATTTTTCACTTTCTGCCATGTAACATTCTCAAAAAAAAATTAAAAAATTAAATTTTTTAACATTTTAGGCCAATTTGTTTTCTGCTACATTTTTTCGGTAAAAAAAAAATCGCAATAAGGGTATTTTGATTGGTTTGTGCAAAAGTTATCGCGTCTACTAACTACGGGAAAGATTTATGTAATTTTTATTGTTTTTTTACTAGTAATGGCGGCGATCTGCAATTTTTAGCGGGACTGCGACATTGAGGTGGACAGATCGGACCCCTAACTGACATTTTTGACACTGTTACTGTAATAATGACACTGGCAAGGAAGGGGTTAACATTGTGGGTGATCAAGGGGTTAAATGTGAGCCAAGGGGAGTGATTCTAACTGTGGGGGTGGTGGCTTGTGAAATTATCATAGAAACATGTGATCCTATATAGAAGGATCACAGGCGCTCTGTGATCATTCCAGGGAGAAGAACGGTTGGCTGTGTTTACAACAGCTGCCCGTCCTTCTCTCTCAGCGGGGAGCGATCGCGGGTGTCAGGCGGCAATAAGAGCTGCCTGCCCCGTGCATTGGCTTCCCTGCTGCCGAGTGGGGGCGGGAGCGCGCCCCCTAGCTGCAGGCGCGCGACCGACGTAAGTCTGCCGCAGTAAAAAGGCGGCGGGCAGTCCGGAAGAGGTTAAAGTAAAAAAGGAGCATATGCTGAACAAAGGGCAGCTCCAAAGAAATCGGCAAATATTGCAGTATAGGGTACACATAAGTATAGGTTAATATCACTACAACTTGCACTGACATGGAGCCATATATTTAATCATATACTGTATGTGTGCTTGTGATGCTCATAGCATATGCTTCTGTGGATATATGATTTGTTACCCCTGTGAAGCTTGTAATATGTCATTTGTTTACAGAATACCTCCCTCCTCTCTCCTCATCTTCTTGAAGGCAGGAACTGATGTGAATGTGCAATATGTAAGGTGCATGATGTACTAAAAATAAAATAAATCTCCAAAACATAGGTGAGAGGTATGCTGTAGTCCACAAAGCAGGATTTGTTCAGGGAGGATAACAAAGACTGAGATTTCATTGCCACAGAGGCAGAGGGCACATAGAGTTAGGAGCTTAACCCCCTTACCTGTAACCCCGTGACTCGGGGTGGTTTTTCCATGCTAGGATCGGTATCCCCGAGTCACGCTCGGGGTAGATGTGCAGAGCCTGCAGCGGGGTTCCTTACCTTCTCCTGGCGATCCAGCTATAATCTCCCATTGCTGTGATCGCCGCCGAGATCCCCGCCGCGCTGTCCGTTGCTCTGATGACTTCCTGGTTCCGTTCCCCGCAGCATGGGAGCGAAACTGGGAGGGAAATTCCAAGTTGCACCAACACAAACACATAAAAAGGAGGTGATACAATTATAATTATAGAATATAGATTATAATTACAAATAATTATAATTATTTGTAATTATAATTATAAATTATACTTATTATACTTATTATAATTATATAAGTATATATTATACGTATTATACTTATTATAATTATATAAGTATTATAATTATATAAGTATATATTATACTTATTATACTTAATATAATTATATAAGTATAAATATACTTATTATACTTATTATAATTATAAATAATTATGTAATAATTATAAATATTATAAATTATTACAAATAATTATAATTATAATTACAAATATAGATTATAATTCATGCGTTTGTGTTTCAAATTGATCACACCTGGGATGTCTACTAGAGTCTTGTTTTGGTCAGGTTTAAGTCAGTAATTACTAAGAATTGTAGGCCTATAATACATAACGCCAAATTTCCATGCAAAAAATTGTACTGCTTTTGGTACATAATTCCTGACATAATCATACCGCCAGGGAGGTTAATGGATTTCTAGCAGGACCAACTTTTTTTTTTCTTTTAATTGCAGCATTTTAAAAGAAACATGTGGAAAGATTAATATATTAGAGAAGTACTGAATACTGTATGTTTTGTTTCTTTCTTGTCCAAACATTCACTTAAAAAAACTGCAATAGTGCACCTTCGCTGTTCAATTTGGTTTTTGGATCCATTGATGCAATAGCATTTTTACATTTTCTTTAGTAAATCAGGCCTGCTTTCTAGATGTTTTCATCAGAAACAACATGATGAAAACAAAAAATAAACTAAAAATGTGTTGCCAAAAGAAAAATGACATACTACATACTACCCAATGTATGCTTAAAGGAAGTCTTGCATGGACAACTAAACATACTATCAACCTCTATTGCGTGTAAGAAAATAGACTTTATTTATTTTTTAATAGAAAATGGTTATGCCAAGGGCAGAACAGCACTCTTAAATGGTTTTTTTTGATTGAAGTATATTCAGATGTTGCTTCAGAGTCTTGTGGCTTTTAGTTATGCCTCTGGTTATTTCTAAAAACCATGATATAAAGTGCTTTACCCCCTGTGCACTGTGTTTTATATTTAAAGAGATGGCTAACGTGATACATGACATTGTGTTTATTCAATAGGGATACCACAATCATATCTGATAACAGATTACACTATTGCCTCATTGCATGCTGACAAGAAAAAGCTCCGGATACAGACTTTTGCTATCATTCTGTAACATCTCACAGCCATTGCTATAGAACAACATGCTCTATGAATATGCTTCCTTCAGCACAATGCTTTCACATAGCAAATTACAGCCAGTAATGAATAGTGTCAGAAACTGAATCAAGAAGCCTACAGTTTTGTATTCATATGTACAGAGATCACACTGATTATTGTTTAATTCCCCAGTAGGAAAGCAATGGAAAGAGAAAAATATGCTGCCAGTGTGGTAGAAGGGGTATTCATGAAATAAATTGCCATGAATGTGACTGTGCTGTGGGGTATTTTTTGGCAGCTTAAGGATAAGGTGCTTAATAATTGATGGTTACACTTCCATCTCAGATCATTTTTATAGAATGGTAGATATTTTTCCTGTTTTGTTGCGAAAGTTTCTGTTGTCGGAAAAGCCTACAGCAAAAAGAGGTCCATTGTTCTTTCTTTTTTGTTTTTTTAAACTCGAAAAACATTTAAGCAGCAACAGCTTAGGGAATGCTTAGGAAAGATTTTGTTTTCCAACTGTTTTCAAACTATAATTAGCAGCAAGCATTGCTAGACAGTTGTTTAGGTGTGATCACAACATCTCTGGTTTAATAGCAACAAGGTTAAAAGTGGTTACATTGCCCATGCTTTATTAAAGTCATACAAGAGTTCTCCAGTTCCTAACCAGAAACTGGTCTCCTAGTAGTGCTTAAAGATAAGTTACACAGGTTGAACTTGATGGACTATCGCCTTTATTCAACCTCAACTACTATGTAACTATAAGTGACTTTTATGACATACAGCCTACAGGGTCCCAGTCCTAGCTTTACATTGACCATTGTTCTTGCAGGTTTGCTCTGCCCTACCCACAGATTACTATTGAAAAATGGGAAAGCAGATTGTGTGTTAGGATGCTCCGTATTCACTGTGAAGCAATGCAGCAAAGCCTCCCTCTCTGCCTTTTAACATCATCTAATGGTCCAGCCAAATAACAGCTATAGAGACTAATGTAAACTGGGCAAGGAAGGTGAAGGTAGTACAATCTGAAAACAAAGATTTAATTCATTATATAAATGGTCAGAGCTAAGCTTAAAGTAACTTTCTCATTTTCTATGTAAGCACAAACAGTAAAATAATATTCAAGCATAAAGAAATTCTCCAGACTGAGTTTCACAAAGCATCGTAAATAATTCAAGGGGTATTTACAAGATAGATTATTTCGATGTACAGTATATATATATATATATATATAGTGACAGTACTGTTCCCTGTCATGGTGTTTGTTGCCAAGAATTCTGAAATAGGCAGGTTGAGAGGCTCTAGGAGGATTGCTTGATTTGGAGGAAAGTGCTTTATCAGTTTCCTGTGTGGTTGGTAAAATCCAGTTGGGGACCTGGAGGCTGGAGATTTCATAGCGATCTGGGTGGGATGAGATCTCCAATCCTGGGACCAGGTCTTGGGAACCGCCGGCACACTAGTAGTGCAGGTGTGTCTGAGTCTTTTAGTAGAAACAGGACCAAGGCTCTGGGCTCCACCCTCCCCAGGAGTTCTGGTGTGCAAGGGAGAAGCATGCATTTCTGAACTGTATAGTCTGACAGAGCAGACAGAGGGTCCAAGCGTTTAGGCTGGAGCAGCAAGGAAGCTGGAAAAGAGTGCTAACCGAGGTACAGTGTTTGTACATGAACTCTGTTATATTTTGAAGGGGGCTGAAGCATAAAGCCAGAGCAGTAGTGCTGCTAAAGAGAGCCAAGTGGTTCAGTATTTTTCATTTACATTGTTGCTGTGGAAAGCTGAAACCTCTGTGTGGGCAACTGTTCTGTTTTAGGACTTCTTTTTTCATTTCCTTTAACCACTTGCCTACCGGGCACTTTCACCCCCTTCCTGCCCAGGCCAATTTTCAGCTTTCAGTGCTCTCACGCTTTGAATGACAATTGCGCGGTCATGCTACACTGTACCCATATGAAATTTTTATCATTTTTTTTCACACAAATAGAACTTTCTTTTGGTGGTATTTAATCATCTCTGGGTTTTTTATTTCTTACAAAAAAAAAAGAAAAATGACAGAACATTTTTGAAAAAAAAAAGTTTTTCTTATTTTCTGCGAGTAAATTTTGAAAATAAATACATTTTTCTCCTTCACTGATGTGCGCTGATGAGGCGGCACTGATGGGCACTGATAGGCTGCACTGATGGGCACTGATGAGGTGGCACTTATGGGCACTGATGAGGTGGCACTTATGGGCACTGATAAGGTGGCACTGATGAGGAGGTACTAATATGCCGCACTAATGAGCACTGATAGGGGGCACTGATAGGTGGCACTGATGAGCACTGATAGGCGGCACTGATGAGCACTGATAGGTGGCACTGCTGGGCACTGAGAGGTGGCACTGATGGGCACTGAGAGGCGGCACTGCTGGACACTGATGGGTGGCACTGATGGACACTGACGGGTGGCACTGATGAGCACTGATGGGCGGCACTGGTGAGCACTGATGGGCAGCACCATCAGTGCCCACACTCAGTGCCCATAGTGCTGCGAATCAGTGCTCCTCAAGGCCTAGATGAGTAGGCACTGATGGGCACTGACTGGCAGCACTATGGGCACTGATTGTGGGCACTGATGGTGGGCACATTGTATTTTATTTACCTCTGTTGTAATCAGAGCACTGGTGATCAGTGCCCTGATTACCTTTTTCTGTGTCCCCAAACGGCTGATCGGCTCTGCTCCTTCCTCACACGCAGTCTCTGTGTGAGAAAGGAGAGCTGACAATGAGAGATGATCTCATATGTTTACATATGAGATCTTCTCTCATTGCATGGGCCGATCACGTGGTAAATGGCCGCTGTGATTGGCCATTTACCATGATCTGTGATTGGCTGTGTCCAAGGGACACGGCCAACACAGATTTTCCCCGTTGCGTGCTCGCGGGAGCGCGCGGGGAGCCTGTTACTGGGAGGCCGTATAAAGACGGCCTCCCGGAAATTAGAGCCCGCGCTGTAGCCGTCTTTCGGCTATAGCGCGGGCCGGAAGAAGTTAATAAAAGTGGGCCAAGAAGCCCTTTAAGGGCACAACTGGCATGAACTTCAGCTCATTGATAGGCCCTACACTAAGCTAATTAACCCCTAAACATTATGATATATATATATATATATATATATATATATATATTTTTTTTTTTTTTTTTTTCTATTTTTTTTTTATAGCATTTTGGAACATATTGCATTCACATTAACAATTTAAAAATGAACTTCACACCTATTATTCACTTCCCTACATCCCTCTTCTGCACCACTATATTTAAATATTCACATGTGTGCATAATGTGTCACAGATCGCTGCAGCATGCCTGCACATGTGTGGGGGAATTTCTGTGTTCTGATGCCATTGGATTCTGGTATCTGGGATCTTGCAGAAAGCCACAGTATTGGTACTACTGTGTTTCCCCGAAAATAAGACCTACCCTGAAAATAAGACCTACTGTTATTTTCGGGGAGGGCTGTAATATAAGCCCTACCCCGGAAATAAGTCCTAGTTTAGTGTAGGTAAAATCCTAGCATCCACTCTATTACTGTTTTATATAATTTCCAGTGTGTTTCTGTAATCTAATAGTGTGAAAGACCTTCGTTACAGCGCCGATCGGCGCTCAGCTGAACTCCCGCAATGCTCTCCTTCTCTTCTCATGTCAGAGGGGGATCTCAGTCCCTCCCCTCTGCCATGTTCAGAGTGGGTCACAGAAGCACACATTCCTGTATTTCGGCTCTCTCCTCCCTCTGCTGGCCGCTGTCAGTATCGCACACATTAATGTATCTCGGCTCTCTCCTCCCTCTGCTGGCACTTCCGTGACCCCCAGCTGTCAGCGGGGGAGAAGAGAAGTAATAGAGTGGATGCTAGGATTTTACAACCACATTTAGTAGGTTCACACAGGGGATTCCTGACAGGCAGGGAGGGAGAAAACAGCACAATACAGATAAGACCTACCCCGAAAATAAGCCCTACTGTGTCTTTTAGTGCCAAAATTAAAATAAGACCCGGGCTTATTTTTTGGGAAACACGGTAGCAGAGATCTGCAGGTCCCAATGAGCGAAGCACTGCCTCCTAAGATGTAACATCCCAATCCCAGTAGGAAGCGGAGTGTGTTTATGTAATTCTTGCCTAGGCAAGGAATCCAGTAGTGTTGTGCTGCAACACATAATACCTACTTTTTCTAAAAACACAGAAACATTTTATAACTTGACCTCTGGAAGGTTTTACCCCCTTTATGACCAGGCCATTTTTTGCTAATCAGCACTGTGCTACTTTAACTGGCCATTGCTTTGCCATGCAACACTGTACATAAATTAAATTAATATACTTTTTTCATACAAATCAAATTTTATTTTGGTAATATTTGATCATCACTTGTTTTTTTATTTTTGCAATATAGATAAAAAAGATAATAAAATATAAAACATAACCAAAACATAAAAAAAAACAATATTTCCTACTTTCTGTTATAAAGCATATTTAATAAAATTTAATTTGCATGACTTAATAAAGAAGCCTGATGTTGTTAGAAAAGTATATATTGTTCAATAGTACACAGACTAGCACCCACAGATGAGAATGTGGAATTCTAAGACAATAGAGAAAATGAATGACCCTAAAGAGTCAAGTTTTTAAGTTGTAAACCAAAAAATGTTTCACCACACTCTTTTACCTTTAAGTAATTGATCAGCAACCTACTATGGAGTGGTATGTGCACCCGCACCAACAAATACAGCTACTTACCAGATAATTCGACCTCATGAATTTAGGAGGTCAACTTTAGCTTTTCCCAGCTTAACTGCCCTGAGATTGGCTAGCCAATCCTGGTATCAATGAAGTTGTGGAGGTACTCACTCCAATCCAGGGATATATCAAGCCTCACTCAATGCTTGATCTGGTGGGGATACAAAAAAAGACTTCACATTGTGCAGATCAAAATATATTTATTGAACACCAAAAAAACAATAAAAACATTTTTTCTTTAATTCTATCTTTTTAGATATAATCTTTTTGATCTTTTTATCTTTTAGAAAGTGCAGGCCAACACCATAGGGCAAATTTATCAAAACTAGAGCAGACAGAGGGCTCCATACACAAAGTGGTATGTTTCTCCTTAAAAAAAATTGATAAAATACCACTCAGCTGTTTTAAAAAAGTTTTTTTTAGCACAAAAAAAGCTACTTAAATACTGCATAAGTCATTTTATGAAGCCTTGCGGTATTTTAGTAGTGAAAATATGCGGTAATTTAATACCTGGCACTAGCTAGCATACCTAATAACATTAAAGTGATACTAAAGCCTTAGTGTTTTTTTTTTTTTTTTGGTGATTAACAAACATGTTATTCTTACCTGCTCTGTGCAATGGTTTTGCACAGAGCAACCTGGATCCCCCATTTCTCACGTCCCATGCTGGTGCTCCTGGCTCCTTCCTCCTGCCAGGTGCCCCCACAGCAAGCAGCTTGCTGTGGGGTCACCCAAGCAGGTGGGCTCCCAACCCACAGCTCTGTGTGTCCATTCACCCAAAGAGCCGAGGTTCAGCCCCTCCCCCTCCGTCTCCTGGTTGGCTCACTGGCTGTGATTGACAGCAGCTCTGCCAAAAGCCAATCAGAAGTGCAAGTCCCCAAAGAGGCAAGGCTCCCGCTGGATTGAGAGGAAGCTCAGGTAAGTAATGGGGGGGGGCTGGGGGGGCTCCTGCAAACAGAAGGTTTTTTACCTTCATGCATAGAATGCATGAAGTTGAAAACCTTGTGCCTTTACAACCACTTTAATAAATAGGCGTTGTTAAGGAGTGTCCTTAACAACCACTAAACAACATGGTTGTTAAGGAGTGGGCGGCCAGCCACTGTGTCCTTAACAGCTAAATGTAAAAATGAATAAAAAACTGAACAAAAATGGCGTGGTGTCCACCCAAAATCTATACCAGACCCTTATCTGAGCATCCAGCCCGGCAGTTCAAGAAAGGGAAGGGACAATGCTCTGCCCCCCCAAAACACCTTGTCCCCATATTGTCGTGTTGATGTAAACAAAGGTCTCTTCTCCATAACCCTGGCTAGTGGTTGTGGGAATCTGTGGGTGGGGAGCCTATTGGAATCTAGAAGTCCCCTTTACCAAGGAGGCACCCAGATCCCACCCCCCCCCATGTGAATAAGTGTGGGGTACATAGTACCTCTACACATTCACCCCAAAAAAAGGGGTAGTTTAGAAAAAGACATTTGTTTTTGACAAGTCCTTTACTTAAAAAATAAATGTCCCCCAGTGTAATTCCATCATCAATCACGACATTTGCCACCATTGCCAACTTGAAAAAAGAAAAGAAATGGTCAGCTTGCACCGAAGGCTCCTGCCATCTGCCAGCTCCATGGTCTGAACTGTTCCTAAATTAATAAGAAGTGCGGTCACCCATTGATGTAAACCCCTTGTGACATCATTGACCCAACATGATGATGGATCTGCACGGGGGGATATTTATTTCTATTTTTTAAATAAAGGACTGTCTACTGTCTTTTTTTAACACTACATTATTTTTGTTTTGGTGAATGAGTAGGGGTACTATGTACCCCAGACTCATTCACATAGGGGGTGGGATCTGGGGGCCCCCTTGTTAAAGGGGCCTTCTAGATTTTGATAAGCCCCCGCCCACAGACTCCCACAACCACTGGCCAGGGTTGTGGGGAAGAGGCCCTTGTCCCCATTAACATTCCCCAAATACCGTATGCCTGGACCCCTACTTAATTTCCGCATTCATTTAATTATTTATTTGCTTCTGTGAATGGATTTTAACACCTGTTCATGTAGTATTTAATCAACATTTTCAGCGTTTTTTTGGTAAATACTGCACAAACGGTCCAGTGAATTGACAGTTTCAGGATCTCATGAGATAGATATTTAGGTAAAATGTGTTCTGACACCTAAATATTTCATGCAAGCTCATTATGTGAATGGAGCCTATAATCTCCAACAGCTGTGCATAGCAAGCAATCATATTCTATCATTAGTTTGTTCGGTGTTCGGTTAAGCTTCAAAAATGAAAAACGCTGATTGGTTGCCATTCACAGCTGCTCTAGTTTCTGTCTTCTCTGTCTGGTGCAACTCTGCATAGAAACCAATCAGGGTTTCCTGATTATTGAGGTCCTTAATTATTAGGGAGATGGCAGGCACCAGTGTTCTAACAACCTGTGACTCATATCTGTGAGGTACATTCAGCTGTCAGCTAGGGATTTCCAGATGTCAGGTGAATGTAAACAAAGGGATTGGGTAGTGTAAAAAAGGGGTGGGGTCTCCTCCAAAACTCATACCAGGCCCTTCAGGTCTGGTATAGATTGTAGGGTGCCCCATAAAATAAAACATTTGAAAATGGCATAGGGTCCCCTTGAAATTCATAAAAGAGCCTATGGTATGGATTTTAACGGGGAAAGCAAAAAACAGTAGAAAGCAGGAGTGTGTTCCCCCCAACTCCTGAACCATACCAGGCCACATTCCTTCAAAATGGGGGGTACATTTTCAGGGGAACTCCCTTAGAAAGGCACCATGTCTCTGTGTTGATGAAGACAAGGGTCTCTTCCCTACAACTCTGATCCTGTTTATGTGGAGGTCTATGGCAGAGGGCTTTACTGAGAGGGCTTTACTCATGATCAACGATGCCAGCCAAAAGAAAAAAAAACTGCTGACACATCTGAGCACATCTCTTCATTCCCACCAAATGATATTTCCCAACCCCTGTAAACAAAGGGACAAAGGGATGGAGCCAACCATAAGGACAGGTTTGTGAGGACAAGATGCTTTGCCAGGGGGGACCCCCCTAGCAAGGTACCCTCCCTTGTTGAGGGCATGTGGCCTGGTCTGGTATGGTCTCCTGCCTCTATCTTGGCCAACCAGGCTGTATGCTCAGATAAGAGTCTGGTATGGATTTCGGGGAGACCACATTTTTTTTTTGTTACACTATCCCCATCCCTTTGTTTACATTCACCTGTGAGTCCAAAATCTCTGGTTGTCAGCTGAATGTGCCTGGTAGGAATGAGTGACTGGTAGGACACTGGTAGATGCTGGCTTCCTAACAACTAGAAACCCTGACCAGGAAACTGTCACAATAAACAGAGGTAGTGATACCGTTGCTAAATGGTTCACTTCTCACTGCTCCTGGATGTTTACTTGTGAGAGGTTATACTGTGTGTCCTTAAATCAGGACAAATAATTTTTCAACGTCTGTTATACCAGGATTGGCCAGCTAAAGTCTGTTAGGCTTGGAAAAAGCAAAAGTAGACCTCCTAAATATATGGGATGTAGTTATTTGGTAAGTAGTGGTTCTATGGTGGAGGAGGTTCTGTGAATTTCCAATTGAGGAGCTCTGTGATTTTCCTGTTAAGAGTGAAGGTGTACACATCCCATTGTGGCTTTTAAGGAAAGTATACCTTGTTTAATTTGATAAAAAAAAAACCCGCACCCTAGAGCTACATTTTACTAGTCTCCTGCCTGCCACATCAGCCGCCCCCCCCCCCCCCCAACCACCTTGATGCTCCAAGCATGTATTTTCTTATTTTTTTTATACTTACCCTTTTCAGAAGCTTTTGGGTCAGTCACACGATGTGCTGTCCTATTCTTCTTATCTGCTATTGGGTGGTCCTCAATACCATTATTTACATTGTTGTAATGTGAGTGTTGGTAGCCATGGTGTTGCCTCCTAAGACGGTAGGCCCATATCACCTTGCACCCATAGGGTGTAGATTGAATGATGCTGGGTGCCATTCAACCCAGAAGAGAACTGATTGTGGATTGCAAAGCAAATACGTCTCTAGTCCCGGAGAGGAGGTGATGATTGTAGCAGCATTTTGTTTTTTCATTTTTATCATTTCTATTCTTTTCTTAAATTGAAAGTAGAATGTCTTCTTTATTTAACGAAAGGTTATCAGGGTACTTTATATTTTTAACACATGAATTGCAACAAATATGACATTTCTTTTTTTGTGGGAAAGGGTATAATTTCAGTTAGTCTAAGGCAGGGCAAACACTAACTATACACTGAATGTCACCAATTTAAAATCTTTATAAGCTATTATTTATTTATTTATTTATTTATTTATTATTAACTCTGAAGAAAGCATTGTCTTCCCTAAAATTCAGCATTTTCCCTGCAAGTCTGCAAAATTTGTATTATTATTATTTATAGTGAACAAGGATTGAATAATGCATAAGAAAATGTTTATTGCGGCGAGTAAGCCTAAACGACATTGTTTGTCCCCGGGGCTGGTGGCTTGTGCTTTTTTGATGTCTACTTACTCCAGCAGTCCCCAGCATTTCCCAGCTGGGAATCATACTTTGTCAAATTCAATTCTCTAAACATCATTGTTAAAGTAACTGTAAAATAATGGAAGAATTCAATACATTGTATTGAATATTTCAGGATACAGAAGAAAGTGACACTCTAGTGGAATCTAGCAGCGGGAACCAATTCTGGCTAAAATGTATTTCTTTGATAGTTGAATGTAGAAACACAGATTACTAGATAAAAGAAAAAAACAAAAACAAAACTAACAGAATACATTAATTTAAACACAATGACCACTTTTTATTGGCTTGGAATCTTACAGAATATTATTTATGTTTAAAAAAAAGGTTATGAACGAACAATGATAAATGAGCTTTAAAATTTCTTGCACAAATAATAGTCAAATCCATCTAGCATTGAAAAGATGTGCCACACATTGCAAATTGTACCAAAAGGTCATCTCCTTTGTGCTGTATTCTGCAGTTCAATGTTCCATAACATGGTAATACCTTTACCGGAAAAACATTTATCTATGTTTCTTTTTATACACAGGTCCGTATTTTTCAAGCTGTGTGGACATGCTGTCACTGACAGATCCCAATTACTATTAATGTTCAGTCAATCAAATTGGATCCCAATCATGTGATCACCTTTTGTCAGACTATGTTAAAAATCTGAGCAGGGTATTTATTAAAACAATATACCACGTAAAATCCTATATAGCCTTTACCAAACAATGTTAAAATGATTTATCTAAGAAAATTAGCTATAGCAATATTAAGAAGTTAAGTGATGGATACTTAAAGGGGAGCTCTCTTAAGTGAAAATTAAAAGTCAGCAGCTACAAAAACTGTAACTTCTGACTTTTAATAAACAGCCATATTCAGCGGTGTTCTTACCCCAGACGTGTTCTCCTTGTGTCCTCCCTCCCCGACATCCTTACTGTGGACACCCGGCTGTGGCAGCCTGCGGCTTCACAGCCAGGTGCCCACTGTACATGTGCTAGGGGCGCTGCACTCTGTGACTGGTCCCAAAGTGTTTTGTGACCTGTCATGTGTCCCAGAAGACTGCAGGAGGTAGGAAGGATGGAGAACTCCTGCTTCCCATCACCAAAGGTGATCAGAGCATAAGTGGGAGCAGGTACCTGTCAAAATCCGGTACCCGCTCCCCCCTCCCCAAAAGCTCAATTTCACAAGCAGGAGCTGGAAAGGAGACCTTAAAGCGGGACTTCCCCTTTTGGGTGGAGCTCTACTTTTAGTTATTGAATTTTGCCTGGGCATCTTGATTTAAGGGTGCTTGTTTGGAGGAAAGCAGGGAAAGTAGTTCACACTTTGCAGCATTATAAGACCTGTACAATTCTATAGAAAAGGGTTATGTTTTAAAAGGGGTCTATTAAACTAAAGGGTAGCATTCATTTCTTTTACTATTGTAGCTTTGGCTAATTTAATGGCATCCTCCTCTTTTTATCACCACAGGAAATGTTTGAAAGAAAGGAAAATTGCTACTGTTTTTGAAAATGTTAAGTTTTAAGTTTAAATTTTAAAGTTTTAACCAACAAACTTGATGGCATGTAGCCAATATGCAGAGCATAGCTGCCCTAATGGCTAAATACACTGTGACTGCATATACTGTACTAGTAAACAAATATGCTTTTGGTTCTCCAAAAAAACATTTTTCCTACCTGTGCGCATACAGGCTTTATGCCTATTAGGAATAAGGTTCAGTGTTGCCACTACCATGGGCTCGCAAATCCCACAGATCACAAACTTTGGGCCAGAAATTTTTGAGATTTGCCATCAGAAATAGGAAACAACCTATAAGCGCATAAACTTTATCCCTAGTCGGCTGCTAATAATTTAAAGGAATAGATAACTGAGAACCCGTTCTTTTAAAAGGGTAGGCTCACAGCAACCATATTGTAAGGGTGTGTTGGGGCTGAAGATTCTGTGCAGGGAGAGATACTTTTCAAAACCACTCACTTCCCATCCTCCGTGCATACGTATATGCCTTAGGACGGGAGTGATTTTATCACAATAATGGCTATAGCTGCAGCCATGATTGTGGTATCAATTTTTAAAGCAGGCATTGAGCTTTCATGTAAAAGTGATCCAAGAAGCTATACAGCCTCCCAATCACTTTTACAGGTGGTGGAAGAGTGTCTCACCTCCCATAGCCAACCGCTGCCCTTACCGGACTCTCCTGTCCCACCAGGTACTGATGTGACTGATTGCACTACGCAGAGTGAGATTCACTATGGATGCACTACGAAAAGTGAGGGGAACTTCCGTTGTTCTTACCTCTCTATGACATCAGAAACCAGAAGCAATAAGGATTTTGTCGATTACAGTTTTGGTTTGTTTCTTTACAAGCCATTACTGGTAAAGCATTTGATCAAACAAATCTCAGTTTGACCAGATCCTTTGCAGGCAAAAGGAAAGATCTGGGGTCTAATAGACCTCAGATATCACCATAAAGAAGACCTTTCATATCCCATGCTATCAAAAGGGATGTTGTAATAATAATATTTCAAAAAATTATTTTAAAGTGCCTCCATCCCCCTGTATGTGCAAAAAAACAGTAATCATACTACACATGTCAGTGAGAGCAATAATTATACTTCCAGACCACATGTGTAACCTTAAACTCGTAATCTGTAAAGGCTTTTAAAGCATTACCTATGGAGATTTATACTGTAGGTACCGTCGTTTCTCACCATTCCAAGGGTGCACACACTTTTAAAATGTGACATGTTAGGTATCTGTTTACTTAGTGTAACATAATATTTCAGATTTTACCCAAAAATGGGTATTATATTGTGCTTGTGTGCACTAAAGTTTATTAAAGTGTATTTTTATCAGAAAATTTGTGTTTGATAAACTGCTATGCAAATATTATCGATATATTATGTTTGTGGGTTCTTAGTAATTTTCTAGTAAAAAAACATATATGACAGAAATGTCAGAATTGGCTTGGAGGTGGGTAAATTATTTGTTTATTCATTTATTTTATTTATTTGTTTTAATGGCAGTACCATTCCCACAAGCTTTGCTTATTAGCCCTACAAATTATTTGTAAAGTGCTGTAAAAACTGTTTATTGTTTATTGTTGCGATTGGGCACTGTGTGACTTTAACGGACAATTGCGCGGTCGTGCGACGCTGTACCCAAATGAAATTGACGTCCTTTTTTCCCACAAACAGAGCTTTCTTTTGGTGGTATTTGATCACCTGTGCGATTTTTTGATCATGCGCTATAAACAAAAAAAGAGTGACAATTTTGCAAAAATAATAATATTTTTTTCATTTCTTTATATGAAATTCCCCCCCCCCCCCCAAAAAAAAATGTAAAAATCAAAATTTTTTAACATTTTAGGCCAATTTGTTTTCTGCTACATATTTTTGGTAAAAAAAATTGCAAAAAGCATATTTGGTTGGTTTGCGCAAAAGATATTGCGTTTACTAACTAAGGGAAAGATTTTTGTCATTTTTATTGTTTTTTTTTAACGAGTAATGGCGGCGATCTGCGATTTTTTTTGCGGGACTGCAACATTGCGGCGAACAGATCGGACTCTTGACTGACATTTTTGACACTTTTGGGGTTACCAGTGACATTACTACAGTAATCAGTGCTATACATATGCACTGTTACTGTAAAAATGACACTGGCAGGGAAAGGGTTAACTTTATTTGAGAGGGAGGGGTTAAGTGTGTCCCTAGGGGCGTGATTCTAACTGTGATTGGATGTGGCTGTGTGTGTAACAGCAGAGATCAACGGTCCTACATAGCAGGACCGTATGATCTGTGCTGTTACACAGGGGAGAATGACAGGCGGCTTTGTTTACATTAGCCGCCTGCCTTTCTCCCGGTGTAACCGACTATTGCGGGTAACCGACTATTGCGGGTGACCGACGGACATCGGGTCCGCCGGTCATTCGCGCGGGGGGGGGGTGTCTGTGAGTGAGCGGGAGCGCACCTCCGGCGGCACGCGCTCGTTCCCTAGAGCCTCACAGGCTAGCGACGTAGACCTACGTCACTTTGCCTGTGAGGGGCTGATTGCCTACGTAAATCGTCGTTAGGCAGTTGGTAAGTGGTTAAAGAGAGCGCAGTTTTCATATTGTTTATTTTACACATTTCAAGTTTGATTTGCCTTACAACCAGCTGCTTCACAATCAAAATATAATTATTTTAAAATTGATTTTACATTTAATATTTCCATAAGCATTTGTTATATTTGGATTTGTACACAATGGTGAGTTAATTTATATATATTTTATTTTGTTGGATTCATCCAGAGTGCGCAGGTAGAGGGTAAAGTTACACCCTCTTTTTAATATACTTAAATGTGCTGTCTGCCTAAGTTTTCTGTTACCTCTGCTTGTAATACTGCCTTGTTCTGTATACTTATATTGAAAAAAAAAAATGACACCTTCCAGGCTGTGTGATTCCTTATTCCCCTGCAGCACACTCAGAATAGTGATTGCTACAGTTCTTGATGTTTTTATATCAGGATGTACCTAATGATATCATTGATTAGCTGCTTCTTGCTGCAGCAGGACTTAATACATGTTTGATACACATGCAAGGGGTTGGTTGACCTCCAATACAGTAAGCCTGGAGGCAAAATGAAGATGAACATTTTGGCATTGAGTATAAAAGATCTGAAAAATCAACCTAATCTTCTACAATTGTAAATATTTATCCTGTCTCAATGTGAAACCAATAAAGCTAGCATAACCAAAGGAAAGCTAAATTGTCTATACTGCCTAACAGTCACATACATTTTATTTTTCAACGTTGTACCGAGCATCCTGTCCATCCAAACCTGGGGATCTCACAATGAACCTATTAATGTCTTTCTTCAAAAATGCAGCTGTGACACACATGTAAACACATGGGCTCTTACAAGACAATGAAGCACAAGGTAGTTTTTCATAGTTTTTCTTCCCTTGGTAGTCTTTAAAGTAGAACTCCAGATAAGAGTCTTTTAGTATATATTTTTTTTATATTTTTCACATTTTTATTGCTGTTTGTTGATAATTAGAAGAGTTCCCTTCAATTCACGTTCTTGTGATTTGTTAAGCCTGATACAGGAAGGAAGTAGAAACATTCATACATACATACAGCATTTTTAAATAGAGTAGAAAGGTGTGGAACCTTGGTTAGATTTTGAAAGATTGCTATGTCCCCAATCCCCAATGGGGGGGGGGGGGGGTATGCTGTGTTCCCATTGTGCCTGTAACTGGGGCAACCTGGGAAAAGATGTAAGGGAAATCTGTCCAAAAGACACAGATTTTCCTTACTTCTTTTGTAAAATGTAAAACAATGTAAAATAAATGTTGTCTTACATTTTCTGTAACTTTGAAATGTACTATAAGAGCAAGATGAATAATGCATGCATTAGGATATTTCCTTACAGATTCATGAGAAATTAAAAATAGCAAACAAGCTCCATGCAAGTAGAAAACAAGATATGATAGCCGTGAAGTTTTGTCTAAAGCCTCTTTCACACCTATGCAACCTAAAAGTCGCAATTTTGCTTTTTTTGCCGTGATTTTGACAAGACTTGAAGCAATACCTATGTATTTGGACCTCAAAAAGCATTAAAATCATCCCAAAGTAGTGCAGAAACGACTTTAACCACTTTACCACTAGAGGATTTTGCTGTCTTACGTCTGGGCCACTTTTTGCGATTCGGCGCTGTGCGACTTTAACTGACAATTGCGCAGTCTTGCGACGCCATACCCAAACGAAATTTACGTCCTTTTTTTCCCACAAACAGAGCTTTCTTTTGGTGGTATTTTATCACCTGTGCGATTTTTACTTTTAACTATAAACAAAAAAAGAGCGTAAATTTTGAAAAAACAACAATATTTTTCACATTTTTTTATATGAAATTCCCCCCAAAAATGTAAAAATCAAATTTTTTTTAAATTTTTGGCCAATTTGTTTTCTGCTACCTATGTTTGGTAAAAAAAATTCACAATAAGCATATTTTGATTGGTTTGCGCAAAAGTTATTGCGTTTACTAACTAAGGGAAAGATTTCTGTCATTTTTGGTGTTTTTTTTTTTTAACGAGTAATGGCGGCGATCTGCGATTTTTTTTGCGGGACTGCGACATTGCGGCGGACAGAGCGGACGCTTGACTGACATTTTTGACACTTTTGGGGTTACCAGTGACATTACTGCGGTAATCAGTGCTATATATATGCACTGTTACTGTAAAAATGACACTGGCAGGGAAGGGGTTAATTTTATTGGAGAGGGAGGGGTTAATGTATGCCTGGTGCTTACTGACTTGTGTGGGGGGAGGTGACTGAGTGACACAAGGACAGATCCAAGGTTCAGCTATGCTGAACCCTGCAATCTGACCCTGCCTGTCACTTAGGAGATCCGCCCGCTTGTGTTTACACAAGTGGGCGGATCTCCACACTAGATCCCTGACGATCGGGGAAGAGCAGCGGCGATCGCCGCTGCTCCTCCCCTGGCCCGACTCCCGCTGTGACTGAATACAGCGGGAGCGAGCCTCCGGCGGCGCGCGCGCGCCGCAGAGGAAGGGGAGTGTCCGATGACGTAGATCTACGTCGTCAGACGATAACGAGCCACTTTGCCGCAGTACTATTACCGTACGCAGACGGCAAGTAGTTAAAGTTGTTGCGACACAGATATGAACGATACTCATAGGAAATCAGGGAGTACAAATTGTCATGCGACTTTGCAGTCCCAAGTCGCACAAGTGTGAAAGGGGCCTTAGTGCATCTGTGGCAACTGCTGTTTAGTACTCAGAAAGTACTCCTACAAGTTCTTATGGCTGTCTCTATACAATGTTTTTTTTCTTACTTAGCAGCATTCACACCATATAATATCCTGCCAACAAAGAGCACAAAGTATGGCTGTTGTGATCATATGGTGTTCAGGAGAACATAAATCTAATCTCTGTGCTGCCAGGCATAGATGTGTTGTACTTGTTCCTGCTTACAAAATATTTTGTAGTCCATAATATTATTTATAATCATGCAGTAATTCAGCTTATGAATACTATCCCACTGCTGTTGTGGCTTGTCCATCCAATGCTACCCAGGGCCCATCAATTATTCCTGTTTTGACTTGAAGTGATATTAGGCAAAAAGCCAGTAGGAGATTCTCTTTTTCGTAAAGCAATCCAGATGTCTTGCTGCTAAATTGCTATCTATCATTTATAGAAGAAGGAGGAATGATGCTCCTACCTCTGTGAAACATCATGTCCTGGGCGATCTAATGAATTCTGTGATTTCTACACAAAAAAAAGCAAAGACATTCTGACAATCATTAAAATAGATGCCTGACATACTTTTAAATACACAAGGCTCCCTTGGGAGAATTTCTAAGAATTTGACAAATGGACAAAGAAGCTACACAAAAGGATATGTACAAAATAGCTCTAAAATAGATCCAAATGTAACATGCAAAAGGGATGCTATAATCTAGAGAACAATGGGTTAAAAGTCATGGAGCTTTAACAATGAGTTAAAGGTGAACTCCAGGCAAAAAACAAAATTCAAAAATAAACATATAACAGAAATAGCACATTTTCACTTTTTTATTAGTGCAAAAAGTAATGTTTGCAAAGGAATATATTTACATTGTGTTGCATATTTGTTGGAAGCAAAACATTCAATTTGGTGACGAGTCCTGAATGATCCCAGCTTCTTTGTAGATAGTTTCTAAAACTAGCAATATCATTTATTGGATTAAAAAAGCTATGGACTCCAAAGAGAGAAACATCATTTTGTCCCTGTACGAATCATTAGTAAGACCTCATTTGGAGTATGCAATTACATTTTGAACATCGGTTCACAAAAAGGATATTGGGGAACTGGAGAATGCTCAGAGAAGGATAACTAAACTGATACGATACTTGGAGAACTTCTGGAGGAAAGATTTGCTAACCTAATTTATTCTTTCTTGGGATAAATACATGGTGGTCGATATAGTGAGCATGGTGTTGAGTTATTCACTTGCATATCATTACAATGATTTAACCTCCACATATGGAAGGACTTCTTCACAGTAAAAGCTGTGAAAATCTGGAATAGGCATCCTCAAGAACTAGTCCCGGCGAGCTCAGTAGATTGTTTTAAAAAATAGCTAGATGTATTGCTAAATGCACAAAATGTAACTGCATATTACCATTTATAGGTAATAACAACAGGGATTCTTGATCCGGGGAATATCCAATTGCCTCCGGGGGGAGGGAGGGGGGGTCAGGAAGGGTTTTTTCCCCCGCTGGAGCAAATTGGACCTTGCTTTACTGTCTTTTGCTTTCGTCTGGATCAACTGTGGTGATAGGATTGTGTATATAGAGGTTTTCTACTGAAGTTTGTATACTCACATTTCCTCCAATGGTCCCGTCCCTAACCGTCACTAGCTTCTTCTCCTGTGTGCCAGTTTTTAGTCATCCTTATTGGTTGATGTGGGATGACCTAATTTATGCACATGGACAGGAGACCATCTGGAGATTGGGCCGGGCCGCTGTAAGCTGAGCAGCGCATGCACAGTTCAGTTTACCTGCCAGGGAATGCTGCGAACAGCCAGGTAATTGTATTTTTTGTATGCCTCTTCTGCAATAAAAACCTGCCTGCTTGCCTACAGTGTACAACTGTCAAAATTTAGTTCTGCTTTAAATTAACTAGATGTACGTTTTAGTCTTTAGTCTTCTTTCAACCTGACTATTGTTTAGCAATCTAACTATATAGCAGCTAATGTGAGGCTGATGCATGTGATAGAGGAGCTGTCCATAGTGCTGAATATATGTTTTCATGCATGTGTATCACTCACAAAATATTATTTCTTCAACATACATCACGGGACACAGAGCAGGCTATACATCGTGACTCAAGGTGTTTTCAGCAGGGTGGTATACAGGTCCAGGGCAGTGGACCCCAAGAAAAGCGTAATCGAGTCCCTGAGCGTCTGATCATTGCCAGCCATGATGGATGAAGATTTGGGGTCATGTAGGTGTGGGCACTGGGGTGGATATGACATCACAGAGGGCAGAACCAGCAGCCATCTTAGTGCCCAGAATGGAGCCAGCTTCATTTGGGTGCAATGAATGGCAGTGGTTCTGATCGCACTAGCTTGGCTGAGGAGAACATGGTATTCTGACATTGTGAATATGATGGTAGATGGTCTATGGATGCTTCTGGCTCAACCAGACAGCCTGGCACAGGGTCCAGTTCTTCAATCCCTTTTTATGGTTGCTGACTTTATTTGACTTGGCTGTTGAAGCCAGAGTTTGGAAGGATAGAATGGCGTCTGATGCAGTCATGCTTACAATATTAAGAGCCAGGGTGGCTTTTTCCAAGTAGATGTACTAAGAACCTGGAAATCTATGCTACCTGGTGTAAAGCCAGGAGTTTTATCTTCCTAAATACACTGTGGGTTGGATGTTGGCTTTCCTCCAGCCTGGAGTGTATTTGAACCTGGCCTATCAAGGGATAGAGTTCTGCCTTTGGTGTTTTCCAAAGCCAATTGTTTAGTGTGTGCTTTTCTTTAAAGAGTGGCACACATGGTTGCCCTTATCCCATGGGATCTCAATTTGGTATTGCCAGTTTCACAGAAACTGCCTTTTGAGCCATTCAGGGATCTTCCGTTTATTTTAAGTCGTAGTCTTTTGACTAAAATGCCATTTTAGTTAGACATGTGTGGTTCGTTTCCTTCCGAATAAATATGTGGACAAATTTTTTATTATTCAGAGAATCGGTTATATCTGAATACCCAAATTGCAGTATAAACAAAGTTTACCTAATTACTCAGAATAATGAAACAAAATTTGTCAGAATTTCAGAAATTCCAATTGAAATTAGAATCAAATTTTACATCAAATTCCAGTTGAATTGGAACTGTAAACATATTTCTGAAATCAAAGAATGTGTGTGCTATTAGAGTACCATATTGAAATAATGCTGTTTTTGTTAAGCCAAAGATGATTTAAAGCAGGCATGTCCAACCTGCGGGCCGCCTGCCGCATGCGGCCCGGAACCACATGCAATGCAGATCACCGGCCACCCACTGCCTGCTGCCATTTTTTTTTTATTTGGGGGAAGTCAGGCCAGGGGCACGACCACGGCGGCCGAATGTTGTATTCGTTTTAGTCGTATTTTAGTCATCTGAATTGTTTTAGTTTTAGTCATATTTTAGTGGACTTAAATCTCCAGTACATTTTAGTGGACTAAAATCTAATGGGTTTAGTTAAATTTTAATGCATTTTTTAAGCATTTCTCTAGAATTTCCAAATACATTATATACTTCTGGAGTGCAAATCTTATAACCTGTTATTAATCATGGTATTAAGGTTTGAACATGCACCACAGACACAGATTTACCATAGAGATTTATAGTGTCTTTATAAAGAAAAGCAATTCATAAACAAACAAAAAAATAGCTTTTTGACAAACAGAAGTGCAACTTTAAAATATATTTTTTTTAAAACAGAAAACAAAACTGTAAACTCTTTTGGCTCAGCACAGGACAGGGTGCATTATACTTTGGGGATGAGGAGTTGACCTGCAAGTAGGGATGGGGAAGTAAATTGGACTAGGAGAGTGCAGAGGGCAGGGAGCATTATACTCTGAGGATGGGGAGATGACCTGCAAGTGGGGATGGGGAAGTAAATGGGGGTAAGAGAGTGCACAGGGCAGGGTGCATTATACTTTGAGGATGGGGAGGTGACCTTCAAGTGGAGATGGGGAAGTAAATGGGAGGGAGTGCACAAGGCAGAGAGCTAGATGGTCTGGGGAGGCTGTTGTGTTACACAGTGCTAAGTACTGCTACCTTGCTTGGAGGGGAAACATTTACCCCGTCACATCCAGACAGACGCAATTCCAAGGCCCTCCACATGTTGAATATTTGAATTTGACTGCTATAGTCAGGAAGTCAGGTTTGAGTTTTGTCCTTTCTAAAAGAACAAGGAAAGGTCAGGTGGCTACTAGGACCATTTCTCATTTAATTCTTCAGCTTGTTTCCCAAGCCAAAAGCTTAATGGTAACCTTCCATCATTTTTTTAAGTGACGGCTCATTTTACCAAAAGTGTAGGTGCCATATGGGCTATCGTCGTAAGGTCTCAATAGCTCAAGTTTGTGTAGCACCCCCCCTAGGTAGGTGCTAGAGAGTGAGTATAGTTTTGGCTCTGTCTGCCTATCAGAGGAGCAGCAGGCAAATTCTATATTGCTTTCTGCTTAACAGAGAGCAGGATATGTGAGTTAGGTCTGCTCATAGTGCTCAGTGTGTGATTCATCTGGTCTAGGGGAATGTTTCACACTGGTCCAATAGGGAGGCATATGGACAGTGGAGGAAACCTTGACCAATGGGTACACAGGCTTTGATACAGCCCCAGTGCTTAGCACAGATTGCTTGTTTCGGTGCATTGTAGGGTGTGGTATAAAAGCTAGGAGCACATGTGCTGTGGGGTCTTTGGCTGGTGAGCAGAGTCCTGGAGGGAGGGTGGTGGCTGTCTCCTCCTCTGTAGCAGTGGCATGCAGTCACAGGCAGTTGCCTGGGGACCAGGAAGGAAGGAGCTGAACCCAGAGGTCCATGACAGCTGACTGGAGGGGTTGAGGTACTGGAGACCCTAAAAAAACAGTATCATGAGTACAGGGAATCGTGTCTAGGAGCCTGACCTGAGGGGGCCACCCCGATGTAGGATAGTCAGAGGACGGGTGTCAGCAGATGGAGTGGAAGGGGGTACTAGGAGTGTATCCCGAAGATAATTCATTCTAATAAGTAATCCTAAATTCATCTAATTGGCAAGGTGAATCAGCAGTCTGGCAGCATCATCAGATAGGAGTCCTCATCTGTTGTGAATAGTTCAAGTTGGAGTATCCCACTCTTCCCTTTTCCCATCCCTAATTTAAAAAAAAACACAAAAACAACAACATCCCCTAGACTGATTATTGACTGAGCCAGAGAGCAAAGAGGTAAATTGTGCATGCTGCCGTTGCTAACGGTAACCCAGGGGGACCTGAAGGTGTAATATCCAGCAGTCCTCAAGGGGGCAGTGCTACATTTGTGAAGCTGCTACCTAGGGTTTGGTTCACCTTTACAAGATTTTATCAGGAGGCTGTAAAAGCCATTGAGGACGCTGCCATTAGCAGCAGTGTTTTTTTTTTTTTTTTTTTTTTGCAGGCTTCTGTATAGCTTATTTTTTCTTTTTTTTAATACATATATGACACCCAGCCTATTATAAATAGGGTATAGGTTACAGTAAGCACGTTTTCCAATTAAATGTTCTACTGTTGCCACAATAAGTATTACAGAGTGACCATATGGAGATGTAAACAAAGTTGCTACATTATTTACTATTGTTCAGCTGGCTTTGGGCTTTCTTAAAGAAGAATAAAACTATCCAATAATTTCTATGATAGAGAGAGATGGATCATATTAATTACACAAACTGTCTACTCAAACCCATCTCATTCTTATTTTAGTACTACATTAACAATTTATACAAACAGATTATTTCTACAGATACAGATTCTGTATGCTTTGAACTTTATCACTTTGGGTGGGGGGCAGGGGGACCGGCAGAGGAACTGAGAATAGAAGGATCAGGGCTGTCCAAAACCATTGCACAAAGCAGGCACGTATGACATGTTTGTTATTATAATTTTTAAAAACACAAGCATGCTTTACAATCACTTTAAGGCCCCTTTCACACTTGTGTCTTGCGACTTGGGACTGCAAAGTCACATGACAAGTCGTACTTCATGATTTTCAATGAGTACCATTCATATCTGTGCGACTTCACTACTTTGGTCTGACTTTGATGCGTTTTGATGTCCATAACCCTCAAGATTACACAGGCATTGCTTCAAGTTCAGTCAAAATCACGTCAAAATCGTGACTTTTAGGTCGCACAAGTGTGAAAGGGGCCTAACTCTAGGCTGATATAAAAGACTTACATTAATGCAGCTCTAAATTTTTTTAATACATCCTTATATGTGTTTTTTGACTGTAAGCAGTGTAAGAAACTGGATTGTCTTAGAATTTTGCAGTCCCTATAAGCAGAACATTTTCTAATAGAGAGTGACATAGAGGGGAACTCATCAGTCTGATGATTCTCCTTTCACCTTTTAATATCGTTGCCCAATTTGGTCAGTGATGTCAGCGCTATTCCAGCCCCTTTGTTTATATAGCTGGGGATTCCCAGGTAAGAACATGGTGGGTGCTGACATTCACTTCTTTCTTATCCACCTTTGACAAAAGAAGCTTTCATATACAGTATAGTAGCAGTACAAAAAACTGAACAAGCTAGTCTGGCATGAGTACAAACACTTGACCAAGCAAGGTTCAGTGGGAACCTGTGTTCAGACTGAATCGAGAGCTCATTCCTAATTGCCAGGAACAGTTCCCAGGGTAGTAGTCCTCTAATTTTATGAGTACATAAGCATTTCTAAAATGGGAATTAACCACTTTAGCCCCGGAGGATTTTGCTGCTTAATGACCAGGCCCTATTTTGCGATTCGGCACTGCGTTAATTTAACGGACAATTGCGCAGTTGTGCGACACTGTACTCAAATAAAATTGGCGTCTTTTTTTCCCCACAAATAGAGCTTTCTTTTGGTGGTATTTGATTTCCTGTGCGATTTTTATTTTTTGCGCTATAAACAAAAAAAGAGTGACAATTTTGAAAAAAAAAACAATATTTTTCACATTCTGTTATATAACATTTCCAAAAAAAATGGAAAAATTAAAATTTTTTAACATTTTAGGCCAATTTGTTTTCTGCTACATATTTTTGGTAAAAAAAAATTGCAATAAGCGTATTTTGATGGGTTTGCGCAAAAAGTTATTGCGTCTACTAACAACGGGAAAGATTTGTCATTTTTATTTTTTTTACTAGTAATGGCGGTGATCTGTATTTTTTTGTGGGACTGTGACATTGTGGCGGACAGATCGGACCCCTAACTGACATTTTTGACACTTTTGGGGGTACCAGTGACATTACTACAGTAATCAGTGCAAAAAATATGCACTGTTACTGTAATAATGCCATTGGCAGGGAAGGGGTTCATACTATTAGTGATCAAGGGGTTAAATGTAAGCCTAGGGGAGTGATTCTAACTGTGGAGGGGTTGGGCTTGTGAGATCATCACAGACACATGTGATCCTATATAGCAGGATCACATAGCCTCTGTGATCACTTCAGGGAGAAGGACGGGTGGCTGTGTTTACATCAGCCGTCCGTCCTTCTCTGTCAGCAGGGGGAGATTGCAAGTGGCCGGTGGCCATCGGAGCCGACTGTCACACGCACTGGCTCCCCGGCTGACGATTGGGGGCAAAAGCACGGGGCGCGCTCGCCCCCTAGTGTCTCCTGAGCAAGTGGCGTAATACTACGTCGGTTTGCCCAGGAGCTGCCGCCTGCCGCAGTCAAGTGGTTAAAGCCGCCTATACTTTTCTCCCCTCCAGCAAAGCAACATCTGAGGGCTTCTTTGCCGATGCCAACATTTTTTACTTGGCCTTTTTGCAGGTTTGGCATTTTTGGCCATCTTGAATGACCAGCCTGGGATGACAAAACCCCCTCACACACATGAGAGGTAATTCATCATGACACTAAGGCCTGTACACTGAGATGCACAAGTGCAACTTGGAAAGTCTATTATCAAGTGAATGTTTACTTGATAAATACAGCTGCAAAGTTAAACCCTGTTAAAACCCATTTAACCTATATGTGTGTATGTATATTTATAACTAAAAGCAAACCTTTTTTTTAACAAATTTGGTGAATGAAATTTTTAGGCACCAAAATACACAAATTGTCTAAAAAAATAGTTTTTATTACAATTAGATTAAAATACATAGTAAAATTTTTAATGCTTGCAATATACTACTCAGAAAACCACAAAAACATCACCATGACCGCCAATATGGCCACACCATAACCATGTAAATACACCAATGAAATACAGCCATCAATATCTAAATGGGCCTGGTGTAGGTTGATGTGTGGGAGAGTGAAGCTCCACGTGTTTCACGTGGATGCGCTTCTTCCGGAGCTTGAAGTAGGTATTCTGAGAGAAATAAAGATATTCAATAATTACAAACATGCACGAAACCCAAGTACACTGGGGAATGGAGGAAACAGAGTGGATGTGGACACACATAGACATGGCCGCCCACCACCATGGCAAGGAAGACCTTGCTCAAGAGGATAAAAGAGAATATGGTGCAATGTAAGATCACAAGTCACTAAGTTGACCACTGGTCAGCTAGACATATGATAGTGCCACCCATAGCACCCTAAACAGATAGCAAAGGACAGAAGGCAGTAGTAGAGTAAGCAGCGACAGTAGTTCCATAACGTCAATTGGGGGGTCTGTGCGGAAAACCTCAGACCAAACAGGAATAAACATAATCACCATTCACGATTAACTTCCACAAAACTAAGAGGGGTATATGCTAATGCCAGGAGCCTAGCTAAGAAAATGGATGAGTTGGAAATGTTCCTTGTGGGAATAACAGAGACTTGGTTCGACCCCTCACATTACTGGCTGGCCAATATCCAAGGGTATTCGGTGTGCCGGAAGGACAGGGTAGGAAAAAGAGGGGGAGGGGTATGTCTCTATGTCAAGAACAACGTAAGGGTGATAGAGAGGAGTGATATTACGGAAGGGATGAGTATGGAGTTAGAATCCGTGTGGGTAGAACTCCATAGGTAAGAAGAAAAGGGAAAAGTAATTGTGGAGGTTTGCTATAGGCCACCCAACCAAAGGGAGGAGGTAGAGCTGGAATTTTTATCACTATTGGGTAAAGTGGCAAAACTGGGATCAGTCATCATATTGGGGGACTTAAATTATCCCGACATTGACTGGGAAGAGGGGACTACACACTCACAGAAGGCCTGTCTATTCACGGAAACCTTACAGGATAACTACATGTCACAGTAGGTGGATTCTCCTACTAGAGAAAATGCAGTCCTGGATCTATTGATCACTAATGACTCAGACCTAATCTCGGAGGTAGGAGTCCAGGACAACCTGGGCTCTAGCGATCACAGGATGATCACATTTAGTGTAAATAACAATATAACAAGGCAAGTGGGGAACATAAGAACCCTAAACTTCAGAAGGGCAAACTTTCCAAAATTGTGCTCATTGATGGAAAGGGTAAACTGGGACCAAACCCTGGGATCACTGACCACGGAGGAAAAATGGGAATGCTTTAGGAACATATTAAACAAATGCATCTTGCAGTGCATTCCTATGGGAAATAAATTTAGAAGAGACAAAGCCAAACCTGGCTGGCTAAACCATAATGTTAAAAAACTTATTAGGGAAAAAAAAATGGCCTTCAAGAAATATAAATCAGAGGGCACAGTATCGACTTTCGAGCAATACAAGGAGGCAAATAAGAAAAGTAAACACAAAATCAAAATGGCTAAAATCAACTTTGAGAGACAAATAGCGGAGGATAGTAAAAAAGACCCAAAGAAATTCTTTAAATATATCAACAGCAAGAAAACTAGGGCAGAGCATATTGCACACATAATTAACGATGATGGGAGGATGGTTACAGAGGATACTGAAAAAGCATCCGTGCTGAATGCTTTTTTCTCGTCAATCTTTACACAGGAAAAGGAGGGGTACACTGACCATGACTGTATGGTTAGTAGTAATACACAGGACTTGCCACTATGGCTAACAGAGAGTGAAATTAGGGAAAGGCTGGATAAACTTAACACAAACAAATCACCAGGCCCGGATGGCGTACATCCGAGAGTACTCAAGGAACTCAGTAAGGTTATATCTAGACCACTGTTCCTGATCTTTGCTGACAGTATTATGACAGGAAATGTACCAGGGGATTGGAGGAAAGCTAACGTGATACCGATATTTAAAAAGGGGCAGAGGCATATCCCGGGAAATTATAGGCCGGTCAGTTTGACATCGATAGTATGTAAACTTCTGGAGGGGATGATAAGGGACTATATCGTAGAGTTTGCTAAAGACAACAACATCATCAGCAGTAATCAGCACGGGTTTACAAATGGGCGTTCTTGTCAAACCAATCTCTTAACATTCTACAAGGAGGTGAGCTGTGAGCTAGATAGGGGGAGACCAGTGGATGTGGTGTACCTGGATTTCGCTAAGGCGTTTGATACAGTTCCCCACAAGTGCTTAATTTATAAAATAAGGTCTGCAGGTATTGACAGCAGGGTTTGCTCTTGGATACGGAACTGGCTAAAAGGGCGTGTCCAAAGGGTGGTCATAAACAGCGCATACTCAGACTGGTCTGAGGTGGTAAGCGGGGTCCCCCAAGGCTCAGTCCTGAGACCAACCTTGTTCAATTTATTCATAAACAGCATTGAGGACGGGATCAGTAGTTCGATATCAGTTTTTGCAGATGACACAAAATTGGGCAGGGCAATAACTGCACAGCATGAAGCAGATATCCTACAGAATGACTTGGACAAAATAACGGAGTGGGCAATGACATGGCAAATGAGGTTTAATGTGGAGAAGTGTAAGGTTTTGCACTTGGGGACTAAAAACATAAAAGCACAATACATGTTAGGGGGGGGGAACTCTTGGGGGAATCAAAAATGGAGAAAGATCTGGGAGTCTTGGTTGATGATAGATTAGGCAATAGCATGCAATGTCAAGCGGCAGCTACCAAAGCTAGCAGAATATTAGCATGCATAAAGAAAGGGATGTATTCCAGAGATAAGACTATAATCCTTCCACTTTATAAAAGTCTGGTCCGACCACATCTGGAGTATTCTGTCCAGTTCTGGTCACCAGTTCTCAGGAGGGATGTGTTGGAGCTGGAGAGAGTCCAGAGAAGGGCAACTAAACTGATTAGAGGATTGGAGGACCTTAATTATGAAGAGCGTCTGCAATCGCTTGATTTATTCTCCCTGGAGAAGAGACGCCTGAGGGGGGACATGATAGCAATTTATAAATATCTCAATGGGGATCTCGGCATAGAAAAACAGCTATTCAGCCGAAGGGATTGCATGAGGACTCGAGGGCATACAATGCGATTAGAGGAGAAGCGTTTTAACCTCAGGCAATGTGGGGGGTTCTTTACTGTTAGGGCTACAAGATTGTGGAATTCTCTACCACAAGAGGTGGATTCTGCGGGAAGTATGGTGGCTTTCAAAAGACTCTTAAACATACATCTCAAGGATCAGAACATCCAGGGCTATGTGAGATGATTACAGCCACACACACCTACACAGGTTGAACTGGATGGACTATTGTCTTTATTCAACCTCACCTACAATGTAACTATGTAACTATGTAACTATGATTGACAAATAATGTATGCTTACACGGAATAACTTTTTTTTAGATTTAGATAGAGTGGAGAGGGACAAGAAAACCTGCCAGGGTTCTTTACTGCGTATGCCCCCTTTAGGAAGATTTACTCTTCTGTCTTTTCGTGGTAACTGTTATCACCGAAAGTGAATGAAAAAAAAAAACATTTTTGGTTGTCCTCAGAACAGAAATAGGAGGAAAACCTTCCAACAGGGACACTAGCTCTCATAACAACAAGGTATTCCCTCACTATGGAGGAAAATCCTCCCACTTGCTGTTGTTGATATGGGACAGGAAGGAAATCTCCCCAATAGGATACAAAAACCTAACAGGGGTTATACCCACTCAAACTCTATCCACAATGAAAAAAAAAAACATTTTGCCTTTAGTTCTAATTTATACCAGTCAGTATTAATAATGTATACAGGAAAGGGATATGTGGGTGACAGTGTGGGATAGATATGTGTCATGCCAACCCCCATGGTAAATATGTGAAAAAAGGAAAATGGTCCCAATGGGGTTTGAGCAAGGCATAAACATATACAGGGAGTAATGACAATAGAATATTGGAAATTTATGTAAAAAAGATACCTTTTTTTTAATAAACGTCATAAAAGAATGAGTGAACAACAAATCACTCAGACCACATAAAAAACATGTACTCGAAGACAACAATAGTGTACATATCTGGGCGATGAGTTTGACAACCAGCGAAACAGTACTCAAGCATGTATGAGCCTACTGATAGCGATTCAAACCAGATGTCCCAACATGTTTCGAAATCCTGAGGCGATTTCTTCATCAGGGGAAGAAGAAGCACAGAGTTGTCACACAGGCGTATGTCATCCAGGATCAAACAGCAGTTACACCTTGAAAGGAGGGAGATCTAAGAAACCAAAAAATCCCAAGGGTATAAAGAGATTGGAGTAAAGGGTGTAAATTTTATGCAGCCCCAAGGGGGTGTTTGCAACAGGCCAAACAAAGAGCCGATCCTAAAGTGGTGGAAGAGAAGATCAGTAGTGGCTTCATTGCACCAAAGGCGCCGCGTCACACCCCCTGGTTGCTCACGAGGATCACCCTGAAAAGCAGAGAGCAAAAAACGATACGGTCAGTATGGTTGGCTGCCTCCCTCAACACCACAGGACTGGATGGTCAACTGCCATTCAGTATTAATAAAGGATAGAATATAAAATGAAAAGGATATCTTAGGCCACACAACATGGGTACTGTACAGTAAATGAGAAAGGCTGCATGAAATAATGTGAATGCATGTAAATATGATATGAGAGAAAGTGCTGAAAGCATTAATTTGCCTGTAAAAAGAACTGATTCTCTGGAATAATCCATAACCTGAAATACATTTAGCCAATGGTAAGTCAGCCGATGAAATAAGTCATTAATGAGTGAGGTGAAGGATTATGGCACACATTTTGCATTTGAACAGAGAGACAACATTGATGAGATATATCCTGAATATATTATACCAGAGTTAGGCAACCTTAGATGGTTACAAACCTTTTTTATTTTTAGTCATGTTTATTAAGGTTTTATGATATTGAGATACAACAATATGGTCAAAAGATATGTTCAAAACTGGTAGTTGGATAATGTAGCAGCTCCCATAATGGTGGGGGGGGGGGATGGTTATTAAGTGAGGAGGGACGTATATTGTACCCTTGTGGGCTTGAGTGGTAAGCCCTCTCAAAATCTCTTTAAATGGTTAGAGGGGCTTGCAGTGCCAGGGGAGGTCAAGGGACAGGTGTATCTCCATGGATAGAATATTAGGTGGTATATCAGAAGATATTCTTCCTATTCTCCATTTTGGTCATTGCGAACTATCAGGTCTTATGTTATTTGTCAACAAAACTAAAGAAAACGATTAAACAAAGATGCAAACAGATGAACAAGGGATACGGCATAAGAATTTCAAGCATTCATTACTAGTAGATTAGACAGATTGAGTGATAGGGATGAAGATTGGAAGCTCTCCAGTAGGGCCGAGTTTATTCAAGGAAGAATATGTGTTCAATTATGTATTTTTATAGTATTTAGTTGACATCCATATGTTCCATGAGCGGAGGAATGCTTGATATTTGTTACAAACCTTTTTTAAGTACAATGCAAAATTCTAACATGACAAAAATGATGTGTGATTTCAGACAATTTTCAGAAATACTAATTCGAAGCAGAGGGAAGGAAAACTAGGCCTTTAATGTAGTTTTCTTGTTTCGAGCAGAAATCATAAAACCTGTGTACATGTTCATAGCACTCCCAAACAGCTGTGAGGCTACCGCTGCTCTGAGAATTGCTCAGCTTCCTCCACTGAGACCCAGTCCAGCCTAGGAAATTCATTTTATTTAACCTGCCGCAGAGACCCTTCCAATTCCAAAGCAATGGGTCTCCGAGGTTAAGCTGCATTGTGCTAAAAATTCTCATCAGCTCCAAGCAGCAATGGTATCATATGCTGATTATACAGCAGTTCTTTTTTTTAAAGATATGTTTATTAGATTTTTAGAAACCTAGAAAACAAACAACAAATTACAAAGAAAATTGTCACAATTGTGACCACTACAAAACTCAGCAAATAACAGTCTCTCTCCCACATTACACAAAAAGGGTGAGTTGTACTTTCAGTAGCAGAGTCTAATTTTCGCCATACAGGGAATAGCAAAGCATAGCATAGCATAGCATATTCTATTATCACACAGAAAATTCAGTAGCAGTAATAGGGACAATAAGAGATATGAGATATTACTCTCCCAAGCTCGGAGGTGACAAGGTAAGAGGCTAGTAACACAGCTACCCCAAATTTGTCAAATAGTAGAGGGCAATTTCTTAGTTCAAAGGTAAGTTTGTATAAAAGTAGGCTACCATTGACTAGTTGAAGCCAAGTGGTAACAGCAGGCCCCGTGGTTCCCTTCCAGCTCAGGAGAATGTTTATTTTAGCAAAAAAGTATAGAATGCAAAGTAACCATTAAATATATCTGGAATACCATCAATTCCCCAAACACACCCAATAAACAATTTTTAGGATGCAAAATATTAAGGACTCCAAGAACAGTAGAAGAAGAAGGAGCCTACTTCAGACCAGAACGAAGAGACCAGAGGGCATGACCAAAAACCATTAAGTAAATCTGCCTCTGTCCCACAACCCCTATAGAAATCAGGAGTGGATCTTAAATCTATTTTAAATGCATTTGACAAGGAGTAAGATCACTGTGAATCGATCAGCCATAGTAACAGGTCATGAAACACATGAACAAATGTCTGACACCCGAAGGGGTATCCGACATTCCATAGGCAGCAAAGCAAAGTGATTATATTGGAGGAGATATATTGGGAGCACCGGTAAACAATTGGTAACAAATTAAAAAAAAAAACTGAAAAAACTGGAGTAATAACAAATTAAAATGCCCCCCTTCCCCACCCCCACGCTGTTCCTCCATTCCAAATATGGAGAGCCTATGTCCTGAACAAATGAAACAATAGTCAATTAACCCAGTGATGTGGACATCACAACCAGGTAGGGGACAAGAACAGAGATGAAGAACCAAGCATCATGTGCAATCCTCTTCATAGAAAAAAAAAAACATGAATAGTGCAGAATGCTCAAATGTACTAGGGAGGTAGACATTGACTCCCCAGGCCCATCATACTTCAGGATAGCAGAGTTGTGAGCTTCAACAGAAACAACAGTCAGAATGACTGTGCCCATCTTAGGGGAACCGTCTTCAGCTGTGCAGGTAGGGGAAAAAGGACAACATAGAACCATTCAGCTTGGAGAATAACTGTCGCACAAACTGCAGGCCCAAGAAGATCCAACTGTGATATATGGGGCATCAAAAGTAAGGCCTATAGGGGTTATCTCCTTCTAGAACATTGCTGGCCGCCAAAGGTTTCATTTAGCCCGGTTTGAGCTTCGCCGGGTACAGCATGGAATATGGTATATCTTAATCTCAAAGTCTAGCTTTAACAGAGGTGAAGGAAGCTCTTTGTTTTTGAACTTCAGCTGAAAAATCTGGCAATATTCAAACAACCTGGCCATTGTAGTGCAGCTCACCCTTCAGTCATGCAGACCGCAGGATAGCCACATTGTCTTGAAAATTAAGAATTCGAGCAGTCAGGGATCGGGGAGAGGTGCCCGCAGGAGGGGGGCGAGGGGGGTTGCGGTGTGCCCGTTCGATAGCGAAGGTAGCTGGAACAACATCATGGCCCAGTGTCCTTCTCAGCCAGGAGAGTAGAAATTGCTCTGGACTGTTCCCCTCCGATCATTCAGGGAACCCCACAAAGCGCAAGTTGTTTCGGCGGGATTTTCAAGATCATCTATTTTGGCGCAAAGCACCATGAGTTCACTGGAAGTTTCCCGCAGTGACAGTTAGTGGATTTATGGTATCTTCCATAGTACTAATGTGATCCTCAGCAGCCCCTGTGCGATCATGTACATTTTGGACATCATGCTTTAATAAAGAAAAATTGGTATGTATAGTTGCTATTTGTGCAGTTAATGTGGCCTTGCAGTCCTGTATAGCAGACATTATCTGGCCTAATGTGGGTTCAGCAGGGCTCACCTTGTCCCTCTGTATCCTGTAAAATCTCCTCTTCACAGGCAGGGGATCGTGGAGCAAAATAAATTCCTCCTGTGTGTTGTGCAGGAGTAGTGAGGCTGCAGTGGCCGAGGAGGGAGGAGGATCACCTGCACCATTTTGGCTGAGGAACCGGTCCATTGCTCCAGCCGTCATAGCAGATTTATGTGGGCCAATTTTCACCATATCAGGCAGGCAATATGTGCACGGAGCCTCAGGGAGTCAAGCGACACTAACCGGAGGTCGATCGGTGCAGGATGGACAGCAGGATGTGAAAAGGAAGCGCGGAGCTCAGAGACTAGTGTGCTTCTCGGTCCGCCATCAGGTCACACCCCGATGATACAGCAGTTCAGTTACATCTATGCTAAAAAGCAGTGAGGGACACGTGGATTTTTTTTTCTTTCTGCTACAAACATTTAAAGACATACCACTGTCCTCTAAAATCACTACAGATTACTTAGTGGACAGGGGACAAATTTATATATAAAGAAGGAAAAGTGTGAACCAGTTTTAATGTTCCACAAAAATAATTTTTATTGCAAAAACTCACAAATTTAAATAAATGTATTTATATGCATCCACACCCGTTCACATTAAAACTGACAATGGTGGCAAAATAAGTTATAGCCTCACCTACCACTCATTCAAGCAAGGTAGTGAATTAGTTGTATAAATATTCCATAATGTAATAAAATCAACAGCAGGAAGCAATGTGTATCTATCTCTAAACATGCCAGAAGATAGTACAGGCCAATTCTCTCACAGTGCCTGCAGGTTTGTTTTCAAAAGAAGTCAAAAGCTGGAGAAATGTATGTCAATGCAGGTATAGCGTGTTCAATATTTGGCCGACAGTGGTGATCTCCACTTTGAGTATTTCACCCCTAACAGAAAATTACACAGATTCACAGATGTGTCAGTTTTATTTAGATGATTTCCAAACAGCCAGAACCCAAATAAAACTGGGTTCAAGCTCTAAGATATTTATTTTGAGTATTCAACCATGACTTGAGATGTTTTATTGTAGTGATTGTAACTGCTGTAATCTTTTAAAATCCAAAGGATTTTTACACAGTGTGTAGATTAAATTTATCATATAATGAAATCACAATGACATCCACATGTCATGGGACAGGGGGAGGATACCACTTGCCAATGCATATACGTATTCACCACCAGACTCTCATCTACCCAGACCTCATGGTAGAGCGAGCAAGGCCACACAAAGTAACATCATTGTTTCACCCTAGTGTTGGGATTTCATCAAGACTGAATGATTCAAGGTAAAAAGAGAGTGGAATAATAAAGCTTGTGTTTGCAAAGTTGAGAATATTTTTTATCCTACATCTTCTACTGGAACTGAGAATTGAGGACACACAGAATTCTGCTTGAAGTGAGGATATAGACCTACGCATGAACTGAAAAGTGAGGATGCACAGACTTATGCATGAACCAAAAAGTGAGGATGCATGGATTTTTGCCTGAACTGAGAAGTAGAGACGAAAGCAATGGGCGCACACAGATTCTGCCTGAACTGAGAAGTAAGAACACAAAGACTTCTTCCTGGACTGAGAAGTAAGGATGCAGACTTCTGTCTAAACTGAGAAATAAGGACATATATACTTCTGCCTAAACTGAGAAGTGAGGACACACAGACTTCTTTCTGAACTGAGAAGTAAGGATGCAGACTTCTGCCTAAACTGAGAAATAAGGACATATACAGTATACCTCTGCTTAAACTGAGAAGTGAGGACACACAGATTCTACCTGAACTGAGACTTAAGAACAAACAAATTCTGCCTGAACTAAGAAGTAAGAACACACAGATTCTGCCTGAATTAAGTAGTAAGAACACACAGATTCTGCCTGAACTGAGAATTGAGGACACGCAGACTTCTGCTTGTACTGAGAAGTGAGGACAAATGGACTTCTGCATGAACTAAGAAGTGAGGACACACAGACTTCTTCCAGAACTGAGAAGTGGGAACACAGACTTCAGCCAGAACTGGGAGGCGAGGACACACAGACATCTTCCTGAACCAAGAAATGAGGATGCACAGACTTTTTCCTGAACTGAGAATTGAGCATGCACAGACTTCTGCCTGAACTGAGAAGTGGGGACACATGGACTTCTGTATGAACTGAGAAGTGAGGATGCACAGACTTCTGCCAGAACTGAGAAGTGAGGATGCACAGACTTCTAACAGAACTGAGAAGTGAGGATGCACAGACTTCTAACAGAACTGAGAAGTGGGGACACATGGACTTCTGCATGAGCTGAGAAGTGAGGATACACAGACTTCTGTATGAACTGAGAAGTGAGGATACACAGACTTCTGCCAGAACAGAGAAATGGGGACACATGGACTTCTGCATGAACTGAGAAGTGAGGATGAACAGAGTTCTGCCTATACTGAGAAGTGAGGACACAGACTTCTGCCAGAACTGAGAAGTGGGGACACGTAGATTTTTGCATGAACCAAGAAGTGAAGGCACAAACTTCTGTCTAAACTGAGCAATGATGACATGCAGACTTCTGTCTGAACTGAATAGTGAGAACACATAGGGGTTGATTTACAAAAACTGAGTTTGCAAAATCTGGTGCAGATGTGCATGGTCCAACCGGTAGCCAACCAGCTTCTAACTTCAGCTTATTCAATTAAGCTTAGACAAAAAACCTGGAAGCTGATGGGTTTCTATGTAGAGCTGCACCAGATTTTGCACTCTCCAGTTATAGCAAATCAATCCAAATGACTTCTTGAACAGAAAACTGAAGACATACCAAACTACTAAAAAGTAAGGGCATACCAGCTTCTGTCAGAACTGAGAAGTCAGAACTGAGATGTGAGAATTTGGCAATTTCTGTCTGAATTGTGAGAAGTGATGGGAAACCAACTTGAGCTAGGTCCATATGCAGTTTTTGTATTTCTTTTTCTCTCAGCTGGCGTACTCCCTATTGTAAAGCTCTCTAGTATGTATTTGTCCTATGTAAATAAAAGATCGTTATGTTATCATTTTTTGCAAAAGGAAGAAGTTCTGTTGCCTAGTGAAAAGTAATAGTAGTTGTAGTAGTATTGAAAAGACATAAACAAAATATGTCTATTTTGTCGCACAATTTCGCCTACAGGCCAAATGCATTGGACTCAAAGGGAAAGACAAAATTGTAGTAGTAAAGGTAATGGAGCTGAATTTGAAAAGAGAAGATTTGCTTAGGTAATATAGAACATTTACAAACAGTAATTATGACTACTCAGTACCCTAAAAAAATAGCTTTTGTTTGGAATTTTTTCTGAAAAATATGGGAGCATGCCCATGCACTCCTGTGCCTACAGCTTCATAGCTACATATCTGTAGTGTGAGATGTAAGACATTGCTGCCTCTAGTTGAGAATTTCAGGAGATTTGGAGTGAGATTTAGTAATATCATTGCTATGCTGCTCACTGTTCTCCTTGCTGAAGGCTCTGATGTGAGGAAGTAAAACCTTCAGAGGTTTGTGAACAAATGTACATTAATACACTGAATACACTGCATGGTAAGTCATCACAATGTCCTATTTTCAAATGTATTGGGTGCATTCAATAAGTCATAGTTAGTATATAGATTATTGATAAACAAATGTAAACCCCCAACTCTAATCAGCTGTTCAAATTACCCATGCAGTAGGGTCCCTCTCACTCTGCATACTCATTTAGTCTAGGGGAGTAGGAATAGGCAATATTACCTTATTGCTTGCTATAACTACTTCAGTTGTAGGCTCTAAAATGTCCTGCATTGTCTCTGAACACACAGAGGGCCTATCCACATACTAGAGAACATCAGAGAGTAGAGAAGAGAACTGGCACCTGGGGCAACAAGTAAAATATGTGTGCTTATTCTATTCCCTTTAGTCTAAATGTGTATTTGAACCTTGCAGTGCCGAGGGGAACCCACTACATTTTTAAAGCTGGCTGGAGTTTAGCTTTAAAAATTCACTGACTGGAGTTCCATAAGTAAAAAATTACTTTGTAAGCGAACATCTATACCTTTAGTAAATCTCCGCTATAGAATACATTCTGAGAAAGAGGAATTGGGATCTGATGATGATGTAGTCATGAATGGGCATTTGTTTCCAAACATCAAAAGGTAATTTAGTGTGGTGGGGATTGAGCAACCTTTAATTTTGTCACAGTTGGTAGACAGCCTGAACACCGCACTACCCTTGTCTTAACACAACAGTAAGCTCTCTGACTCATCTAAATAATAAGTCCAGCACACAAACCAGTTAGGTTTTTAAAATATTCCTGCTTATCACAGACATCACATTTTTTGGGGAGGATGGAGTAGGGAGCTTTTGGAACCCCTGCCTGTTTATTTATTTGCTGTCTATAGCTCATCGGGAGCATGTTCTGTCACTTCCTGTCCCAGAGGCACAACTCTAGAGCAGGTGTCTTCATTGAAAGATTTTCCTTCATCTCTAGGTTTAGCGGTAACTATAAAATTGTAGATTTCCCATCTTCTTAAGTCTTATTGATAATGATCTCCAAAACTGATATAAGCGGTGAATTCCCTATAGCACGTGCACAGTAGTAAAATATACTAACTGGGATAAATCACGAAAACATTGTTAAAAAAAAAAAAAATGGGTCACCCAAAACAAACAACAGTTTGGCTGTACATCCACTTTATGTACAAAATATCATACAAAAATTATGTTAATACCATAACTTATTGCACAATAAATAAAGTCTCTCAATTTGTCTTATTGGTGTAAGTGTCCTCATTAAGGGCGGTTTTTAAAAGTTCATAATTTCCTGGTGCTTGAAATGATAATCCAATAGATCAAAAACTTCCGCCACCACACCGCTTGTGCACCCCCCATAGGTAATGGGCACTCACCAGATATTAATGGGGCATAAGGCGCAGATGTGGATTGGTGTAAAGGAGTGGCAGTGGAGAGGAGAGAAGTGTTGGTGTATAGACAAAGTGCTGTTTCCCATTAATATCTGGTCAGTGCCAAATACCTATGGAGGGTGCACAAGTGGTGGCGGAAGTTTTGATCTATTGGATTATAATTTCAAGCATCAGGAAATTATGAACTTTTAAAAATCGCCCTTAATGAGAACAATTACACCAATAAGACAAATGAGAGACTTTATTTATTGTGTAATAAGTTATGGTATTAACATATTTTTTGTATGATATTTCGCACATATTGTGCACCTGCTTTTTTTCATAGACCCCACCGGGGAGGTTAATTATATGCGTCTAGAGATGCATCAGCGCTGCTGAGTGTGATTGACCTGTGTGCCTTTTGGCCACTGTAGGCTAATTACACTTTGTAAATATTTCTGTGTTGTTGCAGCAGCTGATTTTTATCATTTTAAAAACCTTTTATTGTGTTATTTGTAACTAGATTGAGCGCTGGGCGAGTGTTTGCTTGTTCACCAATTGGCAACCACTTTTATATTATTATTATACATACACTTTACTTTTTTCTATTTACTATTCACAGGCACAACGTGTCACCACAGGGTAGCACTGTGAACAACGGTGTTCCGTGAGAAAACCATACCCGTGAGAAAACCATACCCTCGTCACTTCCAGTACACCTACGGAGGGTATGGATTTATCACAGTAGTGTGTGTAACGTTACACTTGCCGCGGTTACATTAAAACAGCTCCTCTGCAACATGAGTCATCTCCGCTCCTATCCCTGTCACTTCCCTGATGTTGGCTAATAAATATAAAAGCGGATCACAGAGCCGAGATCTCCGTCATTTACATTTCATACACCCGCCGCCGCTTTTACATTTAGTAGCCGAGATCAGGCAAGTGACACACACTACTGTGATAAAACCATACCCTCCAAGCATGCGCACTTGTCAACTTCTCAGCTGTTCAATGATGTACCCGGGGCTTTGAGCATACGCACTGCTACGCTGCTCAGCTGTTTCGGACAGGAAGTGACGTGGGTATGGAAATCTAACGAGGTATGGTTTTCTAACGTTACACCGGTAAAATGCACTATGCCATGTCCTAATGATTAATGGACAGAAATTTACGAAGAGAAGATGGACTTTTAAGGCACAAATGTGATAGATAATAACGTTTGTACATCTTTTATTTTACAACATTATACAAAAAGGAAAAAAAGGAAATACAACAATTTTATTTTTTGTTCTATCTACATTTGGACACAACCTATTTTATTAATGAAATTAGCTTTGACTAAAATGTTGCACTGTTCCTTAGCAGTGAAGAAGATCTTAGCTGTCTGTATTCAAGAGCAGGACAGAAATTGAAGCATTTCTCATTGCCTGACCCATTTTGTGGCTGTTTTTCATAACAATGTTTCTGTGATTTACCCCATCTAGTATATTCATGTCCTAAAGTCACACTAAAGATAAATTTACCTGGAGGAATCAGGAATAATGGAAGCAGTACAATCACGGTAGAGATTTGTCACTGTTAAATTGGCTTTCACTCTTGGGATAAGCTTTATATAGCGACTCCCCTGCCATGACGAAGATTGTTACTTGTTACTTGTGAAGATAAGCACTTCATTGTCACTCACTGTACATCTTAGTACAATAATAATGTTCAGGCAATACAGGGACAAATTGCTGCTGTTTGTGAAATACTAAAGCTACCTAGAATCTAGTAATTGTTTTCAGTTGATAATTACGGGAAAATACAAAAAACTTTAACAAAATAAAAGAAAACATATTGTGTTCATTCGCAATAAGTAGCCCCTTACATCAAAGACTGTGTGGTAGAGCATCTATTTTACTTTGGTTTATTTTGTAATTGTACACTTGTGCTGTTTTAAAATGATATGCATGATGATGCATATACCTTTGGTATTCAATATTCAGAATAATAAATCAAAAGCAAGCCGCTGTCATAACCTTGCTTCCAACAGCTGAACGTACTTCACTGCTCTCCCACTGACAGAGAATCTGTGCATTTCAAGCTTCTTTTATGCCTCAGTAAAGCTGGCCTTGGGAAGAGAAGAAACGGCTACACTCACTTGGTTTTGTCATAAGCGTTCACAGACCCCTATCTGTAAAAGTCTAGATAAATCATTGTGTTTTTCAAGGATTTACTAGTGTGACATTAACTTTTTATTCGCCAGGTTGCAGCATTATGTAGGTAAAAAGATTTAAGGTTTTTAAAGTGCCATATGAATGTTCAGATAATCTGTCTCATATGGCAAATAAATGTCAGTTTTTAAAATTATAGCATTACCTAACTAACGCAAAAAGAACAAAGGTGAACTTGAGGCAAATAAAACAGACACAAAATAATGCAGCTCTGTATTTATTAATAGATCATTAAATGCATTTTTTTTTTAATGCAAGCAAAGTACCTAAATTTGACCTCAGCATCTTGCAGCCCCTGTACAGCAGGGCCCATGTGTGAGTGGGAGAAAGAAGCAGCACAAGGAGTCAATGAATTCAGAGTGATGAGCACATTATCTACTCTTATCACTTTCCAGTCACAGGATAGGGCAGGTCCATGACACCCTAAGCTCAGGGGAAGAGAGTTGATGATGCTGTATGGCCTACAAAGCTTAATGATGCTTGAAAGGATACAGTATATATGAAAATGACTTTAACTATAGTGTCTGGGGGGACATATGTACCGTGTATAGAACCTGCTGCAGAAAACCTGACATAAATAAATAAAAAAAAAAAAATTTAAATTGATTTTCCCAGCTGCCAGCTTTCAAACCATTGGCAGAAATGCAAAAATAAAAAAAAATGACAAGGGTCCCCCCAATCCTTACCAGATGCTTTGGATCTGGTAAAGATTTTAAGGGGAACCCCATGCCAAAATTTTAAAAAGAAACAGTGTGGTGTCCCCCAAAACCCATACCAGACAACAGGTCTGGTATGGATTGTGAGGGGGACCCCCACGCAAACATTTTTTAAGAAACTCCATGGGGTCCCCCCAAAATCCATACCAGACCCTTATCCAAGCATGCAGCCTGGCAGGCCAGGAAAGGGGGGCATGAGGGAGCGCCCCCCGAACCATACCAGGCCATATGCCCTCAGCATGTTTGTTAATGGGGACAAGGGCCTCTTCCTGATAACCCTGGGTGGTGGTTGTGGGGGTCTGTGGGCAAGGGGCTTATTTGAATCTTTAACAAGGGGACCCCTAGATCCCATACCCCTATACATTCACCAAAAAAGTGTCAAAAATAAATAAAAACACAGTTTTTGAAAATTCCTTTATTAAAAATAAAAAACAATGTCCTACGATGTACCCCGCATCACTGGCCCGAAGAATAAAAAAGGCTACCACAGTCTGCCTGCTCTCCCGTGTGACAGTTCTTAAATAGGTAAGGGGCCACCTGGTGACGTCACTTGGTGGCACTACCCCTTGTGACGTGACTGGCCCAGCATGCACCAGTAGCCTGCCAGGCTGTATGCTCGGATAAGAATATGGTATAGATTTTGGGTGGGGGGATAACCACACGCCATTTTTTTTTTAAATTTTGGTGTAGGTGTTCCCCTCAAAATCCTTACCGGACCTAAGGGTCTGGTATGGATTTTGGGGGGCCCTTGCACTTTTTTTTTTTTTTACATTTTGTCATGGGATTCCCCTTAAAACCCATATCAGACCCAAAGGGTCTGGTATGGATTAGGTGAGGGAACCTTTTTTTTTTTTTTGGCATGTAGTTTTCCTAAAATCCATACCAGCCCCAAAGGCAACCAAATAAAAATGATGTATACAGCACTGTATACAGCTGTAAATGTAATGTAATTCTGTTAAACACTGCACTACGTTATACTCATACTGAGCTAAACTCACACTACACTATAATAACACTACAATGCAATCACACTACAGTGACACAACACTATACTCACACTATAATCACACTACACTGACACTCATCACATTAACACTAACTAGCTATCACTGAGCCCTGCTCTATCTAACTCCAACAACACATTGCAAAAGGTCCCGGGTGTGAAGGAACCATTTATAGAGTGGGGTGGGACTATGAGCACTGAGCCATGATTGGGCAAAGTCGTCATGACTTTGTCCAAACGGGTCTTTGACAGTGCTTGTGTGCCCTGATTTGGCAAAGCCTTGCACCTGACCAGTGGTCAGGTGCATTGCTTCAGCCAAGGGCCCTAGAATGTACTGTGCAATGCACAGTGCATTGTGGAGTGCTCGGCAGGTAAACATCTTCCTTAGCGCCCCTCAAATTTGGATGTTTATCAAACTGGCAAACAGGTGATGTTCGGGCCAAGCTTTTGCTCTGCTCTAACTGTTCGCCTAACTCTAGGTGTCAGTCAGTAAAGCAGTGGATGTAATCAAATGGTGTATACAGAGCCCCATTCTCAATATCTAGTCCAGGGAGTCTAGGGAGACTTTAGTGCTGAAGAGAACTTTGTCTGACAAACTGTAAACACCATTTTGGTTGTGAGGGGGTTTGTACAGATTGGGTTGGGTTAATGGAAATGATGGGTGAGCGATAGTTTTAGGTAAAGGTTGAGCTGTGCTTGGTCTAGCATTTGGCTACTACACCTAAGCACTCTCACAGGAGAAGAGGTCACATCTTTTCTATATTCAAAAGTACCAAGTATTGTCACCAACTGCAGAGTGGAAAGTGGTGGACGAGTGCTGGTAAGATAAATATAATGGGATCAGTTTTTTTCACCATCTTCACTTTTTTGCCTGTTTGTATGAAGTTGCTGTGATTTAGACAGATATAAATATTTATGACTATCTAGGTTTATATGAACAGTCCATAAAATGGCATAAAAGAGTGCATACTGAGACAGTTTATACCCGGCACTCCCGAATGACTCTGAAAGGTCACATGCAGCTTGCTATCAAAGTTCATGTCATGGCATTTCATGCTTATGGGAGAATTTTGCAGATTACATTTCCCATTTAAAATATACTGTATATTAAAGCAGTAACATATTAAAGCAGTATTAAACCCAAAACCAAAAATGTATTTTATTGCAGCCTAGCAATCATTAGATGTAGAGACTGCATTACTTTTCTTTTCTTTGGCTTATTTCCTCTATTTTCACCAAGTGATCTGGCCAGTAACACACCTCCTGTATTACAGCCCATTCAGACTGGCGATATCCGACTTCGAGGGCGACCTGTGAAGTCGCGGTGCGCAGCGTGCACCGCGACTTCGGCGCGACTTGCAGGGACTTCACATAATGGAAGTCTATGCAAGTCGCTCCCAGGTCGCCCCAAAGTAGTACAGGACCCTTTTTCTAAGTCAGAGCGACTTGTGTCGCTCCTATTAGAACGGGTCCTGTGCTAATCAATGGCGAGCGACCGAGCGCGACTTGTCAGGCTGACAAGTCGCCTGACAAGTCGCGCTAGTCTGAATGGGGTCTTAGTGAGACATGATTCTGGAGGCACAGCAGACAACAGCATTGTCAGTCTTGGGGGGTTGTGTTAACTATGTTAGCAGATTTAAATACACTAACAAATTTCAAACTACAGGCTCTCATTTTATAGTCATTTACAGCAAACAGTAAAATAATAAATAAAAGCTGATCATTTTAATAACCCCTGCCAGTGTTAGGTGATTTGTTTCATCCATGTAAACTGATACATTAGAAAACAAATGCAGCCATCACAGCTAAGAATTGGTAAGCTGCACTATAATAAATTATACATGCATTTGGGTTTAACACGACTTAAAGATCACAATGCAGTATGAGATGGATGACTATGTTTTGTTTTATAAATATATAACACACGTAACACTCTTTCCGCAGGGGCCAAAAGAGAGTAAACTTAAACTTAGTCCCAGTCTATTTACAGTATTTTAAGTACATCTAAAGCCATTAATATTTTTCTTTTTTTTTTGGATGCAGTAGGGAGCCATTGTCTGGTATTTTTAATATAAATCCCTTCTAAATTAGTTGCCATTGGAGCATCTGTTCTTTTTGGAAGATTTCACCTCTATTTCTGTTTCATTGACAATTGTAATATTTTGGATTTCCCAATTCTATTGTGTTGACAATGGCCAAATAGAGAATTATTCTCTCCAGTAGGGACACAGACAGAAGTACTAAAAGGGAAAGGGTTTCAACTCTTTCCTTTTCAGGCCAGAATTTAAAAAAAAAGAAGATCAGGCTTCAGACAGAATTTAAGTCTCAAGCACTGCAACCACTGGAGGGGATCCTCAGGTTTTGGTTGGTCACAGTGCTGAACATCAGTGCCTTTCCTGGCAGACCAGTCTATCGTCTCAATTTTGTCCAATGCTTTTCTGCTGTACCATGAGATCAGGCACCATCTTGTTAATTTTCACTTGTGTCAATATTTGATTTAACAACAGGGTTGTATGGCTATCATAGCTCCCTTGATTGTTTGACTTAAATTCAACCTCTATGTCATACTTGATTGCAGACTAACCAGCAATTATTATTGGGGGCATGTGGGCTAGTGTGGTTCAAGAGAAAGGGCACAAGCTCACAAACCCCCTTCCTTGCCTGTTTGGCTGTATGCTTGGTTATTGGATATTGATCTGATATAGATTTTTTTTTTGTGGGGCCCCTGTTGATCCCACACAAAAAAACGACTTTAACTTTCAGCTCCCATTGACGTCAGGTTCAGATTCAACTCCAGTACTTAAGTAATATTTGTTATATTCATCCCTGTACTGTAAATAACATATTCTGCTATAAAAAAAAAAAGGTGCTCAAAGTTGATACAACATTGGAAAACATCTGGAAACCCAGAATACATTTGTAATAATATTACATTAGTTATGCACCACTCCAGCTGGGCTCTCTATAGCATGGTTAACTACCTGGGTCATACAGCTGAATGTTAAAACATTTTGCAAAGTGCTAAAGTGATCTTAACAGACCTCTACTACTGTGTGAGTGGTGGCTTAGTGGCTCATGGCTGTTTCCACGCTGTTTGAACCTGTTGAAGTTAATGTGTCTCACTATGCAGCAGCCAGACATGTTAGCTCTAATATCACAGCAGTTTAAAGAGAACCTCTTGTATGGGAAAAAAATGCTCAAGTCATTTTTTATACATTGCAAGGTTTTTTTTAGCAACTTTATTACTTTATTAATGCTGATGTCCAGTTGCACGGCAGGACATTACATTAACTTGCTCAAACAGGTGGCTTAATAAGAGGGTCAGCCTGCTACAATCTTGCAATCAGTCCAAGCATTGTAAAAACAAAAGCTGCAGCTCGGCATCCATACATTTATCCCTACTTAAGAACTATCTCACTGACAATGGAAGGCTTGCTACAGTTACCGCAAGGACAGTTCTGAGGGCGCTTTAAAGTTTGCCTCAAACTCTGTGCATATGCTTGGAAAAAGAAGTGCACCAGTGACACAAACGGCAAATGTGATTAATGGGAACATTCTGTACACAATGTAAGAATGCCATATTCTATGCTGTTTGAATTTGTTACCAGTTTTAGAAAATCATATTGGGGGTCCGATTGAAATATGAAAGATCATTTTCAAAAACATTAAATTATGAAATAGATTGTACAACACTTGTAAAGGTTATTTCAGTTTTAGCACAAACATAGCTTTCCTTTTAGCTGTCAGTTAGCGGTTGGGATTCGGTGATGACTCACAAAGCCAAAGTATTTATTCAGTTATACAAGTGCTATTTACACCATTCCATCACTATTACAATCACTACTACTAAACTCTACTACTCCTAATTACTATTACAATTACTATCACATTGCTATTACATCACTTGCGCATTTGCAGTTTAAATCGCCTACAGAACCCTTTTACAGGGAGATAATTATCCATGTGATAAAAAAAAAAAGCTTGATTGACAAAAAAAGCCTTCCTGTGCAATGACCTGAAATGTAAAAAAGTGTTATCAGTCTTTCCAGTTCTCTTCTGTGAACTACAGAACCTCCCCATGTTATGGAGATGAGAAAGGAAAAGTATTGGGGTGCAAACAGGATAGGTGAAAACACTGCTTCTCCAAAGATGCAGTACCATAGATGTAGTACAGCGTGTGGGCATCATCACCCTAGGACAGTAAGTGTGTTACTGGCAAAATCACAGTTGAAAATAACAGAAAAAGAAGACAAATGCAGCCATCATCTCTAAGAACTAGTAATTTGCAATATATGAATTGTTCTTGGGTTTAGATACACTTTAATGTTTAAGTTAGGATAGGGCTTGTGTTAGAGTTAAGATATGGCTGAGGTTAACGGTTAAGGTTATGTGATAATGTGCAAAGTATTTGTTACTTTTAGGGGTTAGGTTACCTTTCAGTGTTTGGATAAGAGCAGGACTAGGAGTTAGAGTCATGTTAAAAATAAACCTTTCCTAAGAGAAACATGAAAGCTGCCATTGTGACTCCTGCTTGAGCTGCTGACCTGAAAGGGTGCACAGAAAAAGACTTTCTGAACTGCATATTTCATCCAGGTCTGTACCTCTAGGGATAGTTAAAGCAGCATGGTCAGCATAACGGGCAAATGTGTTTTGTTTAACACTTTTGCTTCCAAAGCAATTTTTTCATTTTTCACACACACACTTTAATCACTTGCTGCCCACCCACAGTAATGTTACTGTGAGCAGGCTGCAGCTGCAGGCACCATGAGGTACTGGCACGTCCCATGGGGCACACAGTAATGCCATCCCATTACCTCTGTATCCGTTGGACACAGTGGATCACGGCGCTCAGTACCCGACCACTTGAGAGGCTGGGGTATCATGTAATCGCTATGACCAATCATAGCGATCACATAATTACGTGTAAACATAACAGTCATGAATGGCTGAGCAGGGAGAAAAATCAGCCAGATTAGTAAAAGCAGCACACATTACACATTGTTAGGCACACAGATAACCCCTTGATTGCCCCTAGATAATAACCGCTACCAAGCGAGCGTCATTAGTACAGTGACAGTGTATAGTGTTAGCACAGATCCCTGTATTAGTGTCACTGGTGAGGTCAGTTCCCACCTAGTGTCAGTTAGTGTCAGATTTTCCGCTGCACTATCACAGTCCCAAAGTTGCCTATTACTGCTGTTACTAGTATAAAAAAAAAATCTAGTATATATGCTATCATTTGTAGACACAGTGGTGATAAAATACCACCGAAAGAAAGCTCTATTTGTGTGAAAAAATTATATAAATTGAATTTGCATACAGCGTTGAATAACCATGCAATTGCCAGTTAAGGTAGCACAGTCCTGAATAGCAAAAAATGCTTATGTCATGAAGGGAAAAAAACTTGCTGGAGCTCAAGTGGTTAAAGCCCCCCTGTCGCCCCTGCGCACACTCTTACGAGCACAAAAGCACACACAGGGCATGCAAGTTCTTGTAAAAAATTAGTGCACAACATATATCAGGAATGGCTGGAATGAAAAACTAATATAGATTCCACATTTGTAGCTTATCCTAAAGTGATAATTTCTTAAGCCCTTACAGCACTGTCTATTGATATTTTTGTGTACTGCAATTGTTCACTATCTCGCAGGTGCGTGCAGTTTTAATGCTTTATATATTTTATATCTGTTTATGCAACAAAACATCACCTTTATTTTGTATAATGAATTTGGGGTTTATATTATGTTTGTGTGTAGATTTGTGTAAAATTTGTGAAAATGTGTGCAAAAAATAAAAAATTGCTTCAGTGCTTAGTGAAGTGAATAAGTAATAGGGGTCAGATTCTGTGGGCAGTACCCAAAATTACCCTCATAGCTCGGTGCAGAGGAGCAGAAATCAGGATGTCCAAAGTAGCTTCTGTTTTAAAAAATTACCAACAATGTATGGGGTCCATTTCCCAATGACAACATGGTATTTACACTGACCATCTACATAACAGGAGCAACTACACAGGCAACCAATGTAACAGATTCATTTACAGTGAACACTAAAATGAAATGGGCCATTATTACTGACTGTCAATGTAATAGAGGCATTTACATTAATTACCAATGTAACAGATGCATTTACACCCACTTCCAATATAATAGAAGCATTTACACTGGCTACCAATATAACTGATGCATTTACACCACTTCCAATGTAATAGAAGCATTTACACTGACTAACAATGGAACAGATGCATTTACACCCACTTCCAATGTAAAAGAAGCATTTACACTGGCTATCGATGTAACTGATGCATTTACACCCACTTCCAATGTAATAAAACATTTACACTAACAGTGTAACAGATGCATTTGCACCCACGTCCAATTTAATTTAAGCATTTACACTTACTAACAATGTAACAGATGTATTTACATCCACTTCCGATGTAATAGAAGCATTTATACTGACTATGAATGTAACCGATGCATATATACCGACCACCAATGTGATGGAGGTATTTACAATGACCTCCAGAGTAAAGAGAAATTTACAATAGCCACCAATGAAAAAGGAGAATTCACAATGACTACCAATCTAACAGGGACAGTTAAACTTTGGTGGACTATATAAACACACATTGTTACAGGGGATGCAATGCTGAAAATATGGTGTATTTAACTCCATTTGCTATCCATATGAATTTTCTCCTAAAAGTGTTCAATTCACAAACATAGTTACATTGTTTGTCAGGTTGAATAAAGACAGTAGTCTATCTAGTTTAACCAATAATAAACATAAATATAATTTTGGGGTGTTTTTTTTTTTTTTTATGGAATTAGCATTTTCTCTAAGATAATTATATTGTCTCTCAATTTCTTAATCTATAATGCAAGTGCTATCAGTAGTTTTTTTTAGCCATTTAAACTTTGATCTTTGATTTTCATTGGCCCTTATTGCTAAGCAGGAAAACAAAAGATTACAATCACCTATGCACTGTTGTTTAGACTTTATAGCGTGAACAATAAAAGATTACTATACCTGATTTACAACAAGTTAATGGTAAATATCCATATTCCCTTATATATTACTTTATATAACTAAAAGATTATCCTAGAACTACAACTGTATCTATCTACCTAAGGGATTTATCCCTTTTCTATATTATCTGTCTATATAGTCTCTACTAACCTTTGCCGGTATATCTTTCCATTCCACACGTCCAGACTTCAGGGCCCTGGAAGTAACTTACTCACACCCAAGAGCATAGTGAATGGGTTACTCAATTTTATTTTCAGTCTTTGGCTCTTATATACAGTATACAAAATAGGATATATTTCCAGTCTATACATGTCATATTCTACATATAATGAAAATAGAATCATGCATAACAGGAAAAAGTCCTTTGCGGTAATCGTCAGCAAGAGACCCTTTAAAATATGCCTTTACGTAAACGAAACAGATGTATATACACAGGAAAGAAAACTCAAGAAACAACTTTTCAGAATAGCAAAGTATCCTGCAAACAAAAATGTTCTCACAACTCAGATAACAATGGGAGGAAATGTACATCCTCAACAGCAAAAATGTCTAGGTTGCAAAGGGAGAGATTTTCAGTAAAACTTGAAAGTTAAAGTAAAACTCCAACATTTAATCAAGCATGACTATATAACATTTAAATAAAGCCTAATCCTAACAGTCTCTTCATTATTGAAGCAGTGTTTTCTAAAGCAATTGTGGTTTGTATCACTGTACTATTGCAAGGACATTCTTGTAGAGCTCTTTAAGTCTAATGTTATATTTAATTAAAACCGCTGTAAATGTGAATTGATACATCGTAAGTGCTGAGGACAAGTGGATCCTGTTATTGGGCTATATAAAAATTTAATTTGTCAGGAAAACAATGACAGTTGTAGAAAACGTGTCTGAATATGTAAAATTACAGGAGTATTGTAACCACTTTAGCACAACCAAGATGTGCCATTCAGCATATTAAAGCAGTATTACAATGCCAAAACGTACACCAGAACCACTACAAAGAAACTATGCTCAATTCATTGAAACAGGTCAGGTTCTGAGTACCACTATTGGTATTACTATTACTAGTCCAGGGTTCAAAATTATAAACAAATTAAATATATCAGATGGGGATTCTTTATTAGGCATGCCAAGAAGGGCAATAATCTCTAACATTTACTTAACAGAATGTATAATTAAAAAGACAGTAATTCTCACTTCAGTGACCCATCCACCTCTACCTCACATTTGACACATGCTGGCTTTTTCATGTTCCTTTTCTAGATAATAGGTTAACCCTTCTGAAACGAAAGTCCTTGTAATCAGGGTTTAGAGGCTCTTCCCATCCAATTGCTCTCTGAGTCTCTGAATTCCAGGTACCAAAGGAGAATTTACCAATTAAGAGAGTGCTGAAAATCCTCACCCTCCATTGGTGAGAACCCATGGGAGAGTACTAAAAAAGGTCCCTCTGCATCTCTCATCCTGGACGAACCCTGGCATCCTGTACATTACATTTTTGCTGGTACTCTGCTTCTCATTACTCCTGGAATTTAAGGAAATTGTCTTTTGTACACCTGCATGTCTTTTGTATATCGTAGAGATAGGCATAACAAGTGTGAAAAGTATTGCTTACTTAACAAAGATTTTTTTTAAATGGCCTGAACAGATTTGTTGGTGCTCGAAAAGATTATGATTGGATCATAGTGATACTTTAAACTAACTGATCTACAATTTTCTGTAGTTAGTATCTAAATTCTAGATATTAACTATCTTGTAACCAGTCAGTCAGCTATTTAATTATGAGAAGTAGTCACACTGCTGTTTGGTATCATCATGTACACCACATGGGACATGGACCAGAGAAAGCGAAGGAGAAAGTTGTCTGAGGAGATAAGAAAGAAAATTGTGAGCCAGCACGTCAAAGTTAAAGGCTATATGGTTATCTCAAAGCACCTTGATATTACTATAACTACAGTTGCAGATATTATTAAGAAGTTTAGGTTTTGTGGGAGTGTAGGCAATCTCCCTAGATGTGGCTGACAGAAAAAAAATCAACCCCAGAGTGAACAGAAGAATACAGCAAAGACAAAAACAGAAGCTTCCAAAGAGATACAAGCTAAACTCAAAAGGTAAATTACCTCAATATCTGGTTGTACCATCTGCCATTTTTTGAGTGACAGTGGGCTCAAAGGAAGAATACCTAGGAGGAGGACTCTGTTAAAAGAAAAACATAAAAAAAAGAACAGACTGGAATTTTCTAAAATGCATATTAACAAGCCACGATGCTTCTGGGGAAAAAAAAAACACTGTGCCTACTGTGAAATATGGAGATGGTTCAGTTATGTTTTGTGGCTGTTTTGCTGTGTCTGGCAAAGGGTGCCCTGAACCTGTGCAGGACACAATAGAAAAGCAACAGGATAATGACACCAAACACAACAAACACAAAAGCACCTGAAGTATCTGTCTATGAGCCCTGTTCTGAATCGTATCAAACATCTATAGAAAGAGCTAAAACATGCAATCTGGCAAAAGCACTCTTAAAAGATAGTTAGGGCAGTTTGCTCAAGAGGAGTCAGACAGACTACATGTTGGTTGGTACTTACGTCTCACTGAGAGCTACAGCGTTTGGATTACCTCTAAAGGTTGGGCAACAAAATTTTAGCTTAAGGTTTTTATCACTTTTGCCCATGCCATTTTCCCTTTCTTTCTTGTTCCCATGTTATTGTTCTCATACCATTACCAGTACTAAAGAGATTATTGCGCTTCTCATCACTCTTTAAAATAGTGCTAATTTTATATTTGCATTAAAAGCAAATTTCAGTGATGTGTGATGTTTTCAAAGAAGTGGTGATAAAAAAGACAGTTATACTTCAAACAATCCCTGAAGAATAAACAAATATGTTGCAAAATAAAAAGAAAAACTGTTTATTGCATGACTGTTACCCATTTTCCAAATACCAAATTCATGTCTTGGTGTGGCACTTTCCTCAAACTCAAAGCTAAAAGATCTACAGAGTGATGAATAAACCAGATCTTCACCCAACCCCCATAGTTTTTTCTCTTTTACCCCCGTTTACTGGGAGGTGAGACCTGCACCCATCCAACAGATCCAGTGTTGTCCCTTTGAGATCCTCTCATCCCTGCCACCGCTTGGTCTCATGCCGCTATGTTGTTTCTGACGTCATTGAGAGATCCACCAGCTCTTCTGGGTTCAACTGACGGGCCTCCCAATGATGCACCACTAGGCCCACCTCCCTCCTTCTTTGCAAATTATACACTATGCTTTGTGGGATGTGTAACGTGCATATCCCAGGATGCACAGCAGTCACTGTGCACATTTGCCTAGGAAAATGCCATGCATGGGGGGGGGGAGAACCCGAACACTGTTCTTTTAAAAAAGTTAACAAAAACAAAAATTAAAAAAACAATGCTATTCATGTACAGGATCAGAGGAGGGGTGGGTTGGTGGGAACTTCATTAGGAGGGTGAAGCTCCGCTTTAAAGGAAAATTTAAACACATCATACAGGCCTAATACATTATATTAAAGAGAATGAATACGAGCAGGAACAAGTCACTATGGTTCACTTACATTGTGGGCTTGATTTAGAACATGGATGTTTAATCCACTGTAGTGTTAGTTTGCTGTGCATGTTGATTATCCAAATAATGCTGCTTTGGTGACATCTGTTCTGACAAGGTGCACTAAGGTCACAGTATTTTACCTGAAAACGAAAATACAATAAAAAACGAATGTGACCAAGCTCATTAAGCATTCAAATTCTTATATGCCAACCAAAGCAGATGGTCAAAAAACCCTTATGCCATGCTGTTATAGCAAAAAATGCAGCAAATGTATGGGCATTTTCATTGGAACCACCTTTTCAGCAGGGTATGAAAACATGTGTCCCATGTTCACAGCATGCATTATGTTTTTTTTTACATTTACTGTTTTTTTTTTTTTTTTTAGAATCACATTTAATGATATTAGTATGCACTTTGTGTAACTGAACAATTAAAATCACTAGCAGACATTGCCAGACAGAAACATTACAGAGCATGAAAATGTTATTTTAGACACAACAGGTTAGCTGGCATACATTCGCTTGCTGGAGCACAAGCTAAATAGCAAACCAAATTCTTTGTAGTCTGCATTTGTGTCCATGAGCATATAGTAAATTAGGCCCAATATGTTCATTTTTGTAAGACACAACTTCTCCCTTACCGATTACCTGTAGAGAAATAGCCACTGTAGCATGGCTGAGGTATCCTAAATATACAATGTGTCATTCCTGCATGAGAAATTCATTAGTGTCATTGCATTACTGCAAATAAATAATTTAACCCCTAAAGCCGCATTCCACCCAAAAATGGAACTTCTGCTTTAAGGCCTCCTGACCCCCTGACAAGCCACATTTTGGCATGTCATTTTTTTTGAGGGGGGGAGCGGTTATCTAGATTTGACAGGTACCCGCTCCCACTTCCACTCGGGCCGCCTAGGGGGCTAGAGCTGAAGTTCTCCTCTCCCCATCCCTCCCTCCCTGTAATCTCCTGGGACAGGTCACAGGTCCCAGAAGATTGCCGGGCCATTCAGGACATGCAGCGTGACCCACACAAGCTGCAAGCTGTCACAGCCAGGTGCCCACACTAGAGATGCCGGCCCTGCGGGGAGAAGAGGGAGGGAACCAAGGCTCCAGCCAGCCGCATCTCTGGACCGTGGGACAGGTGAGTGTGTGTTTATTAAAAGTCAGCAGCTACACTTTATATTTCGCTAAGAATGGCCAGGGGAAAACATTCCCAAGTTTTGGAGATAAAAGGGACTTTCAGTTTTGGCTGTGCTACAGCTTGTCATATAGACCTTTGCTTTGGCTCTCATGAACAAAGTACATTCATGGTTTGATCAAGCCACAGCAGGGTAGGGCTGATCTATATGGAGCCCTTGGATGATACCTCTCACAGCATGAATATTGGGGATGCCCTGTCATCCAATGCTATGCAGATTAGTCATTGTTGATGGTTCCAGACAGTGTTGGAGACAGATATCAGAACAAGTCAAGTGCAACCAAAAAATAGAGTAGTGGGGAAGTAATACGAGGCCTATAACTTGTACTGCTTTATATGGTTGCCTTAATTTTGATCAAACTTTACATGATAACAGATATCTGCAATTTCTATGATAAGTTGCCAGCTACCTGGAATATTTATATCATTAACCTGTTACACTGTTTTAACATTTCTATTCAAACAGCTGTATTCCATATTAAAGCAGAAGTAAACCGATAGATTTAACATGTTCAAAAAACAGTTACATTCCCGGTTATGTAACTGTCACATTGGTTGTGCTCACAACCAAACTGTCAAACCACCCAATGGCTGGTGTCATAACTGATCACATGTGCAGCAGCATGGCAGTTGATGATTAAACAGAGGCCAAGATGGCAGCTTTCTTGGCTGAAAACAATAGCAGTGTTTACTTCCACTTTATGTTCATAAAACAAAGTTCATTTAGAGAGTAAGAAGGGCCCCAAAACATCCACAGTTGATTGCCTAAACAAGGGGCAATTGATAGCCAGTAAGAAGGCATTATGTCAACTGCTCATCACTTGTTTTTTATGCCCCAGAGACCCACACTATTGCACCACAACCATATGCGTTGCATGCAGTTGTGGGGCTGTAGTGGCCTATTCAGGTGCATGGTTCAGGCTCATTGGGCAGTACTTCCTGTCAAGCATGACGAGTGTGGGGGGGTAATTTTTGCCACGCTGTTATGTAAATCCTCACTACTGCAGCGTGTGTACACCCCCTCCACTGCCCTTGCAGCTTAAGAGAAAGCAATGGGAGGGGGGGGGGGCAGTAAAAATGCAAATAAAGTTTAAATGAGACCTTAGTCGTTTTTTTTTTATATGTTGTTAAACAAATGTCATCACTTTTGGTGTGCCTTCAGGTAACCACAATTTGAGTATATAAAAGTACTGTAGTTGTTCAAGGCACAAAGGTATGCATTTGACATCTAAACAGCATGTTCTGTAAGTGAATGCTGAGCATACTATAAATTTTAAAGTTAAGACTGTTATTTGGTTAGAGAGATTACTAAATAGGCAGTCCTTCATGACTGTAACTCAGTGTTTCTCAACTTTTATTCGGTTAAGGCACCCTTTAAAATTATAGACATACTCAAGGCACCCTGTTAAATTATGGATAGCCTCGAGGCACCCCATTGTAAAATGTAAAAAGCTATTCTAATAATTTTGCATAATGTGTCAATATCCACATGCATCGGACACCAAACATTAGAGGTGATTTATTCTTCCAAATCAAATACACTGGTACTAACTAGTATTCCAATGTTTCTCTTCTTCTTCAGTTTCTCTCCTTCTCTCAGCTGAGACCCCAGTGCTGACAGAGAGGGGAGAATAAAACAAGGATGCTCTGCAGACAACCAACATCCTTCTTATCAACTGATGATTTCATTGGTTGATAGGATGCTGGAGGCTAGAAGGTTGTAATGGTGCATAATGAAAACCTGTGGCTTTGTGTAACTAAAAGGCAGGCTTCATCCACCTGCTGGCTTGTATACAATTTTTGAGCAATTTGTAAGCATTTTGTCAAGGCACCCCCCTGAAGAAACCTCTAGGCAACCCAGTGTGCCTGGGCACCCTGGTTGAAAAAGGCTGCTGTAACTTATCCACCACAGATACAGTTTGTGCACTTGGCGTTCACCATGGGTCAACTTACAGTATTATTGTTTTCACCCAAGATTCACACAAGCCTTTAATCAAGATTTACAGTTTTTTCTAGTTGAATTCAATTTGGAAATGTGTGAATCTCAGGTGAAGCTTGTACAAGTCTTGTGTGAAAATATTTGTAGATAGACTCCAAAGTATCAGAGAAAAAAAAAAAACATGTATTACATCTACCCTTATGTTTTAGCTCCCTTTTTAAAAAGAAAACTTTGTAAGTACAGAAAACTTTTTCATCTGCCAGAAATCCAATGTGCTCTTAACTTCCGGTTTGGGTTTACAACACAGGGGGAATTCAATAAAGCTGTTGCACCACTTTTCTGGCAACTCTTGTTAAGGTATCGTGCCAAATTTGTAGAAAGATGATCCGCACACTGGTAGTTGCTCTTAAAAAATCTTTATCTTTATTTAGGAACCACAGAACACAACTGCTGATAAGATCAGATGACGCATTTCAGCCTATAAGGCCTTAGTCATAACCACATTTGGACACAAAACTTTGAAATATATAGTAACTCTACATATCACAGGCTCTACCTATTCAGTGTCCCAATTAATTGCAGATAATTAGCAAAAATTAGAATCAGTTGTAGTATATACTAAGAAAACCTATGTATGTGCCACTTAATATCCACAAACTACGCAATGATAGTATACATAGATAAAAATAAAAAAAACAATGAAAATAATAAAGAAAACTTATAAAGAGGCCAAAATAGAAGAGAGATACTGGAGAGAGACAGTTTAATGTATGTGCAGATCTAGATCCCACCTCAGGTTTAACCCTTGAGGTTATCTGGAATTAAGTCTAAAAATCCACCATGCCTCTCTTCCTAGTAACCTTCTCTCCCTATCGCCTCCTCTTGGTGAGTGAGACAGCCGTTCTATTCCTCTAAAATGAAATGAGGAAAGATCACCCTGGTGGCATTCCTAAAGTGACGTGTTACATTGGAAATATTTCTAACATTTAAATTATTTGTGTCACAATAGTGTTCCTCTATTCTGGTTCTCAGGGGATGTGTGGTGCAGCCTACATATTGTAGGTCGCAAAATCTGCAAATAATCAAATAGACTACAAAATTTGTGCCACAGTTAACATATTGTTGTATGATCAACTCCTCACGCATAGCCGTGGCAGCAAAAGTTTTGCCCGGCACATTCAAATGACAGTACCTACAAGTCTTAATGTTTCAAGGATAGTTCCCAGGATATGCCAGCCAGGTGGGTTGGCATTGCATAGAAGAAAAAATGATGGGTGATAAAACATTTCCTAATGTGGGTGCTCTCAGACTGGAAAAATCACAGCCTGCTTTTAAAATGACATTTAAACCTTTGTCTGTATACAAAATAGGCAAAATCAATTTTATTATTTTGGTTATTTGATGATATTCTTGAGAAAATGTAGTTACAAATTTGCAATAATTTTGGCTTTGACAGCGACTCGTGCACCAAATTCAGATAGTTGTACAATGCACTACTTTAACGTTGTGGCTCAATGAATGCCCCAAATTGAAAATAAAATACAGCCAGTTTTTGTCTTAGAAAGGTGGAGCTAATTAAAACCAACTCTCTTTTGGCATACAGAGAGAGAAACTGGCACAAACAGATTAAGCAAAAGTGTCTTGTGTGCATTCTAAAAGTGGTGCAACATGTCCAAGTACAAGTTCTAGAATGCATGGATGAGTGCATGAATTTGGCGTATGCTGCACCACATGAGAACACATGAGAGTCTTTCTTAATCTTGGGAATCAAATCATTATTTGCTGGGAAAAAAAAATCAATGTATGCACTTGGTGAGGGACAAATGTGTGCTGACAACACTGGTTGGAATATCAGAGCAACAAATGCATTGTAACAAAAATTTATAAAAATTTATAAAAATGCAAAAGTGTCTCCCAATGCGTTCTAAAAGTGCTATAGCATGCTCCAAGTTCATATACCTGTATTCAACTTTCCCTAAATTTGGTGCATGCTGCGCCACTTTTAGAATGCATACGAGACTTTTGCTAAATCTGCCTGTAACAGTTTCTCTCTCTGTACGCCAAAACAAAGTTGGACTTAATTTGTTCCACTTTTGTAAGATGCAAACTGTTGGTATTTTATTTTGAATACGGTGCATTCATTCTGCAACAATGTAAAAGTGGTGCATTGTACAACTACCTGAATTTGGTGCATTAGTCATTGTCATAACCAAAACTGTTGCAGATACTTCAAGAATTTGGCGCACTTAATCAGCAAGAATGATTAACCACTTCTGGACCGGAAGATTTTTCCCCTTAATGACCAGGCCATATTTTGCGATTCGGCACTGCGTTATTTTAATGGATAATTGCGTGGTCATGCGACACTGTACCTAAATAAAATTGATGTCCTTTTTTTCCCACAAATGCAATTTTTATTTTTTGCGCTATTAACAAAAAAGAGCGACAATTCTGAAAAAAAAAAAAAACAATATTTTTCACATTCTGCTATATAACATTCCCAAAAAATAAAAATACATTTTTTTAACATTTTAGGCCAATTTGTCTTCTGCTGCATATTTTTGGTAAAAAAAAATTGCAATAAGTTTATTTTAATTGGTTTGCACAAACGTTTTCATGTCTACTAACTACGGGAAAGATTTATGTCATTTTTATTGTTTTTCTTTTTTTTTTTTTTACTAGTAATGGCAGCGATCTGTGATTTTTAGCGGGACTGCGCCATTGCCGCGGACAGATCGGACCCCGGAACTGACATTTTTGACACTTTTGGGGGGACCCATGACGTTACTACAGTAATCAGTTCTAAAAATATGCACTGTTACTGTAATAATGACACTGGCAGGGAAGGGATTAACAGTGTGGGTGATCAAGGGGGTAAATGTGTACCTAGAGGCGTGTTTCTAACTGTGGGGGGCGTGGCTTTTGGAATGACCATAAAGATCTGTGATCCTATATAGAAGGATCACAGGGGCTCTGTGATCATTCCAGGGAGAAGAACGGTCAACTGTGTGTACAACAGCTGACTGTTCTTCTCTCTCAGCGGGGAACAATCGCAGGTGTCAGGCGGCAATCTGAGCCGCCTGCCTGCTGCATCGGCTTCCCCGCTGACAAGCAAGGGCAGGAGCGTGCCGCTGGTGGCGGGCGCTTGCCCCCTAGCTGCCTTCAAACTTCCGACGTAGCCCTACGTCGGTTTGTCTGAGAGAAACACACTGCCGCAGTAAATATGCGGTAAGCGGTTGGCAACCGGTTAAAGCCCAAAAAAGTGGCAGAGCAGCCTTATTGAATTCCCCCTCCCACTGTATGTAGAGAATGTGATCTTGAGAGATGTAGTTCTGGGGCTGTGTCTATATAAATAGCAACTGATCAATAGGAACAGGAACAAGGTCAAAGAAACACTAAAATTGGAACAAGCTCTAGAGTGGAAGAGGGAGGTTTGGGAAAACATTTAGGACATACAATTTAATAAACTTGTTGTTGATTTCAACTTCTGTTATTGTGGTCTGTTAGTCAGTGTCACGTGCCGTTACAAAAAAAATCTACAATTACTGCCTCACACCTCTCTGAGATCCATTGTACTAGTCCCTGCTTCTACAAGCTAATGAATATCTTATAAACATCATTACCTGTAGAGACACAGCAAGCTCTTAGCACGTTCATTATCTGTAAGTTCTCCAAAACTGTGAACTCAGAAACAAATTATTGTAGAACCTAATATTTTACCTGAAACACCATTCAGCGCTGCCTTTTGTGTAATGTCTTAAAAACACTATTCAAATTGTAAAAGTTTTAAAAAGGTCGATTCATGGTTCTGTTATCTTATAATGTATTGGGATTGTACCTCACAGGCCATATGAGAGAATGGTTTATGATGTCCTTTTTCCTTCAGAAATGTAAATTTCCATTCTTGTGCAAAGTCACACCTTTTCCTCAGAAAGTCAGAAGGTCTGTACTAAGTAAAAAAAAGCTAGATACCATAATGCAGTGGTCAGCTGTGCTTCTGTAGAATAGTTGGTGAACCATGGGGGAGGCATTAGCTTTGATCTCTAAGTAAATGTGCTGAAAAGTGCAAGCATTTATTTCCAACATTATCTATATCCATTTGAAAAAGGGGTAAGTGGGACCTCAAACTCCCCAATTATAGAGGTACTCACTGGGGAAAGGGGAATGGGAATAACGAGTATACTGGATTTTTGGGTACCGGTATCTTGGTTAATTAACATATATTAATTGGGGAGTTTGAGGTCCCACTTACCCCTTTATCCCATTTTTCACATTGACAATTTTCTGGAAGTTAGTACCATTGTTCTATATACTATTATAGGCATCTAATACTATTATCTATATCCAGTTTTATCAGACACAAGCATAAAAAATGGAATAACCAATTGTTAACAAAAATCAATAATTTTCTTAAATATAAATGGCCATTATTGACAGAACAGTGGCTATCACCACAAACAGCTGTGCATGGTAACCAATCAGCTTCTAACTTTAGCTTGTTCACTAAGGCCCCTTTCACACAGGCGGACCGTTCAGATCTGCCTGTCAGTTTTTTTGGCGGATCTGAACGGTCACCCCATGTATCTCTATGGGGCATCGGATGTCAGCGGAGACATGTCCGCTGACATCCGATCCGATCCGTCAAAAATCTGGACGGATGGAAACCCTATTTTTCATCCGTCTAGCGGATCGGATCGGATGAGAACGGACCGACAGTCCGTTCCCATCTGATTCCCCCATAGAGATGCATGGGGACCTGGAAGCTGTGTCTCCGCACACAGCACGGAGAACAGCTGTAATCCTCCTGCTCAGCGGGGGATCGGCGGATCGATCTGCCGCTGAGAAAAACAGACTCCGTCCGACGGAGTGTGTGAAGGAGCCTTAAAGCTTTAACAATAAGCCTGTGGTCACACCAGGTGCTATTTAAAGTAGTGCGATTTAACGTCTGACTTCATTACTACTTCTGTGAGATTTGTAACAATTTGATAAGACTTCAGTACTACTTCAGTAAGAGAGGCTTAACCATGTCACATTGAGGAACAGCGATGTTGTGAACAAAAGTTTAACTAGTAAAGGGTTAATATCAAACTTTTTCCAGGGCCCAAGCAGTGCTGATATAGACACAGATACGATTTGCAGCACATCATAGTCTATGGCAGGGAAATCATGCTGAAGTCCTGAAAAAGTAATACACAAACTACTTCTCAAATCGCACTACCTGAAATCATATCTATTAAGACACTGCCATAGAAACACATTAGATGCTACTTAAGTTATGATTTGTAAATCGCATGTCGTACCGGAAGTCATACTGGTGTGACTGAGGGCTCAGGTTCGGTTTACACTGGGGTGACCTGTTCCTGCACTACTTGGGGGGACTTGAGAGTGACTTTGATTGACTTCTGTTAAAGAAGTCGTTTTGTAAGCCATGATGAAATCACGCTGTGTGCCGCGGCTTTAAAGCCAGGCGATTTTAAAGCCGTGCTAGTGTGAACAGAGACTGAAACCTAGAAGCTGATTGGTTAAAATGCACAGCTGCACCAAATTCTGTGTGCACCAATTTTAGTAAATCTTCCCCAATGTGTAAGTAGTCTGATAACCCCTAATAGTTTATAGAGTGTTGCCCAAGATGTTTTTTTGGGAGATATATTCAGAATGTGGCAGATGAGCAAAATAATGGTTAGTCAATCCTTTTTAATTAGGTTTTATGCCATGGAAGAATCATTGCATTTATAATACATCCATGCTTGCTCATTTAAGTCACCATAACTCACACAGCTGCTGTACCTCCTCTTTTGCAATGGGCTTTGTAGATCTCAGTAGCATAAACAGTTTTTATAATTGACCAATGTTGCATTAAAAAAAAAAAAAAACAGGTGGGTTTAAAATATAGAACTTTATCAAATGGTGAATCATTGTTTTTTTCTCAGTAATTCCGGATTGAGTCCCTGCAGGATTCTGTTTGCTCTTTTCCCATGCACATTCACTACAAATAAGACCAATTGCAATTGTGGCACCCTGCTTTAACCTCCCTGGCGGTATGATTATGTCATGAATTATGTACCAAAAGCGGTACAATTTTTTTCATGGAAATTTGGCGTTATGTATTATAGGCCTACAATTCTTAGTAATTACTGACTTAAACCTGACCAAAACAAGACTCTAGTAGACATCCCAGATGTGATAAATTTGAAACACAAACGCATGAATTATAATCTAATCAATAATATAATTTTATCATATAATATATAATATATAATAAAATTATATTATTGATTAGATTATAATTAATGCGTTTTATATATATATATATATATATATATATATATATATATATATATATATATATATATGTGTGTATATATATATGTGTGTATGTATATGTGTGTGTATATATATATGTGTGTATATATATATATATATATATATATGTACATATAAATATGTGTGTGTGTATGTATATATATATATATATATATATATA